>NC_050186.1:34594252-34966752 GCF_008315115.2 Sander lucioperca | reverse complement strand
CTCAAGCCTAGTTAACCTACAGTATACAGCTACTGCATATTTTTCATTAAGCAGAGACTTTGTGGCTTTGTTTGGGCGGAGAGAGGGCAAGAGACAGCTTGAAAGCCAAAACAATATTAAAAAGAGTATGAACTGAGGTCAGAGTTTAACTGCCTTAGCAAAGCCCTTCAAGATTCATCTTTTACACAGACCAGCAGGACTACTGCCACATGGCAATATGAAATCAATGTACTGGTACCCCAGTAAACTACCTTAATTCATTCAATGTAAACTTTTGTCTTGTTGAAGCAATCCGGCATTGCTTAAATATATTTAAATAAGAGCAACGAACACAAATTGTTTCGGTCAAGCAGTTTTCTCCATCTTGAAAGTCTTCCTCAGTCTCTCTGCTTTTAAAGTTCTCATTCCTCTTCATTCACATTAATCCTTTAAACCCTGGGGCTTCTTAGAGCCCAACGCAGTAAATCTTCAGCTCAAAAGAAAAGCAAAAAAAAACAACATTTGGCCTCTTGATCTCCTCTGGGCGCATGCCTTCTCACTTTGACTGGACCCCCAGCGCAATCTTGAGGTACTCGTAGACCACGTAGCTGATGCTGACAGATGGAATGACCTTCATGAAGTTGGGTGCCAGGCCTCGGTAAAGTCCCGTGGGCCCCTCGGTCCTAATGATGTGTCTGAACAGGGCCGTCATGTTCATTTGAGGACCCCCTTCCAGTGTTGCTGAGGAAAACGGAGGAAGACAGGCTCATCCAACACTGCACCACACATAATGCTACTCCTATGTTGACTTCTGCAGTGCCAGACGCATGAATCTTAACGTATGAACAAGTCAATGAACATCATACACCATGCCTAATACAGATGCTCCAATCTGGATGTTGAAGTCACAATACAATCATTTCACCTAAGAACTCTATAAATACTTTAGACAGAGGTTGCTGCCGCCACCTCCATTGTTTCCAAAGGGCAGCAGAGGCAAGGATAGACAGGACACTCTTGTAGAGAGATCTCGCAGGGATATTTACCGCTGCAGTCTGAGTTTATGATGGAAGTAATGTGACCACAGCAACCAGAGAAACCACACTGAGGAAAATGACGCAGGTGTTCATTTTACTAGCCAAGTTCCCTGAACTATACATACACTTCAAACAAAGCAAACTTTATTTTTTACAAAGCTTGCAGAAACATCAGCTTAAAGTTTGATTATGTGGTCTTGGCCAATAAGCAATTTTATGATATTAGTTAGATTTGCAATATTAATGGTGTCAAATTACTGAAAATTCCCTCTATTTTAAAGATAGTTTTTTGGCATGTGATAAGACAGCTGAACTCATGAAAGGGGAGATAGATGGGGAAGGACATGCAGCATGTCGAGGAGTAAACCTCTATATAATCGGCACCTGCTCTACCAACTGAGCTATCCGGGCGCCCTTGGGAGGTGGGTGCTCTACCAGGTGAGCTACCCACATTCCTTCTATTTTAAGTTACAATCCATTGTGATACATAAGATTAGAGTACTGTAGGTGGAAGCACCTCCCTCTCTACCCCCCCCCATGCTGTTGTGTTACACGTCACGCCTCTTTAGCTTGCAGGATGCCAACTATGGGGCAGCATTATAATGCCGTTGTTTGGTTCAGTGTAAAGAAGCAAAGCTGGCGTAACTTTGGATGTTCTTTACAGCAGTAGTGCAGAATCTCTGTTTGTAAGAGGCTATAGACAGCAGCAGTAGAGTTCTGTAGTGACTGACCTTGTGCCTGCATTCGAGTCCTGACCAGGGCCAGTGGGTAGCTGGCCAGCTGGCCACACGTGCTGGAAGTGGTGCCACAAGCCAGGAGGACAAACACTCCCGGATTAGCGCTGTCTGTGGCAAAGCACTGCAGCCAGTAATTCTTCAGAGTCTGACAAAAAAAGAGGAGAGCAAATGTGTCAGATAAAATAATAAAAAAAATATTTAAGAAGTTAGCCCATGAAAACAACCACACACCTCATAGACAGCCAGATCGATGCCAGCATAGGGGATGATGCCCAGCATGTTGGGGACATAGCCCTTGTAGAAAGCAGCCACACCCTCCTTCTGAAAGATACGTTTGGCACAATCCACGATGCCCGAGTACTGGCCTGTCCTCCCCAGGGCTAATCGTGTCTTTAAGACCTGAGAGGACAGACCTTGACTTTTAATGAAACCTCTCACTTAAAAACACCAGTACTCCTCATTTTACCCATCTAGACTCACACCTTCACTTGCTCATCGACACATGCATAGACCACAATCCCCCACTCGTTCACCTTTTCACACACACACACACACACACACACACACACACACAGCCCCCATTTCCATACACAATTATCAATACACAGAAATCATGACAATTTTTGTCAAAGTTCCATGACATTAGCCTGTAACAGTTTACGTACATATAGACAAGTCCCCCTCGGCCCCTCCCCAACAGTACACAGGGCCCCTGATGTGATGTCAGGCCTTCCGACAGATAAAAGAAACCACCACTTTGTTGTCCAAGAGTTTTAGAAAATCTTTCATTTTTTAAAAGGTTATTTTTGGGCCATTTTAGGCCTTTATTTTTGACAGGACAGCTGAAGACATGAAAGGGGGAATGACATGCAGCAAAGGAATGCAGCTCGGAATTAAACCTGCGTCTGCGCTCTGGTTTATTGACATTTCTTTAAACCAATCACAATTGCCTGGGGCGGCGCCATATGGAGCAACGGCACCTCTGCAAAATAGTCTCAGGAAGGAACTTCTTTTGGTGGAACGTGTACGTTCAAAAGTTGTTTTAGTCGTGCAACAGAAAACTCAGATTGGACAGATAGTCTAGCTAGCTGTCTGGATTTACCCTGCAGAGATCTGAGGAGCAGTTAACCATAGTCCTCAGAAATCAGCAGGAGTTTAGATCGCCAACACAAAGAAAGAGGAAGTTAACGGACATCCGGCCGAAATGAAAGACATCTGGCGGAATTTCCGGCGGCACTTAAACTATCCCGGAAGTGGAATGTCGTGGATGTAGACTAGGATTGAGCCTTTGTACATGGGCCGCATGCTCAACCAGGTGAGCTACCGGGGTGCCCTAAAAAAACTTTCATACTTGAACCAACATAGACTAATATACAGTTTACAAACACTTGTAAAGAACATGCATGTCATGGCAGTCTTGAGTATTTTTTTGTGATGAATGATTGGAGCACATACTTTATCACAAAAAACATTCATGAATTGTGGTTCATGTATTATGGGTCCTCTGAAAATGTGACCAAATCTACTGGGTCATAAATGGTCAAGTGAGAAACGAAATGAATGGTCAAGGATGGTCAAGAGTCAACCAAGATATCACCAATAAGCAGGTCTGTGGTGAAATAGAAACTGCTGGAACACGGGTGTCAGGGTCCAAAGTCAAACATGTTTTACATCCCCACAGGCTGCCAGAATTCATCAATGTTTTTGTGACAAAGACATATCAGTGCTCCAATCATTCCATCACAGAAAAGTAAGAGTTGTAGAAATGATTGGAAACTCAAGACTGCCAAGTGTCTTTACAAGTTTATGTAAACCTTTGACCACAACTGTATACTATATGTCATGCTTTTTATTAAAATACGTTGTGGTATGATCGTCATTTACATAAACTACTTGCTCAAACTTTGTGCATAACTGAAGGTCTGGGAGTCTGATGTGAAGATCTGATTTCTTCCAGATAAGAGGTCACAGTATAGTTTCACATGATGCATTCAAGGCTAAAAGTTTAAATGGGCAGTCAGTCACAAGACAAAAAGAATCCACCCCGATATTTCTGCATTCCAACATACTGAGTTATGAGTTGCTACATAACATTTACAGAATAAATACAATCCTTAATTTTTTTTTTATTCTGTCTGTGCTCATTGATCTCTCACCTCCATGGGATAGATGCTGCTCTGAGCACTTGCTCCAGCCAGAGAGCCTGCCACCAGTCTCTCTGTGATGCCCAACGTCTCTTGGTTACTTCCAATTAATCGTTTAATCTGACAGAAAGGACATGTTTTGTCATGCAACAACACAACAAACAAATGTGAAATAAAATAAACTGCTTATTGGAGTCAGAGCTGTATTGCTGCATACCTGTTCGTAGGCCATGAACTTAATAGCTGACTCCGGGGCTATTTTGATGACATTGATGCCGTTACCCCGCCACAGTGACCTCACACCACCCTCTCGGATCATCTGGACAAAGCCACCAGTCATATGCATGCTGTTGCTCTTGGAAGAGTGAACCTAGGGAGGCCAGGAACAGGACACATCGTCAGCATCTATTCACACTGTGATGTAGGGCTGCAACTAACGATTATTTTCATAGTCGATTAATCTGTTGATTTTTTTCTCGATTAAGCGATAAGTTGTTTGGTCTCTAAAATGTCAGAAAATGGTGAAAAATGTGGATCGGTGTTTCCCAAAAGCCCAAGCTGACATCCTCAAATATCTCGTTTTGTCCACAACTCAAAGATATTCAGTTTACTGTCACAGAGGAGAGAAGAAACTAGAAAATATTCATATTTAAGAAGCTGGAATCAAAAGATTTTTTACTTTTGTCTTAACAAATTAATTTAAGAGTTGATAACTAATCGATTAATCGTTGCAGCTCTACTGTGATGCATACCTGTCAACACTCCCGATTTACGTGGGAGTCAACCCACTTTTAACCCTTTTTCCTGCACTGCTACCGATTAGTAATTTTTCCCGCTAATCTCCAGATTTCATAGTAATATGACTCAAATGGGTGCTTCACAGTTTCTGTTATATGGCCAGACGGTAGGATATGTTGTGGTACAACCTGGCAACCCAAATAACCCTGCCTGACGTGCCGTGCGTCACTCGCCACGTTCAAGCTTACGAGTCAGTGAACTGAACTGAGTATGGATGAAACAGCTCCTAAAAAGAAGATGTATGCGTAAAACTTTCTGTCCACTTGGTGCAAGACCTTCCCGTTTGTAGCTGCTAGCCTCAACAAACACCATGCGTTTTGCAAAGTATGTCGGGCAGACTTTAGCATAGAACATAGAAAAATTACGTTAGCAAACATGCTAATTATAGCAAACAAACAGGCTGTGGAGGCACAGCGGGGAACTGCTAACATCGGCTCCTTCCTCGTGAGAGGTGTGTCGGAGGCTGATAACGTCACGAAGGCAGACACAGTACATTTTAGTACATTTAGGATTGCTATGGATTTAAAGCTCTTTTAAAGTCATTTAGTTTACATCGTTGTATTTATTGTATGAATTAGTGGTGTAGGGTTGTATGGGTGGGGATGTTGCAAGTATGCCATTCCAACTGATTACCCCATAAAATCTCCCTCTTTTTTACAGCCCAATCTTGGCAGGTAAGGTGATGACCACTAATTAATGTCCCTTTGTTCAGTTTATATATAATGAAAATATTCGTCTCTGAGAGTACTCCCTAATTCATCAGCTGTGTGT
The DNA here is from genome assembly GCF_008315115.2 of Sander lucioperca. Taxonomy (NCBI): domain Eukaryota; kingdom Metazoa; phylum Chordata; class Actinopteri; order Perciformes; family Percidae; genus Sander; species Sander lucioperca. The sequence goes on along the minus strand of NC_050186.1, from coordinate 34,961,286 downwards.
TGTGCCTTACCTGCATGAGTACTTTGAGCCTGTCCAGTGGTGCTGTGCAGGTTCGGGACACAGCACCAGCTCCCCCTCCAGCCACTAGGTGTCGCCACCACATTCCTGTTTTCTTCTCTTCTGCCGTGAACTCATCAGGCACCAACAAACTCTCCCCAACATCTAAGATCTGAGGAGGAAGCAGAGTTTCAGCCTTTTACTGTCTATGGTTTCAGCCACTAAGATCTGAGGAGGAAGCAGAGTTTCAGCCTTTTACTGTCTATGGTTTCAGCCACTAATTCTCAGTAAACAGTTGTTTTAATGGAACTAGTGCCAGGGGATTACCAAATCAGGTTACAACACAAATCATAAGTGCCAGAGTTTAGGTGTGATACAGGGAAAAAGTGCTGTATGAATATTAGTACTATTTAAATATTTACCAGTAATTTTAATAATACACATAGTTACAAACTACTCAAATGGCTTTCTATATGCTTTTACAGAAAGTAAATGACATTATATATTATACTCACTACTAGATACCAAAGCATTCAGTTTTTACAAGAATATTTTCTTAACATACACTTTATCTTGTTACTGTATATCACAAAACCATCTCATTACTACACAAACCCAACACATGTTGGTAAATTATACTTTCATCATTATAACACGATAAGTTGTATGTTTCCATATGGTGAAAAAGATCCATCATCTGCCCTTTCTAAGCTAAACATTGCCAGTTCCTGCGGTCACTTTGCGACTGAACGAAGGAGGACCTTGGGATGGATGCGGATTTTGCCTTTAATTTAAGCTGAAAAAATACGATCCAACATACATTCTAACTAATGCAACTAGCATCTATAATTGCATGTCTAATTATGTGTCTTTGGTATTTTCATCATTTCAAACGTAACATTCTGGCAACCACGTTGAATGTTTCTTCGTCATCTACTTTCACATTGCCCCAACAAATACATTTGAGCAGGAAAGATGAGATTTTGACTTAGGGTCTGCTCTTAATGTTTCTTGCCCTTGCTTTGAAGCAGAGAGGAAGAGTGCGTACCGTGGAGTGTTTCCAGTAGAGGATGATCTCAGGAATGTTGTCTGCTGGATGAAGGAGATGGTAATCCCGCCACTCATTCCAGTCAATTGTCATTGTGCCATTTTTATCCATACTGGGGATTTAAAATACAACAGTTGATCCAGTTAGGAATGTGACAGTTTAAGACAGTAGAAAGAACAAGTTATCTGCTTGCATGCACTGTTACTTCTCAACAATGGCAACACTTGTTCTCATGGCTTCCTTTATGAGTTCAAGTGCATTCTGTTGTGGTAGGATGCTTCACTTGATCACTCACCCAACTGCTTCACCATATTATCACAGCATTTCTTTGTTTTGCCATTGTGATATTTGTTGCATTTTCCATATGAAATCACTGTATAGAATGGCAGCTGGTAACTGAATTACACAGACTAGACAGACTGCAGTGGTGATCAGGGTAGCACTGGCTGAGCAAGCAGACTATAGAATCTACTACTTACTACAAGATAGGGGCCCAGATATGACCCCTCCTGACTCTGTGATCAGCCAGAGAGAAGAACAGACAGACAGACAGACAGACAGGAGGTTAGAGGAACTAGACAAGGATCACACCAAGCCAAAACTACATGAGCCAGTTTCTGCTGATAAATAGAACAAAAAAGTTCATATGAGACTAAAGCCCTTTTCAGACATGGAACGTGTAACACTGCTTCATGGATCTGTCGATCTTCTTTGTCATTCAGACACAGGTGGCCATGATGTAAATGTTTCTTCCTTTTTATGCAAACAGGACAGAACAGTTAGGGAAAGAGCCATAATGCTTGCACCATATTTGGCACCTGGTGTGTGAAAGGGTGTGGTGCTGCTGTTGCTGCTGGAGAACAGCGCTGAGTTGAAAAGCAATGGATTAAGGAAGAAGGAGCAGTGTTCTCTGTTCTGTCAATCACTGTATCAGTGATGGATTTTGAAACTTGCTCCACACGGTGAAGGGAAAAACTAATCTGACATGAGAAGGATCTCCTCAACAATGTAAAAGTGTGTTCTGGTTTATCCAAAGGATTTCATTTTCTTTTTGCAAAGAATAGTTAAGTGATACACTTACTACAGTTCTTTTAAAAAGGTATAGCGTGACATGCATGTAATCTCTGTGTGTATTTAACCTTGTGCTGCTGCAGCCTTTACATTAATTTGAAAGAAAAGAGTGCCACTTTAACTTTATAAAAGATACTAGTAACTTTAAGCTCCTGCATTCAGAACCTACACATATGAAAAACATTGAATATGGTCCTATTATAACCCATTGTACACTGAATTAACTTACAGAAGGCCCCCAAAGTACAACTTAACCGTATACTACTGGCTTAGTGTGTACTTTTATAGATTTTACTCACAAAATATAACAAAATATTATCCATTAAACTATCATATTAGAGTTGAACAGCCGTTAAGTAAATTTAAGTACATTGCACTGATAATGCATCTCTTTCACTCTTCACTTTAAGTAAACATTTGAATGCAGGACTTGTTTTTCTTTAGATTGTGAGATATTGCGTTATTTGTGGGAGGGTTATGTTTGGATAATGTGTATATTTATGTTTAGTTGATATTTATGTATTGTACCTTTAGAAGTTCAACATGCCAGAATGTTGGGTTTATTGTTAGTTATGTGTCTGAATAATCCCATGAGGGATAGATCATGTAAATGACCAGACACAAAAATAAAAATTCATTCATTCATTTACTGTGCAGTATTAATAGTTTTACTATTAATAGTTTTGTGTACTTCTTCTACCACTGCCAATACCAATCTTTCTAGTTAGAGAAAAGAGGAAAAGTAAAGCAAGACACTATTTGTCTGGAGTCCCCAAATCACTTAATCCACCCCTGAAAAACACACCCAAAACATGGCTACTCGCTGTCAGAAACACACTTGAAAGTGAAATACATTCAGCGGAGGTATCCATTTCCAAATACGCCCATTAGTCGCCGGTAGGCCGCTGCGGACGACCTGCTTGACTCAGTCAGCAGAGCCGTGAAGCCCCACCCCGCTGCTGCACAGCTGTTTGCTCGTTTATTTACAGTTTACTAATATTGAACCGGGTTGTGTGTCCAAATTGCACTAAATTACGCCATTAGGTCCCCAGCCATACACCCACCAAGCGTGATGCAGATCGGATGAACGGTTCTCGAGATATGCTCAGGACACACACAGACAGAGATTCCTTGTCTCTCAACTGTTGTCTGTAGTTGTTTAGCTTCTTTGAATCAGATCACACGTGTAAAAATCTGACATATACTATGCAATAAAAAGGAGGAAGACATCACAGATAAACACACACTCACAAACAGCAACTGAATATATTTGTGAATCTATTAAGTGCATTAGAGACTGGATCACAGAATTACTTTCACCTTTTGAGAATCTTCTCAGCCTGTTCCTCGGAGATGTTCACTCCCAGGTCACGCAGAGACTGCATGATTTCTTGCGAGTCGATCCGGCCTACTCCACAGAAATAAATGTGTTATTTATTAATTATGAACTCCACTAATTTTACACATTTAGGTCAGTTTACTAGTCGCAATGAGAAATACTTAACCTCTAAAAACAGATGTATCGTTTGAACCTCTCCCCTCTGGCAGGCACAAAAACAGTTTCTTCCCCTCTGCAGTCAGCCTCATTAACACGACCCCAGACCCCATAGACACTACACTTTGCATTAAGGTCCATCCTGGACTATACACCTGCCCATTGCACGTACTATATATTTTTGCACATTCTGCACTCAATCCATTCAGCCTCTTTTTTCTTATGTCAAACAGCTATTTTGTATATATATTCGTTTCTGTATTTACTGTTTATTTCTTATTAATGTTCACGTTTGTTTGTTTATGTATGCACCAACTAGTGTTACTTACTTGGCAATAAACCCTTTTCTGATTCTGATAATGTCTTCCCAGTCTCTGGAGTAGCTTTGTGAAGTCTAAAAAATGAACCCTGATGATGTCATCAGGGTTATCTCCGCTTGAGCCTAAAGTCTAGAGATTAATAACAGAAAGCCGGCATTACAAACCGGGGCCGCGGAGTATAAAAAGGTGTGGGCATTTAGTGGGCAGGGATGGTCTTATGAAAAGATTCTACGAGTTGCATTATGGGAATTAAGTTTTTTGCAAGTTTTATGCAATACTAAATCGCTAGATGTAGAATTGTACCAAGATTTCTTACCATCGTTCTTCTTGTCCAGACTCTTGAAGACCAGCCGGAGTTTTTTCTCGTGGTCTCTGAGATAATGAACAAACTCCTCAAAGTCTAACTGTCCATCCAGGTCTTTGTCTCCTGCTTTCACTATTTTCTGTAAGGAGAGAAGAGACAGGAGAAACCTTTGAGGGACAGCTAATTTTTGTATTTAAACGTTTCAGTAAGATGCATCACTGTAGCTTTTTATACAGCAACATTACCTGTAAAGGATATTAGAGATGGTAGTATAACCTCTTAAGAAAAGCTTGAAATTCTATGCTTTTTGGTCTAAACGTCATACCCAAATTAAAAGTGGTACAGCTCCCATATACTTTGACACTCTGGGGTGTGCCTGATATCATTGGAAAAGTAACACTGTCAAGTTTTTGTTACAAGTGTCAGGGTGATGCTAGGCCTTACTGACACAGAGTTACAGAGGCTAGAATGGAGGTTTTTTATTTCCGTCCAAGTCATACATCTGTAAAATGATTAAAATACACTGCTGTAAACACATCTGGTGAGATACAGACAACACAAGGCCATAGCCACATCACAGCTTACTACAGAAAAAACAGAAGACAAAAGACTCAAAAATGGATTTTATCTTTTTCTACAGATATGTCTGTCCGTTTTTCTTATTTCCATTTGAAAAGTGCAAAGAAAAAAGCCAAAAAAGTACTAAATACAACACTTCTCAAATAGACAAACACACCTACATCAATCACACAAACTTGAAATAACTATTTACATAAATATATAGAAATAAGTAATTATAAATTGGTCAGGGTGTGATATGCATTATAAGAGGCCCTGTTTTTGCTTTGCTACAGCCATCACAGGGTTAAAATTTCAGTGTAAAGTTTGGTGTCTATTGACTCGTCTCCTTATTGGCTATAAAGATATGAGGGTCTCGTAACATGGAAATCTAACTGGTCCGAGCAAATGTCGATCAACTTCACGTGGGTCTGACAACGCGTCAGAGGGATCATCGGCTTCCCATAGGGCTATCACAGGCTACACTGAACACTGAACATATTGTATGAACAAGGTATCTTTGGAATCCTTAGACCTCAGAGAATACAGAACACATTGAGCATGTAGAAGCCTCGGGTGAGAAGCGAGCCGCAATACAAGTCCGGAAATTAAAGTGTTTAGCGTTTTTCCGTTGAAATTCGGCCAGAAACTTCAAGATTGTGAGGCGAACAGCTCGTTTTGGATAAAATGGCTTGGATATTCCATTTCCTTGGATTGTTGGCGAGGTATGAAAAAAAAGTTTTTGGGAAAAAAATCACCGCTGTGGATAAAGGGACAAGGAAAAAGGTATGGATGCACTCTCGACTCTGTATTTCTTTATTTTCTTTAACTTTATAACAGTTGTATAACTGCTATAAATCATCTTATTCTTTGTGTGTGGGCTTAACTGAATCATGAGAGGCTAAGCTTTCAATTGTTGTGTCGCATGACTGTATATTTTGAAGATTTAATGCTTTAAAGTTATAAAAACGTTTGAGTGGCGGTAACAGTGACGCCACAGCGACAAAGTGTGCCGTCCACGGTACAGTGATCCTTGAGAGGATAAGAGATATTTTGCTGTTTCAAATCCAGCGTTTGGCTTCCCTCCATAGCGAGGTCTGCTGAGATCCACCGAGATCCGCCGGATGACGTGGAAAGCGTTGTTTCGCATTATCCACCAGATTTCAGCAGACCTCTGCAGAGAGCGGCACCACGGAGAGAAGGAAAACAGCATTCATCTGCACACAATGCCCACACTAGGATGACGCAGAGCTGATTTAAAAATCGACAAAGTATCCCTTTAACTTGAATTAATTCACTGCTGTTATCAAAGAAAGCCATATAGCTTTGTGGACAGAATAATGTGACAAACAGTAGGTCAGAGTGTAGACGCTTCCACCATCTCCTGCCATCTGTGCACTGTTGACTCAGCCTGCAGTTTAGACCACTTTACAGCCATCACACATATCAGGTTATTAGTAATCTTACACAGCTCACGGCGCTTTCGGCCAATATAGCCTGCCAAGCCAAATGGAAAGATTTCTACAAGGAATTAGAGTTCGCTGGAGCATGAATATACACTTACCGGCAGGAAATTGCTACCTATAGGAAGGAACAGCTGGGTGTGCAGGCTAGAGAGAACATCTACATGTTTGTCTCTCACAGAATGCACCTGAGCAATACATTGCCAAATGATTTGCTCTTGCTAGCTAGGAGGCAAAACTGACTGAGCATGCAAAAAAAAAAAAAAAAAAAATCAACCATGCACCACTGGATGCAGACCAGTCCATGGGCCACTGTTTGATGAATATTACACTACAAACTACCTAAAGGATTATAGCAGCAGTTTTGCATACTTTAGCCCTATACATCTGCTTTGTATACATGTTATATGTTATGTTATAGCACTGTAATGCAACTGCAATAGTGGAACTGTGCTACCTCATGGTCGCAGACAAGTCCATATGTGACTGTTAGAGAGACTCTACAATCGTGCATTGAAAATATTGGGCAAAAGGCCAACCAGATCACATCATTGTCACGTCTGAACATGTTAAGATTTAATAACTACATTGCATGTAGGTGTCTTATATGTTTATGAGCTTTATGTATTTTAATTGTGTCAATGTTTAATGTTATTTTAATTACTGGTTAAAAGCCCTTCTTTAAAAATGATCTAATACTTTAGAACAGGAACCTTTATTACGCCAAGGACCCCTTAGCTAAAAAAAGAGAAGGAGCAGGGACCCCTTACTATATATGTTGTATAAAATAGAGTTGGATATTAAACTGGGCCTACAATAACGTTTAGGGCAGCCTAAAGCCGATACACATACCATTTTATTGTGCATACAATACTAAGCTTTTAAAATAAATATTGTTGACATCTTTATGTAGTTATACATCATGTTTTAATGTTAAAATGTGGTACAGTGAATCCTTAAACTGTATCTGTGGATGGCAACCTTAGCTATAAGCCAGGAAGCCTATCATAAATGTTGTATACATTAAAAAAGATTTATCTTTACTAATAATGTTGTATTTATATTAATGTATATATATTTTTTTATACTATCAAACAATAATTTGGCGGCCCCCCTGCAGCAACTCTGAGGACCCCCTAGGGGTCCTGGCCCCCCGTTGAAGATCTCTGCTTTAGAATGCAGCAGCTAGAGTCCTTACACATACACGTAAATTTGAGGTAAGAAAAACTCAGTTACTGTGGTCCTGCTCTCTGAAACAAGCTGCCTGATGACCTGAGATCCATCACAACTGTGTCCGCATTCAAAGCTAAACTCAAAACCTTCTTATTTTTTCAGGCATTTGATTAATTACAGTGTGTGCGTGGGTGTGTATATGTGTAGGTATGTGTGTATGTGTGTGTGTGTGTGTGTGTGTGTGTGTGTGTGTGGGGGGGATTAACTTGTATGTTTGTTTTTATGAACTGTCTTGTGTTGATGCTTATACTGTATACTTATTTATGTTTATGCTTTGTTCTAATGTTTATGCTGTTTTTAATGTAAAGCACTTTGGGTTTGGGCTTTTGTGTAATGAAAGGTGCTATATAAATAAAATTGCCATTGCTATTTAAAAGTTGCAATACCACAATGTAAATACACTCTTAAAAGTAAAAGTCCTGCATTCAAAGTGTTACTTGAGTAAAAGTGCATACTGTATTAGCAGCAACTTTTATTTTGAGTATCAAAGCTAAAACTACTCATTATGCAGCCAACAACAAGGCCATGTTCGATAGCGTGAGCTGAAAGGGACGCTGCAGAGAGATCTGCATGGTGGCCACCTACTAGGGATATTTGGTGGCCATAGAGAAACTTTTTGTGGCAACAGGCCATGCCTAATGTCGAACCCTGTGAAATCTCTCACAGGTATACACTTCAAAAATACACAAATCACTTCTCAGAGTGTGAAAATTCAGTACATTAAAAAAAGAGTGACCTTCAAGGCAGAGTAGTAGTTAACGAAGCAGCTGGCCTTTGTTTGCCTTATAGTCAATCGCTTACTCAGTCCTTGCACCACACAAAATGCAAAACAGCGCTACTGATCACTGCAATTCCCAATTGAATGATGCACACTTGTCTGTGAGAGGTTCTTTCTTATTCTTATTTCTGTTAATAAAAAAATAATCTATTATGTGCTGATAGATGTACCAAGTGCCACTGTAACTATTCATCTTGGGGAAAATATAAGCGGTAACTAAACTTATACTTTTAGCATTTTAAAACGTTCCAGTTGAAAATATAGTTTTACTTTTCTTAGATGTGGCAATGCAATGACCAGCAATGAACACAGGGTGGAGCGCTCCTATACTACTAAACAGCGCCCTTTAAATAGAGAGTTTGGCCAACTCAAATCATGGGCACCATATTGGATACCATCGTCAGATGACTCTACAGTGTAACCCTATGGGACGAATATGCTATCTTGAAATAAATCGCTTATTTCCACCATAAACAGGCATATACATGTTATTATCAATGTTTGTCAATATGTAAACGGCCCTTACGGAAATATTCCAGTGTATATTTACCTTCTACATCGTAAATGGGCCTATACAAAAATGCCCATTGTAGTGAGTGACCACGTCGCTTAATAAGTCTCTGAGCAGTGTTTACCTTTCTAATGTCCGCTAGCATACGTACAGGCTAACTATAGCCAGTTAGCTTTGTGTGTGACGTAACAAAAACCCACCCATCTCATAGGAGCGAAGCTTAATAGTTCATTAAATAAAATTATGGTACAAAAGGGGCACTAATGCCACAGGTCTTATGTTGACAACATGGATGCAGATATAGGAAACTCCGAAGGCAGTCGTAATATTTACCTAGCAGGCTAGGCTAACGCTGTTGCGCTAATGTTAGCAAATGTCGGCGTAGCGTTAGCTAGCTGTCTAAACTTGTGAAAAGCTGAACAACATCCCCGTCCAAGCTGTGTTTCCCTTTCCCTCCAATATTATTATAAACATAATAAAGACACCTGGACTCGGTCGAGACCAAAAGCCATATGACTATGGCAAGATCACAAACATTTAGGTACATGGAGTGCTAGCGAAAAAGCTAATGCTAGCATAAGGCATGGCTAACTTTAAACTTCATTCATTTCTAAAGCAGCGTTAGAACTTTTTTGACAGCATGGTACACATTAACGATGGTATTACTATATTTGTCCTATGTAATTTGTTATCATATCGAAGAGAGAAATTGACATTTACCTTACACATCTCCCATACGTTTTGCCTTTTTGGTTCATGGGAGGACTTGTGAAATCTTTTGCCGCTTCCCTGTCTTTCATTGCAGCCAAACGCGCAACAGTTGGGCGTTTTTAAATAATTTATTACATGTTTCCACTATTTCCTGCACTATGTCAATGGGATCGGGAAATGGGTCTCATCCAGTGCGTCGTACACTTGTGGCACAAGGTGCGCAGTGGAGTGAAAACAGAGTGAAACATGGCTACTGAGTAAGCAGTAACATTGACCTGGTTCTCTGCTGTTGGTGAGCAGACCATGGGTGAATACAGCTTAAGTAGTTACATGGCGCCGTTCCTTTTCTCAGAATCATACAAGCGTAAAATAAATTTGTTACTCACATCCATTACATCTCAACACTCAATGTCCCAGTGTTTGTGGCAGTGACCTTTATCTCTAAAAGTGTCAAATCATCTCATTCTTACTCCTCAATCAAATCAAAACAGTTTTCAATGATATATAAAGAAAGAAAAACAATATTTTCAATTACTTAAATTGCAGTTGTGCCTTGACCAAAGTAAAAAAAACTATACATTAAAAGGAGAATTCCAGCCAATTTTTACGTTAATCTTGATCGCTATAAATATGCGTGTACTCTCGATTGAAAAAAAAAAAACAGATCAGAATCGGTGCAGGAAACACAAAGTAGCTGCAGCTACGTGTACGAGCTTCCACTAAGCTAAAACAGCAGTTGTTGGGGCAGGTTTTAGAGTGCCTTTGTGCCTCTTAACATACACAAAACGCAATTAAAATGTCTGTGCAACATGAACAGGGCACTTACGTGACAACAAAATGCGTTTTCAACTCAGACATTGTTTAAATTCACCTACCCTGTCTTGATCCTGCCGGTAGGTAGCTCGCCCTGTTAGCTGCTAGCTGCTAGCTGTTAGCTGCCGTGTGTGATAATAATCACGCAGCAGTTCCATGTGTATTTGTAGCTCATCCATTTTGTGTGTGACTGATCTGGTGTTGGTGAGTAGGAGGCTGACCTGATGGTGGTGCTGGATAAAAAAGTCAGGGGTCCAGCCACCTGCTTTATCCTACCTGTTGAAGATCCGTAGGTGGTGCCACCATGATTAATACTTGTGGAGTAACAACGCTGCTGGTTTTTGTACCGTTAGAGGAGTGTGCAGTCTTTTCCTGGAGATCAGCTTGCAGCTCTATGCAGTTCCCAGTAGCCTCATTTTCTTTCTCCCCTGGAAATTGAGTTTCAGCAGGCTTACATTGCGTCCTGCCAAAAAGACTCTGGCACAGGAAAGTCAGCATGCCCTGCATCATCCTCAAAGTGGGGCTTACTGTGTCTGGGTGAATGCCCTTTCATCAAACGCAACAAGGACACTTAACTGTGTCTGTTGGCTGAAAGAAAGAGTTGAACTAGCAGAATAAGTGTAGAAAAAGCTGAACAATGCGGGACTGTAAGGAGGGCTCCTCCACTTTCTTCCACTACGCTGCTCCAGCGCAGTGTCTCATCTTCTTACTGGATCTCGTTCTCATTTAAATCACTCAGTTAAAAGACGTCCAGGTTCAGGTCCACAGACAAACAAAAGCAGCAGGATAAAAACTAAATGCTCTTAACTCTTGCCATTTAACTTCTGAGGCATGATTGGTTCGCCATTTATCAAACCCAGAATTTCACACTGTAAGTATCTTATGTTGAGAATAATTAAATGATTGCAGGAGCAGCAGCAGCAGCAGCAGCAGAAGACGGTCAGGATTTGCCACTTAGTATCAGCAGCCAGAGAAATGTATTAAAAGAGAGCCTCCAGAAACCTGCATCATCACTGCAGCTGAGCCTGACCAATCACTGCAGCCCATACTAGAAGGTTCGACTGCCGAGGCATGAACGAGCCACTCAGCCAATGGAGGACAGGATAGCAGCATGAAAAAATGAATTTATGCCTTCAATCATCAGCCAGAGTAGAAGAGAGGTGGGGTGAAAAGAGCAGGGTTTCCCCTTGGTCACACCTCCCTCGCAGCAGCAAAATTCTGCTGAGTGATGCCTTCCTACTCCCTCCCGCATTATCCTCCTGCACTCCCCCTGAGTCATTCCAAGCACACGGTCAGCATCCAGCAGGCAATCCTATCCACTCGAGAACCAAGCTCCACTGTATTTTAATTCTCAACCATAGACTGTAAAAAATAATGGAGGTAGCATTAGTGACGTCAGCCATTTGATTGCGGACTGCTGCTTTGAAGCCGGAGTTTGCATTTTGGCCGTTGCCATCTTGGTAGTTTGGAGCCAGAAATATTGGAGCCATATTTGGACAAAAGGCGATCCGGAGAGGATGACACGGTTAGCCAGTGTCTCTATGGTTTCAATAGCGATCAATAGCTAAAAGCTAAAGAAATAATGTCGCCGATTTTCAACCCTTCTGACTCGAGTCATCCACGGCAGTACAGACCTTTCCTTAAGTTACCAGCTAACGCTAGCGCTAGCTTTGGTTGACAAGGTGCTACCGAACACTGACAAGACATTTTTAGATGCTTTTTGTAATAATCATAATAATAATAATACTAGAGATGCACCGATTGACCGGCCGGTGACCGGAATTGGCCGATTTTCACGTGACCGGCCAGTCAGACTGACATATGCCGATTTTATGCCGGTCAAATGCACTCGGGTGCCGCATGATTTACATCGCGCAACATCACACGTGCACATGCAGGGTTTTCGCTGTATGCATGTAGCAGTCGCACACTGCCACTCAATCAGCTGTTTATGAAATGTCATACAGTCGTAATTATACACAGCTCCAACAGTCAGTCGCTCTCTCTCCCCTCTGAGGCTGAAAAACTGGAACATGAAAACCGCACTCACGCGGGTCCCGTGAAATATGACAGCTACAGTTTATCGGAAAATAGCGTTGGGCACACTGACGTTGATGAATTTACTGTTTATCAGACCCCAGCTGAGACAAGAAGCTAACGTTAGCAAACGATGTGTTGTCCCTCTGCCTCTGACGCCCCGCCCCGCTGGCCGCTGTATGACACGTTGTAAACAAACAAAAAAAATAAAAATAGACGCTGTATTCCTCCGACACGCTGTAAAATGAGCGGTGACGGTAAATCATCTGTTTCAGGTAACGGCACACTAGGGAACCGTCTATTTGCTGGATTGTTCCGAGGTAACCGTCGGTAGCTAACGTTAGCAGATAAGCCCGTTGACAGCAACGGTAGTGTTCATATTTGTGCACAATGACACATAAAGCAAACTTGCTAAAAAAGGAACTACACGCTGTTTTCAGGTAACGTTACTATTGACGTTCAAACAGGCCTGTGTGTGTGTTTTTGAGAAATATCTTTATACTGCATTAAGGCTATATTTATTTATTTTTTTTGTTATTTATATAGGCTATGATTGTATTGCCATTACCTGTTTTCCCTGTTTCTACACATACAGAAGTTTAGTTAGTAGTAGTAGTAGTAGTAGTAGAAGGAAATGGTTCTTCCATAACATTGCACTTTAGATGTGTGTTAATTTCCCATACCAGGAGTAATTTATATAGTTGTAATTTATAGCAATCAATTATCTATTTAACAAATGTTCTATGCAAAATGTAACATTTTCTATTAAAGAAAAGATAAAAAATAAATATTTGTGTGTGCTGTAAAGTGGTTAGAAAAAAATGAAATCGGAATCGGCTAAAATCGGTATCGGCTGGCCTAACTCAAGGAAAATCGGAATCGGCCTAGAAAGTTGTAATCGGTGCATCTCTAAATAATACATATAATTTATAATGCACTTTTCATCAAAGATCTCAAAGTGCTTTTTGTACACGCTCCGAAATGGATGTAAAAATACACACTTTCTCTGTAGTCTACCGTTAGCAAGCTATCGTAAATGTAGGCTACTTTTTAAATGGCATATTTTCCCTCTGGGCTCCCCAAAACGGACGTAAAGGCATATTAACCATTCACTGAACGTGATTGCTAGTAAACCTATTACACTTGCTCTGCTAGTCTATCGTTCAGGACAAGAGCCTGTAGCCTGGTGCCCTTTCAAACTCATACCTGTGTGTATAGGCCTCTTGGACACCATCTGAGAGAGTTTTCTCCTGTGCAGGACATGCCATAAGTCAGGAGAGTTGTGTTTCTTGCCAGAGAAGGCAAATATGGTCATTTTTCTGCAAAAGAACTGCTAAAGTTTGAACCTGGTTGGCATACCAACTCAACACTTATTTAGTTCTTACTTGTTAAAACTGGGTAACTGTTATTTGTTAAATTATTGTAGTTATGTGTTAGGTATTGTAATTTCCCCTTGCAGGATTAATAAAGTATACATTATTATTATTATTATTATTATTATTATTATTATTATTATTATTATTATTATTATGTGACTTAGGTTTACTTATTATATATTTAAGTACTTTAAAACATTAATATATTGTTAAATTTAAATAATTTTCAATTTAAAAAAAACTCTTTGATGTCATTTTTCAGTTTTTCAATAATCGGTTTAGGAATCGTAATCGTTTTAAAAGTACCGGTTTGGCATCGTAATCGTAAAAATCCAAACGGTACCCAACCCTATTCATGACACCGTCATTCACAGTAGAACATTAATTTATTAATGTTAGTTTATTTTGTAAACTAGATGTCGATCTTTTAAAAGACATAATAAATAATATATACATAAATAAAAATAAAATAATACAAATACACCTACACAAGTAGTTATGTATCTTGTTGTAAGTAAGTTTGCCATCTTATGTACAGAATGTGGAAAAATAGATATTCCAACCTATGTTTGAGAAGGAACATTCAACGTCATTTTTGGCAGCTTTGGCAGTTTTTACAGCTCTATGTGTATTGGATTGATCAGATTAGATCAAAAATGAGAAGAGCCTTCTGTGTGCGCTCTCACACGTATTTGTGCTTTCCTTACTATGGTTTTTCAAGCTGAACAGCCAATCAGATGGATTGGACACACCGCAAAAACTAGTGTGACGGTTGCTCACCGTGGGCCCAACTTGGACCGGCGGCCGACAATCTCCTTGGTGTGTTCAATGAACCGATTCGTAACGTTAGAATCGGGCCATCAGCCAATTTTTTGTCCATTTAGATTGATCCAGGGGTCCATTTATCAGTGTAGCCGTATCTGGGACAATTTAACCGGTACTAGGGATGTAATGATATGATACACGACTTTAAATTCACGATACAATTTTCTCAAGATTTTTTAATGGCAAAAGGGTATTTTACAACAACATGTTGTACGTCCTGTTGCTGGAATACAGTCACACTTTACACTGTTTAGCTGTCAGCTTTTTAACCGTGTTTAAGCCAGCTAACGTTACTAGCTAACGGTAGGCTAACATTACCTGCTGTGTAATGTTAGCTAGCTTCACGCCCTGGGCTAGGGCTGAACGATTTTTGAAAATAATCTAATTGCGATTTTTTTCCCCAAATATTGCGATTGCGATTCGATATTCGATTATTTTTTTAAGCTCTTAGTCTTCTGTATTATTCAACAAAGAATAATAATATAATAATTTATAGTATGAACACACAATTACACACTAGACAGTTAAATAAGTAAATATATAGTATATATCTATATACACACACACACACACACACACACACACACACACACACACACACACACACACACACACACACACACCAGTGTAATCTTTTACAGTGCACAGAGAGGAGCTGCCTCCAGCCCCTCCCCCTCGTGAAGTTGCGTGCTGCCGTGTGCACTTGTTCAGAGAGGCTATCGTTGCGTTAGGTAGTTGCTGGTGTTCTTGCAGTGGGATTAACTGTACTAATAAAACTGTTGAAACCCCGCGGCCACGCTGCTGTGAAAGCTCCCCGAACGTCATTTATCAGTCTGATTGTTACCCCTCTCAGTGGCAGCTCCTCCACTCATATCTTTATAACGGAGCTAACTGCTAACCGGAGCTAACCGCTAACCGGAGCTAACCGCTAATCAGAGCTAAACGTTAACAACCGAGCCCTGAGTTCTGTATGCCTGTATCCATTAACTGCATGTATAGACTCAAGCCCGAATAAAACTCTTCATTTTATTAAAATGGCTGTAAAAGTTTTAAAACTACAACTCAGAGTTGTTTGAATGACAGAAATCAGCTCAAGGTACGGTGTAGCGTTAGCTCATGTGACCAAATCACAGCCTTTGCGATTAGGAAATCGCGTTTTAACATATCGCGATATTATCGCAAATGCAATTAATCGTTCAGCCCTACCCTGGGCTGTTTAAAAATTGCATCGCGATGTATTTTTTTTAATCCGATATTGCCTAAAACGCTGGTATCGGTATCGGGAAGTACTGGAGTTAATGCACCGATCCAATACCACGTAATAAAGTCCTAAAGAAAATCTACATTAAAGTAGTTTGTTCTTTTTCTGTTATAACTGACTGTCAAACTGGATAATAAAAAAAAGTTCTGGGGCATTCATTGTTTGTGTTTGTTCATGTTTCACAAAGAGTTTAACCTGAGCCAGACTGACAACGAAGATAGAAATCATATCACATCCATACAGGGATAGTAGTATACAGTTGTTAAAACCTAATAAAATATATGACACACTGGTATCGGATTGCTACTCTGTATCGGCCGATACGCAAGTTCAGGTATCACAATCGGTATCGGGAAGAAAAAAATGGTATCGGGCCATCTCTAATCTCAACCAGTTATAATCTTTACACATTTAAATAGACTTTTAACCGATTCACGATGCATCGTTACATCCCTACCAGATACCGATTCATATCCGTGAATCTTTACACCCCTACTATTTATGTCTCACATAATGTTGATTTAGTCATTTGTGCTTTCAATTTACTAATTTGTGCTCTTAAATTAGTCATTCATTCATTTGATATTGTTTTTGACATTATACAGCCGATCATGACTTACTTATTTGTGCTCTCAAATTAATAATTCATGCACATTTAATATTGTTTTGGCATTATACAGCCGCTTTTAAGCTCTGTCTCTTGCTGCCCAAACAAAGTCATAAAGCCAAGTAAACCATTCTCCACACCATCTTATTACCATCTTATGCCTCTTTTTAGCTAGGAGAAGCAGGCCTACAACGTTTGGTGCTGCTGTAGCCCATACTTTAAGATTCAACTATGTGTGTGTTAAAAGGTTTACAGCTAGACCACTGCTGTACAAAGCTGTTACTTCTCTACCTTTGGCTTTCCTGTTAGCTTTAACATCTTTAACAGCTTTAACAGACCATTCTAATGTTTAGTCAAACAGTAACTGAACCCTACTGACTTTGTCTGCAGGCCTTTTATATCGACTGAAGTTTATCATTTACTGTTAAAAGGAACTGCAAAAGTATTAACGAGCAGGTGTATATTCCTAGTATATATTCATTGTTGTCAAAAACCTGCTTGAAGAAAAGCTCTGTCAAATGATACAGGATATATTATTTTGAGATACAATACACCTGACAGTTTCAAGTTGTGTAGAAACTATAGAGGAGCTTGAACCATGAATTGTTATTAGTGGTTAATCCTGTGACCTCTGTGGTTTGGACATTTGCCACAATGTCAAACGGCATGCAGAAGGTATCATTATCCAGGATTATGTGACTATCCTCAGCAAACAAAGAGAGAAATTTCCAGAGAAGCAGGGATTTCCACAACTCTGATCTGCTTCCAGTCCAGTCTGTCAAATGAGGTCAGGGGAGACTCCCTTACTCAGTTACTATTTCTGCAAAGTGGACACTACAATTGCTGCATGATGTGTATTTAATCAAATATGCATAATCCACTGCCTTTCAGCAGGATACTTAAAATTCTAGATGTCTTTTGGCCTATAAATTATTGCTTGCTGGGTTACTTACATGTACACACACTAGGGGTGGGTATATCGTCTACGATAATATCGTCATTGTTGTGTCAACGATGTGCAAATTGACATTATTGAGTATTTAAAAAACACTTCAAAACACGCATTAAAACTGTAGAAGGGGCAACAAAGATGGCGGCGCGCGATTGTGCAGTGGCTCCTAGCTCTCCTGTTGGTGTACATTTATGTTTTTTGTTTGCGTTTTTCGTAACGTTCCCATGTCAAGGTCTTACTAACAAGTACAGCCACACTGAACTAATCAATATAGGACTACTATACAACATAGCTGTTATGAGAGCCTTCCAGGCGGTTCATAACATCCCGGAGGACATAGCCAGACCGGATTGTTGTTGTTGAGAGAAAGCAGAAGCGAGGATACCGGTCGGGCCTGCTAGCCGACCTTCAATGCCAAGCCTCCTACTCACCAACGCCAGATCCATCGCACACAAAATGGATGAGCTGGAACTCAGCATAGCAACGAAAAACTACACACGGAAATGCTGCGTTATGATTATCACCGAAACCTGGCTGAAGCCCCTCATCCCGGACGCCGTGCAGCTAGCAGGCCAAGCTAGCTACCGGCAGGATCGAGACATGAACTCCGGCAAGACCAGAGGAGGAGGACTGTGCATTTTTGTGCATAATAAATGGAGTACCAACAGCAGGATCATTGCCCAGCACTGCTCTCCTGACCTGGAAGCCCTGTCGGTAATATGCAGACCATTTTATTAACCAAGAGAGCACACTGTAGTGACTGTTACTGCTGTTTACATTAGAGCTGTCAATCTTCCTTTATAATACCATTCGAATTCCATTTGATATTTTTTTTAATATTCGAATAATATTCAAATATTTAATGTTCAATTGCAGCCTGTAAAATAATATGTACTACACTACTCAGGCTTGGGTGGTTGCGTGGTTGTTGTTACACGTTCCGTCCACTAGAGGGGCTTCCAACATTAACCTGGCCTTGAGGGAACCTACATGCAACTTTGTTTACATTCATATTCCACCACGAGCACACAGCGACAAACACAAATCAACAGAGAACTCTGGAATGAAACATTATCTAACAAGTGTAGTGAAGCGGCTCTGTTGTAAAGGCTAACGGTGCTTGGTTAGCACAATGACATCATGTTAGAAAGCACAGCCGAAACGTTTTGTCATAAACTAGCTAGCTAGGTAAGTAACAAATGATGCTAACGGCATTAATAACTAAGCCAAACGGGGCTGTCACTACTATTTTAGTGATTTATGCAACCTGTTTCTTGCAGATTGTCACGTTACTGAGAATACAGCTTTTAGAAGGTAATATATAAGTAGAAGCTAACTCTGACAGCTGTAGGGAAGCTAACATTATCTTTAGCTGTCTTCATGAAGCTCCCAGCTACGCTAACGTTACTGTACCTCGCGACGCAGTTAGAAACCAAGAACGAGCTAGCTAACTAATGTTAACATAAGCACTTTGGCTCGGTGGAAGTCGATTTTAAAGTCATGTTAAAACTATTTCCCATCCTTCTTACGATTTCCAGCCGCAGCCTGTCACTCCCCCGTGTACTAACCTTTCGTAACGTTAGCTCCGTAATGTTGTACTAACGTTACTCGGTACGTAACGCTAGCTCCGTAATGTTGTACTAACGTTATCTTAGACCTCACAATGCCTTGTGTTTCTCAGTCCCGCTAAGTTATTGTTCATAAGACGTGACATGAGTGACACATGCGGGTAGGCCAAGGCGAGAAGAGGGAGATTAGCTAATGTTAGCCAACATATTCATAAAAAAAGTCACATTTGAATAGTAATTTAAGCATTCGAATAGTATTGATTTTTTTACTATTCGAATTATATTCGAATTTCGGCATTTGTTCCAACAGCCCTAGTTTACATAGCCCCCGATGCTAACGTTAGCACAAGTTTGGCTCACCTGCTAACCATAGTCAACAAACTGCAGCGCGATCACCCAGAGGGGATACATATTGTAACAGGGGACTTTAACAAGGCGTCCTTAAAGTCTGTACTCCCCAGCTTTTTCCAGCATGTAGATTGTGTTACTAGAGGGAAGAACACACTAGACCATGTATACGCTTAACATCAAGAAAGCATACAGAACTACGTCTCTCCCTCACCTGGGCCAGTCAGATCACATCCAACTACTCCTGATCCCAGCATACATCCTGGTCAGAAGGACTATACAGCCAAGTAGAAGGTCTATTAAAACCTGGCCTGACAGTGCCCTATCCCAGCTCCAGGACTGCTTCCAATAAGGACATGGTTGTGTGCAATATGTTACAGAACAGAGCCCTTTGTTTATTATTATGATTTAATCTTGCTTGTATGCTACACAATTTACGTTACAGCAGAGATGTACAACTGAATGTTTACTCAGAGCTCAATGTTCCTACACTAGTGCAGTTAGTATTTTGCAGGTCGTTGAATTGTTTTTACTTGAATACTTACATTTAAGAAAATAAATAAGAACGGTTTTCATTCAACATTGTGCCCATTATTATCATCAGTAATTAAGTAACTCAGACTTTTAAAAACACCTTTTTAAAAGATATCGTCTAATTATCGTTATCATCAAAATCGCCAAAAATATCGAGATATTATTTTTTGTCCATATCGCCCACCCCTAACACACACACACAAAAAAAAAAACCTGATTCACTAATGGGTTTTAATTTTTACCAAAATATGTCAACTGCGTTTTGTTATACTGTACATGATTTGTTAATTTCTAGCACTGTTGGTTACAGTTTTGGCACTTTCCCTGCTGTTGTTGTTTTCATTATTGTCTTGTCATTGTCCCTTACTGTTACTCTTATCTATCTTTGCTGACTTAATAGCACCCAACAGTTGTCTCTTCCTCGTCTCTCTCTCTGCATGTATGTTTGTCTTTTCTTACATAATGATGCACTTTATCTCCCAATGGGAAATGCATTTTTTATTTTTATTTCATCTAACAATACATGGAAACACTAAGTCCACTTACCATTAGCTCATGTTCAGTCCGATGTACCCCTAATTTCTTCAGCCCAATTGTCAGATCGTTGACACAAATGCCTCCATCACCGTTCACATCCAGGACTTGGAATAACACTTTCAGTCTGTGCTCTTGCTCAGGCCCTCCACATATGTCACATGGATGAGCTGATTGACTGGGGTCCGAGTGCCAGTCACCAACCACGGGCTGTCGGGGGACTGGTTTAGATGGGGGACCTGAGGAGGGGTCTTCGGCATGCCCGCTTCCGCCGCCCGGGTCGACTCCTCGGTGGGTTTCGTCCGATCGGCACTGGCAAAATACATCACTGAGCAAGGGGGGCATCAACGAACCCTGCTGGTGCATCATGAGACACTCTACGTTACTTGCTACAGTTCAACCGGTTGAGAACTTGAAAGAGCATCTGAGGCCAGTTACTCTATATCTCGAGCCCTGACTACCACGTCACATGTCCCTCCATTTCAGCCCCGGCACTGAAAGTAAAAGCTACCAGAAGCCAGTTAGCTTACAAACCCGACTTTTTACCACGAACACATTCGAGGAGTTGACCTGAAACGAAAATGGTTCTTCTCTATAACGTCACTTGATAAATTAGCACAGGTAGCTAGCGTTTTCAACCACAGACTGTTCAACGTACCGCTAACTATATATGCCGGTAAAACGAGACGCGATGATAAGATGAGGATACTGAGCTGTCAGCGCCTTAACCATCTATTAAAATGACTTCACCGCATCGCACGTTAGAGTTTATACGGAGCTCGTGTATCGCACATAACGAAAATACGGTTAGTGTAATAAAGAGCAATGTAAACAAGATGTTTGTTCTAATAGCCTATTTAAGTCCTGTTAACTTGCCGACGGAAAAGGAAAAAAACACTTTCGGCTCCGGGAAGCGATTTTTCACTTCATAGGATGGCGAAGGCATGTCCCGCCCTACTCTACTCCTGATTGGCGTACCCTGGAAAGCTTACCCCACGGCTCTGTCTTACCCTAACCAATCTCACTCCTCATGCCTAAACCTAACCAATCCAACCAGCGAAGGCAACGAGTACTAGCCAATCATAGGCAGAGTAGGGCGGGTCATGCCTAAACCACATAGATCAGTGGTTCTCTATGGAAACCGGGGGTCGGGACCTCATTATTCTGTCGGGTGGCACTGGCGACTATGGATGTATTAAGAGAACGACTCGAAAAGGTTGAGAAAGATAATAGATACTGCACATTTATCGCCATATTGGGACGGACAAGACGCGCCTCCCAATGCGTGTATGATTATATGATATTGAGGCAAGAGGTCTAACCACAGTTAAAATCATAATTTGTTGTTGAATTTTCAAATGATTTTAAGCCATGTATTTATGATATGGGGTACTTGTATATACCGTATCTTGAATAAATACTAATGGTATGTGGCTTTAAAGTTTAATATAATAATATTAATAATAGTGATAATAAAAATAATTGGAAAAATAATAATTAATGTCACTGCAGCTAATATTTCGTGGGACATTTAAAGGTGCAATATGTAATATATTTTACTGTATTTAATCAAAAAATGACCACAATATGTCATCAGATATGCTATAACATGCTAAAT
The DNA here is from genome assembly GCF_008315115.2 of Sander lucioperca. Taxonomy (NCBI): domain Eukaryota; kingdom Metazoa; phylum Chordata; class Actinopteri; order Perciformes; family Percidae; genus Sander; species Sander lucioperca. Next base: position 34,939,324 of record NC_050186.1, on the reverse strand, counting down.
TGGAATACAATGTTTTCTGACAACAATGCTTAATCCAGTATTTTCTCCTTTAAAATTTTCGTTTCATGACAGAATGTCTGTTTGTGTTTTGGCCTGTATGTTGTTATCAACTGCCTATTTTGATAGCGGGTTGCCAGATATACCTGTAAAAAAAACCACAAAGCCAGCGCACTACAGCTATAGCACAGTCATGGAAGCAGCAAACAAACGAACGGAATCAACAGAGATGGATTCATTCTACCCACCCTCTTTCTAAATGGTTGCATAACCAGAGACAAGGTAAAACACGGATAAATATTGGAGATGCTTTAAAAGAAGGAGACAGCTTAGAGCCCAAAAGGACACAGAGTTGACTAATTTCCTCCTAAACAGGTAGCTAGCGAAGCATTGAGCTTCATTCATTTATATTCACGGCTAATGCAGCGATAGTAATTTTCAGTAATTTCAACATTCATGTGCTCGCATTAAATTATATAGAGTAACGTTACTCGTGTTAGTTACTCACAATTCTTTTTGACACAGCCGGTGAAGAGTTCCTGACTGCAACGGCGCCATGCCAATACACACTAACTGCTAACGTAGGATCCATACATAGGCCTATGCCAGAAACCACAAGTTTGACTTCCTCATAATGAAAACATGCAATGTAACTTTAGCACAACACCCCGTAGCCTGAATTGTTGGATTTGGACACAGGGTTCTCCACAGGTTGCTTTGCAATGGATAACGTTATGTTATGTTATTGTGGCTAACGTTACCATCGCCAGCTTCAAGGTTATGGTATGTATGTTGGACAATAAGATGATTCCCACTTTCTTACAAACTGGCATGCAACCATAATGTGTAATGTACTGACTGTACAGTGTATAGACAAGCTGTATAACGGGTCTGGAAGTAGTAGTACCGACAATCTCCGTTCAGCGGGCGTAGCTGCCTGACAGTAACTGTGCCCTGGGTACAGACGGCCCTGAGGTTACGGTCTTTTTAGCGGCTGTTGCAGTGATGTTAAGCCCAGAAAAGGTGGCTGTCAGTCGCGCACAAAGCTCTGCAAGGTCGCGGTCTTTTTGGCGGCCATTGTTGTTATGGTTAGTCAATAAAAGGTGACTGTCAGCCGCGTACAGAGCTCAGCAAGAGCATGGGCTTTTATAAACGTCAACATAGCAGCATCTAGCAACTCCGGCTCGCTGTGGAGTAATGTCTGGCAATGCGAGACTAGCATCAAGCTAACATTGACTTTGTGTGATATTGGATTTAGTGTTTTTAACACCGGGCAACTCCCACGAACTTCAACGCTGGGAAACAGGGGCCGGGGAGATGACTCTTTTCAATATTTTGAATTTGGACTGCAGTAACCATTTTAAATGCAAGCTGTCAGTATTACATATTGGACCTTTAAGCAGCAAAACTAAAACCTTATTATGAACAAGACAGAGGAAACAGAAAATAAACAAAAAAATTACCAGCGGGTAAACATGGACCTCTGGGTTCCGGTGCCATTCATCTGTATGTACGGTAGTACACAGAAAATTGGCAGACTTCCCTTTAAGTCACCAGCTTACACTATCGGTAGCTAACTAGCTTGGTTGGTTGGCAGAAGGCTGAACAAGACATTTTGGCATTTTTAGGCGACCAACATTTTTCACTTAACTTTAATGAAGTGAAACACACAGTGAGAGAGTCAGTTTAAGAATGAACTGAAAACCCTCCTCTTTGATAAAGGGTTAGGGAGTGAGGAGATCCAGAAATGCTTGTTACTAACCTAGCTAGTTATATGGCTGCATATATATAGCACTTTTATCCAAAATTTCCCTCTCATTCACCCATTTACACAAAACTATGTGATCATAGGCTACTTGATCATTTTGCATTTAAAAGTTTATTTGACAGTGATTAATCTAATCCGAAATTTTGAAAGCATTCATTATTTCTGTTTATTATACGGCGTTGATGAATTCTTGATTCTGATTGGTTAATCATGGCATTCTACGGTCTTTTATAGTATAACAGGCCATTGCCATGGATTGAGTTCTGATCATAGACTCTGGAGGACCATTCAATAAAATTATTTTTAAATGAATATTTTGAGTTGAACCACTTCAGGCTGATTCCAGTTCACCCTGCATCACCCTGTTGGGGGTTCTAATTCACAATAATGATAGGCTCGCTCTATATTATTCCTTACACATTTACTACACTAACTGTTACTCTGTTTAAACATGTACAATTCCATAAACAAGTCGATCCAGACTGTGTAGGCTGCTTGCTGTTTTGGGTTGTTCTAAAAGCTCCCTAAAATTGCGTCATGAGACCCAGCAAGCTTTTATGTTTTGTATAAATTGTATTTTAACAAGTGCCCCAATTATATGGTGTCCTGTCTTTATTTGGAGGAGATCAGGTACTCTGCATCTGATTCATTTAGTACATTTTTTAAGATTTGGGGTCCCTTTATTCATTATATCAGAAAGCAAATCAACTCTGTGTTCTCCATCTTGAGTGTGGCTTAATGTACAGTTTATTTTAGCTTAAATTATGGTCATTGTACATCTCTGATATGTGACAATGCCTGTATGGATATTTCTTCTTTTTTTTTTTAATGTTTTATGCATTTGTAGACATATAAAATGGTACAAACATAGAGACAATGAGAGAGATATTGTCAGAAAATGTCATCAATTACAGAGGGGGAAAAAAAAGACAAAGTGAACGAAAACAAAAAAACAAACAGACAAAAACTCCTAGATTTAATGATTGATGGTGATGATTTATTGATGTACTGTATATTGTAAGTTAGCTCTAATGTGTCAGCTGGGACAAGGTTTGGGTTTGTTTGTTTTAAGTCTGCATTGTGTTATGCATCAATTATCCTCTAAAATTGGTGATAACAGCATATTGTCTACACATCAGAAGAAGGGCCACTGTTTAATGTGCTACATAGTTTGGAGAGCTGCAACAGATCCCTCACCCACAAAATCTTCTTTTAGCTTAGATATTTTTTCTTCCACAGGTAAAAACCCCAAACAGCGCTGCAAGTGGACAAGCAACTGGCCCACCTAAGTGATCATTTCAACAACAGAAGTCCAGTATGAATGTAATGGACTGTATTTATATAGCACTTTTCTAGTCTTAACAACTACTCAAAGCGCTTTTACAGAGTACAGGAACCATTCACACACACACACAGCATCGGGAGCAATTCGGAATTCTGTGTCTTGCCCAAGGAGACTTCAACATGGAACTGCAGGGCCAGGGATTGAACCACCAACCTTCCGATTGGTAGGCAACCGCTCTACCACCCAAGCCACCGCCGTAAAGATGTCCAGAACATGTGGAGTAATGTGGTGCGGGTATGATCTATGACCCATCGATATCTGGAAATATTATTGCACGTCTCTGCTTAGTATGGACATTTCTGTCACTGTGGCTGTGGACAGTAAATAATAATTTAGGGGTGAAAAGTGTTCACTTGTGTTCTTGGCTATTTAAAAAAATGTATTCAATCTTAGGTAACTTCTATATACATACATGTGAATTTTCAAAGGTTACTACAAATGTTTTAGCTTTTGAAACCTTTATTGGTTGAGTTTACTTTTTTCATCTAATAGTTAAAAAAAAATGGAATGGAAAAATGTCTTAAGATTGTGTATATAGAGGGTAATATACTGTATCACACACACACACACACACACACACACACACACACACACACACACACACACACACACACACACACACATTTGACAGAATGCAATTTTTATGGCACATGCGGAGTGTGTCTCTTTTTGTATTTATAAATGTGTAGTTTTTTTATTTATTCATTTTTACATTGTTTTTGTGTTATTTCATGTTTATTTCTTATATTATAGGTTACTGCTGCTTGTAATAGCTATTTCCTGTATACTGTTGTTATTGAAATGAAAAAAATAGAAGGAAAAAAAACCTCATATTTACCAACTAAGACTGTAATATAAAGTGAGATAATGGCGAGGATTTTGAATTACATCGTTTATTTGGCTGGTTGAGTATTGGCGTTTGATTAAACCAATAGCCACAGAGAATAAAGCATGACCGTGAGATATCCGACCAATAGGGTGTCAGTGGGCGGGGCTATACGCCCAGCCAACGTAAGCGTTGTTAGTAGGAAGAAGAAGAAGCCGATTCTGGAAGCCATTACGTTGCGCACATTAATTGAGTAAATCCTACTATTTGTGCGTACAATACGCACAATTACCTCTCCAAAAGAGCAGTTTCTGCAATTATGGCATCGGTCGCGAAAAAAAGAAAAATGAATTTCTCGGAGAGAGAGGTGGAAATTATTGTGGAAGAAATAGAGAAACAAAAGCACACACTGGTTAACCACTTCAATGCTGGAGTCACCCACATGGCAAAGAATAACGCGTGGGTGGATATCCTGAAAAAGGTGAACGCTGTCACCACCTGTCCCAGAGAGTTGCCCGAGGTGAAAAAGAAGTGGTCTGACATGAAGACGGAGGTCCGGCGGAAAGTGGCCCAGGCGCGGGCTGCTATAGAGGGAATCTCCGCTGACTGCACTCCAGTTCCCGTCATCCTCACCGCTATGCAGCAGAGGATCTGTAACCTCCTGGGGGAGGCCACCATCATCAGCTTACCTGCAGGAGACTCGGATGCTGAGATAACTTTACCTGTTACAGTGAACACTGCCACCAACGTCACACTAGCAGACAGTAAGTTGACAAAAGTTTTCACTCTGAGCATGCACAGACAGGATACAGTTACAGTGTTAGAGGCAAGAAAAGTTTACCTCTGGTGGATTCATCTTCAGAGCTCAGTGAAAAATGTTGCTCAGAAAGTGAACTGAGAGGCCGAGACACACTGCATGTGCAAAACTGAATATACTGTATGTGTTATGGAAGATTAAATATAATTGAACACTAAAATATATAGCCAGCAGTGGAACCACAAAAGCCAGCCCTTTTCTCATTGTCCCAAGTAGGTTTTGACAAAAAAAAAAGACAAAACATGCAACCTGACACATCTGCTGTGTAAGGGCTTAAGAAAAGACATGTAGGCCTACTGGATTATGGTGAACTTTGAGTCATTATTACACAGGATCTGATACATTTCTATTGTTTATTTAAACCAATGAAAACATACTTGGTAATAAAGGGCCAACGAGCAAATGTGCTAAGTTAAAATAAGGTCGGCACCTCTGTTGCAGATGTGATATGATATGTCAAGGTCCACAGTTTTCCTTAATAGCAGTGTTTTTTTGTACTTGTCTGGTAAGCAATGTTTATAATGTTGACTTTTTCTATTTTTCTATTTTCCTATACATTTTATGTGATTTAACACAAAAAGTAATGTAAAGTAGGCTATGGCATTATTGCCCTTCGATGATTTTCTGTGAGGACTCGTGTTTATTTTGATATTTTTCCTCTATCTATTAATGGATGAGGTACCAGCAGGTTTTGGAAATATGCCTGAATATGAATGCTCTACATCATTTGTTGTGTGGATTCATTATATAGAAATCGACATCCATGTACTATAGATTGCTCTGGCATGATACACCCTATATATATTATGTTTACTATAGAAGGGTTGTATTGAAGTTTAGGCTCTGTCTATAGTAATGGATATGTGAGTGAATATTATGCACTAATGCCTGAGTTCATGTTGAAGTTGCTGATTGGTGCACACAAAACAGTCACCTCCTACAAAAGATGGCTTCTCAGGATGTAACACCATTTGCCTGAAGATGGTCTAGTACCGAAACGTTGTCTACTATCAAACTTTATATAATTTTTGCAAGTTAGACAGTGTGCGGGAGTTTTCTTTGCTACATGTGATCCTTGTTCAAAAAATGATTCCCCATAAAGTCACTGAAATCACTTTTTGGCCTGAAAGAATTTGTTATTACCTAAATAAAAAAAAAAACTCTTCTTGTTTTATCCTTCTTTACTTTAAAAGCCCAAAACTAATTAAAGAAGTTATTTAAAATGGCACTCCAGTAATTTAGCACTTTAAGGAGAAAAATATTAAAGTGTTTTTGCAAGTTTTAGCCTAATAATTGCATTTTATTTTTTAACGTTTTAGATTTTCTTCTTTTTCTATTGTTGGTTGTATTTTCCTGTGTTTTTAAGCATCATCCTCTGTCTGCGTGTTTTATAGCTCTTCCATCGGGCTCAGGTACAGACTGTGATGAAGCAAAGCCACTCAGTAAGTTTTTTTTTTTTGCTTCTACAATATCTCTCCATACCTGCATGATATTATACTGTATACCTGACACATGCAGATCAGTTAGTGTTTTTCTTAGTGAATTGGACACATCTTTCCATATGGTACAAAGAAAGGTCTTCCTACAGGGAATTGATTATTAACTAAGATTTTTAATTATCATAAACCCGTGATAGCAGATACCAAAGGCACATAAGTTCATGAAGAAAAGTTAGAAAAGAGATTGTTCTATTTTTCTGTTGAACTAAGAATTCTGGGGACAAGAACAAAGTCTTTTAGGGCCACAAGCAGAACACCACCTAGCCCTTGTAATGCTGTAATCTCACAACCAGTATTCACATTCATGAGTACAATATTAACTTAATTTACTAGATGGTCCTCTTTTAATGTTGCTCAACCAGTCACTACTAAAAATATGTCTTTTCATTCTTGACTAATAGTATTTGAATATGTGACAAGATGTATTTATTATGGGTGGTTGAAAAGAGGTTTGGAGTGCAATTGTTTAACTTCATAATGTTCAGTCATACTGTGCTATGCAAGATTTTGCGCAGGGGTGTGTCCAGACAAATTTACCAATTTCTGTAAATTTTTTGTGCCTTTTTGAAACTCTGAAGCTCAGTCACCGGACGTTGCGGTCCTTAAGCATTGGTTACAGGTAACATTTGAACATCCGGATGTTATCCAGTTGTTTTTGTTTTGGAGGCCTACAGATTTTTGTGTTTTCTGGATCCATCCATGAAAGATAAAACAGCCTGAGTGAATCCTCACTTACAATAATTCATTCTGAACCAGATGGTCTGGCAAAATAAAACACGTTTACACAAAGTTTGTAATATGATTAAAATATGGGTAGAAAGTCAGTGTGTCCAACAAAGAGGAGGGTTAAAAGCCCCGGGAAGGACATGTTTTGGTGGAACATGTGTACATTCAAAGGTTGTTTTAGTTGTGCAACAGAAAACTCAGATTGGACAGATAGTCTAGCTAGCTGTCTGGATTTACCCTGCAGAGATCTGAGGAGCAGTTAACCATAGTCCTCATAAATCGGTCAATGTTTAAAATTCCAACACAAAGAAAGCGTAAGGCCATCTGGCCGAAAAGAAGGACATGCGGTGGAATTTCCTGCGGCAACGGAGCAATCCCGGAAGTGGAAGGTCGTGGATATAGACTAACCATGTCTTGACTCCAGCTCCATACTACTGGTATAGATCTTATCATTTCAACCTTGGCAAAAAAGCATATTTTCAGATCTGCTACTCCTTTAACTGGTGCTTTGAGTGACATAAGGGTTAGTAGATCACAACTACTTTCAGTTATAAGGTTTGATTGGAAACTTGCAGACTCCTCAACCCAGTTTTTCTGTTCTGTTTCCAGCTGAAACAACTTACCACACCCTGGAAGAGGATGGAGGCGTAGTGGAGTACTGCACCACCACTGTAAGTGACTCCACCCCCACTGTGGCAGCCGTTGAGGCTCCAGTGGAGATGCTGGCCTCATCCTCAGCTTCCCCACCTCCGCCTCAGGGTCAGGCCAAACCTCAGGAGCTGAAGAGCCGCATTGCCCTCAACTCAGCCCGCCTGCTGCAGGAGCAGAGAGTCACCAACGTCCATATCCGACAGATTGCCCAGCACCTGGAGGGCCAGAACGAGCTCCTGCAGATGATGCGGCGCTCCCAGGAGGCTCAGGCGTTCGCCCAGGAAAGACAGGCCCAGGCCCTGGAAGGTACCCAGGCTGCCCTGCTAGCATTAGTGCAGATGCTCAGGCCTGCTCTCAAAGACCTGCGCAAATTCCTGCAGAGTGGGAATGAGGTCACAAACCCCAGCAGCTCAGCAGCAGGAGCGATAGCTGATGGGGCAGGAACAGAGGAGCAGAGCAGGCCCAAAACACCTCCATGTCCTCCACAGCAAGCTGAGGAGACACAATAGCGCTGTGTGTGTGTGTGTGTGTGTGTGTGTGTGTGTACTGCCTCCTGTCTGCATTGTACATAGAGGAGTCCTTGCACACAAGCTTCAGAGAACAATGAAAAGCTTTTTAAAAGTTGCCTTGGGGTGAGCATGTACATAATTTTACTTCTGTTTTATGATTCGGAAAAACAGTCACAGAAGCAGTGAAAAGGTTATGTTGAACATTATTTTTACTTTTTACTGTCTGTCATTAATTAGCAGTGAGTTTATGTTATTTAATACATTGGATTTGATATTGAAATTATGTTTTTAATGCAAAGATGCAGGTAGTCATCACCCTGATGTGGGCTGAACATTTAAAACTTAGTTTCTTCAAGTCATCCTGCAGTTTACCCTGAATGAAGAATAATCAGTCTTGTTTTAAGACCAGAATCAGCTGGGGTCTTCAATTAGTGTGCACCATGTCTTCAGAATTTAATAAAACTTGAAGCCTCATCGGCCTGTGTTTTCCCTACAGGGTGCATCACTATTAATCAACCAGAAGAGGGCAGTGTGTGCAAGCAAGTTTCACCACTGGTGGAGCAGCAGCAGTGTAGTTTTAAGGCATCTATAAATTAGGATGAAATCTGTGTGTTATGTGAAATTATTTTACTTTACAGTCATATACTTGTTAAAGGGTAATTTCATTTTTTTCACACTGGACCCTATTACCCCATGCATTAGTGTCTAAGTGACTAATGTGACCAAGAATCTTTGAAATTGGTCCAATATTGAGCCAGAACACTGGCAGCAGCGAACCAGGCTGCAATGTAACCATATAGGGCAAATGTGCATCGTTAATTTCCGTCCACTAAAAGTGCTGTTTTTGCCACTGACAGGCTCAGATTGTTATTCTAAGTGTCTGACAACATTATGAAAAGGTTCCCTACATAGATATACCTTTTTGTTAAAGAGTAAGATACTTTTTGTTTAACTAGAAACAGCTCAGAAATCGCTATTGCCAAACCCACCAGACTCCATTTAAAGGTCCAATGTGTAGGAATTTCTCCCATCTAGCGTTGAGATCATATATCGCAATCAACTCTCTCGCACCACGCAGTTCAAAGTACGTATTACAGCTTCGGTAGCCTTCACGCTTCAAAAAGCCGGTCTCTTGCTCTTTTCAATATCCTTTTTCTTTTTCTGGGCGAAATGGCGAATGAATATGGAGCGTCTACCCCAGTTCATGCGAACGCAAATGTAAAATTTCAAGCCAAAAGGAATACTTTTTGAATTGATGGTGGTGGTAAATATTCATGAAAAAGGACAAGTTTGTGAACGGGCAACACAGATTTTGATAATCAACAACTAAACACGTTACACACTGGACCTTTAAATAAACAATACTTTTAGCATGTATAGAGTCAGCATATTTACAGATGTAAATGGGTAAATTTCAACCAAACTAGAGTGGTGATTTTTGAAACAATGGAAAGACGAACCAAGACGGCATGTTGATAATTTTATTTTGTTTCTGTCGACTTTGAATGAAGTGTGTTTTACAATAATAAAATTACTGTTTATTTAAATGGAGTCTGGTGGGTTTGGCGATAGGGATTTTGGGGATGTTTTTATGTTTAAAAAAGGATCTCACTTTTTAACAAAGATCATCCTCTGTAGGGATCCTCTCCATAATGTTGTCAGACACTATATCATCATTAGAATAATAATCTGAGCATGTCAATGGTAAAACAAGCACTTTTTGTGGACATACATTTAATTTCCAATTAACTTACATTGTAGCTTGTTTCAGCTGCGGTCTTGCTTAATACTGGACCAATTTCAAAGATTGTTGTTCCCATCAGTCACTTAGACACAAAAGCATAGGAAAATAGGGTCCAGGTTGAAAAAAAAAAAGACTAAAAAACTGTAGTTACCCTTTAAGTGACTTGGATGTCCACAGTAAATATCTGGGATTCTCTTATAGGGTCAATTTCTACTACTACCAATAACAACCTAAATACATTTCTGTTACTTAAGTTATATTTATTTTCACCATTCAGTTTTGACAGTAGTAAATCATTAGGGCCCGAGCTCCAACAACGTCGGTCAGCGAAGACCCTATTGAAACTGATAGGATTATTATAAGGGCCCAAGCATAAAAGTGCCAGAGGTCCAACGGTCCCTACCATGAGACAGGAAGCTGTTGTAACTTGAATTTTACATAGTCCAATCTCTCATGCTGGATAAGATTCCTGGCCTGAAAACATTTACACATCCATATTAAGTCATAGTCATGGCGCCACCTACTGACAACAAGACGTCAACCTTGTGGAACAAAGATCATCCAATTTACATGAAATTTACATTGTCTGGTTTACACATGATACACAGCAACATGACATATAATTAGTGTGTTTTCCAGTGCCACATAGTGGACAGAGGAAGTGGTACCATTTTTTTTACCATTTTCAAGTCATTTCCAGTGCCACACACTCCGCAAAGGAAATAATGTCAGACTAGTCGATCCGCCAAGTAAGTAAGTAAAATTTATTTATACAGCGCTTTTCACAGACAGGGTCACAAAGTGCTTTACAATGTGCATATACAATAAAACATAGTAGGAAAATAGTCTAAGAATAAAATAAAGTAAAAATACAACAGATAAAATTATCAATAGATAAAAGACAGAGGTTACCCAAAAGTAGCCTGAACAAGTGAGTCTTCACTTTTCCCTTAAAACAGTCCACATTCTCAGCAAACCTAATGCTGGTTGGCAGAGCATTCCAGAGTCTGGGTGCCATAGCGGCAAAGGCTCTATCCCCATGTCTTCAGACGAGTGCGTGGCGTGGATAGCAGATTTTGGTTGATAGACCTGAGAGACCGGGAGGGGGTGTGTAGGTGAATTATGTTGGCAAGATAAGCAGGGGCCTGACCATGTAGAGCCTGATAGGTTATGGTGAGAATTTTGAATTGGATCCTGTAGGTTACAGGAAGCCAGTGAAGAGAGCAGAGTAGAGGGGTGATATGGGTGCGCCAAGGATGGCGGCGGACAATGACCTCCCATAAAGATTACACTCTCCTCTGTGGTCTACCTTTCAAACTTCTCCATAAACTCCAACTGGTCCAGAACTGCCCGGACCATTACCACAACTCCCTCCATAGATCACATCACCCCTGTCCTTCAACCACTCCACTGGTTCCCTATCAAAAATCGCATCGACTATAAGATTCTCCTTACTTTTAAGGCTCTCCACAACCTCGCACCTCCGTACCTTTCTGATGTCCTGAACACCTACACACATACCCTTCTGGACACCTTCAAATCACAGCTCAAAACACTTTTTTTTTTTAGATTAGCATATTCCGTCTGGCCACGCCATTCTCACTTCTCATATATTGCTGTTTTTGTTCGTTTTGTTTTTATGCAGATGTCTGTGTTCTTGTTTTAAATTACTGTTTTACTGCTGTAAGGTAACTGAGTGATGTTAAAGGCGCCCATAAATAAAATGAATTATTATTAACTTGCACGTAAATGCACAGATGCATCAACCGGTGTCCCGCCAGCACCCCCGATGTGAGGGAGGGTGCGAGGGCCCGGTCATCACTGCTTGCAGCTTTAAATATTATTTTGAAAATAAATTGAATTTTACAGGGGCTAAAGGTGCGTTGAAATGTGAAAATTTGCACACCCATCAGAACCGGTAACATTTCTGATGTTTTATGGGTGTCATATATATAGCCCCCCTACAAAAGAAGTAGTCCTCACAGTATGTTTCACCTAGATGTATGAAATTTGGTAGGCATATGAATCATGTCCAGATAACAAAAACGCCTCTTGGAGCTACAGCGGGGAAAATAAGTATTGAACATTTTTCTCAGTAAAGATATTTCTGATGGGGCTATCTGCATGACATTTTCATCAGATCAATCAATCAAACTTTATTTATATAGCACTTTACAGCAACCAGCAGCAGGGATGGAAATTAAATTTTTTGTCCACCAGCCACTGTGGCTGGTGGATTTCAAAATCTACCAGCCACTCAATGTTTTTACCAGCCACTTTCTTGTTTTTAACCGACAATGTGTAACTGCATGTGAAAATTAATACTACAAGATCTACAATACTTAAGCAGTTTATTTAATCTTCTCAATGAAACACTGACACTTTCTCTCTTAAACATACACAAACCACGAACTGATATACATTTCATTAAATGAGTAGGGCAGATTAAACAAAAAACTAACATTCCTCCACCCATCCTCCCCACTCCCAGTACAATTTACTCCTGCTCATCAGAATCAGATTCTGAAGTTTCAGAGGCGCTTTCCTGAGCGTTCTTCTCCTCCATGAACTCTGGCCTTCTAGGCCGGATGCTAGCCTGATGCCAGAGCTGGATAGCAGGGGTGGGGTCATAATTCTCAATAGAGGGACTGGATAGCTGGACAGTCAGTAGGTCACAGAGGCTTCTTGATGTAAGACGGGACCTCCAGTCATTTTTCACTAACTTCATTTGGTTGAAGCCTCTTTCACAGTCTGCAGTAGAAGCTGGTACGGTGAGAATGAGGTCAACCAGGCTGAGGATGTCGGGGCACTGCGGTTGCAAAGACCTGTTGATTTCTGGCCAGGTCTTCATGTGGAGACTCTCTCCCGCCTCATACAGTCTGGTCTTGAGTATGGTCCACTGATCTGGGATGAGCTCAACAGCGACCCCCGAGGATGTCAGGATGCTCTGGAAGTGTGTAGTTAATTCCTCCACTTCTGATTCACCAAATTCTGAAAAAGAGACGGACATAATGAAACATTGAGTTATATGCTTTCATGACTTTGTGGATGAAATGTTATGTATGAACCTAAACCACATACATACCTTTAGAGCGATCTGCGTCAGGCCAACTGTTCAGATTCACTAACTTTGTAGCTTGGAGAATCCCTATGGTCATGTCGGTGAAGCGAATTTGCATACTCTGGCAGAGTTTGTCGAGCAGCTCAAACTTGGCCTTCATGACACGGTTTAGGACGCTGTCGTCATTCTCGTGCTCCTTCATACAGGCTTTCAGCTTGGGCCCAGGTCTGTGGTACATTTACATTAGTACGTTTATTTAAGATATTCAGCTAAGCAGCAAACACATTAAAACAACTTTTCAGTTCTCTGACACTCACCTGGTTTTGTATTTTGTGAGCACTGTTTGGGTGGCTGTCAGGCAGCTGTGTACTTCAGCCACTGTGATAGCTGAGGTTTGAAGAGTCAGAGAGAGACTGCTGAGGTGAGTCAGGCAATCATGCATGAAGTTGCAAAACATGAAAAATGCTGGATCCCGGCAGGTTTGGAAGTAGTGGCGTGCTTTGCTCTTCTGCACTGCATTCACTCCTTCAGCATCTGGTGACTGAATCTTTATACAAAATCAGTCAAATCAATAAAGAAAAGTCATTAGTCAATTTAAAATGTTTATATAAGTGTTTTATAAGTGTAAGTTAGTTTGATTTATTAAATTACACTGAACAAATTCCTGACAGTAAACGGACCTAACCTTTTAACTTAACATTCGAGTTCTCTACACTGTTATTTAGCCTACCTGGTCTAGGTGCTGGGTAAGTCCCTGGTAACCCCTCAAAAAATGGTCAATGGCCCTGAAGAGGTGAGAAACCCACCTGGTGCCTCCAACCCTAGTTGGTACAAGGGGATTCTGGCCCAGAATCTTGAAGCTGTGCTTTAGGTTTGCCCTGTTGAGAGCACTTTTACAATAGAATGTATGCAGTCCTGACAGCACATCTTCAATCTGTTTTGCCATAGAGCAGCTCTTAATGGCATCCTTGAAAGCTAGTTCCAGGCGGTGTGCCATACAGTGAATACCCAGGACGTGCATGTTACTTCCTCTCAGCCTGCTCACTACTCCTTTACGTGTCCCTGTCATCACCGACGCACCGTCAGTTGCACATGCCACCAACTTGGCCTGCCACTCTTCTCCACTGACCTCCCTCATCATGTTGTCTATTGCCTGAGCGATGTTCTCACCGTCTGCTTTCTCCACATCCTGTATCCCTACAAAGTGGACGTCCACTTTGCCTCGGTTGCACAAGCGCGTATACAGCATTTCCTGTTCCATCACGGCAGTGTCAGTAGACCCGTCAGACATAATGGAGAGGAATTTCGCTGCTGCTATCTTTGACTGAAGGGTCTTCCTCTCAGCTGCAGCTATGTGCTTAATAAACACCCTGGCTTGCTTCCGATTCATGTATGTGTTACCTGTGCTAATTCCCTTTTTCTCATCTAATCTATAAAATGAAAATGGAAAAATAAACAATGAAAAGTACAGTTAGAAGTAAATATCGTACCATAGCACTAACGTTATAGGCTACTTTATGCATATAAACTAGCCTAGCTACCGACATTAGTTACATGGGCGCTATATTCTTCTGACCTTATTCAGCCTTTAATCTACAATTCAACATTTCATAGACAAAAAAACAAAAACTTACTTGCATTGCCATTCGTAATCTTGAAATAGCCTTCCTTTTTTCGCGATTGCGTGAGCGTTCCTAAACAGTATTTTCATCTTATCCAACTGGGCCGTCTTCAGGCTGGTAAGTGCCTTCATGGCAGCCGTATTCTCCGGGGCTGCTTTTCCCTGTGCTCTCTTTTTTACCTGGATGTGGCATTTGGACGATTCGTGGTCTTTTATGGCTTCCAGTTTTAGGTTTTTAGTCCCAACAATGAAACTATTAGTTTTGGCTTCTTCTGAAGCGTGTTGACGACATACAGAGCAGTACATTATCAGATTTGTCTCGTCGTAAACTAACCAATCGGACTCCCCATTGTCTGCTTTTCTCCATCGTTCTTTAAAAAAACGTTTTTTGACTTTCGCCTCTTTGTCCACTGGCTCCTCCTGAGATGTTTTCTCAGCGGACCTCTTAACGCCTGCGATGTAACGCCACATTTATATTGAAGGTGCGCCGCCTCTAAAGTGTCCGGGTGAAACAGTATGCTATTTTTATTTACCCGCCACGGTGGCCGGTAGGTGAAGCAAGTTTACCCGCCACAACACAAAATCACCCGCATTTGGCTGGTGGCGGGTGCTAATTTCCATCCCTGACCAGCAGGTATCCAAAGTGCTTAACATCGAAACCAAGAATAAAAACACATATCATATAAATATAAAGAAAGAACATGTAAAATCAGAAATAGTTACAGAGAAACAGAAGAATGAAATCGTCACACCACTGCTACGTATTAAAAGCCTGACTAAACAGATGCGTTTTAAGTTTGGACCTAAAAAGAGCTACATCTGTAATAGTGCGGATATCAGGGGGTAACTTGTTCCAGAGTCTCGGAGCAGCAACTGCAAAAGCCTGGTCACCCCACCGTTTATATCTAGACCTTGGCACTTCTAAAAGTCGCTGGTTTGAAGACCGCAATGACCGGTTGTGCTCCCGCAAAGTTAAAATTTCGGACAAATACTCCGGGGCCAGACCATTTAAGGCCTTGAAAGCAAACAATAAAATCTTAAAATCGATTCTAAAACGCACAGGGAGCCAATGAAGGGTGTAGAGAACAGGAGTGATATGTGCACGTCTAGATGTGTTTGTTAAAAAGCGAGCAGCTGCATTTTGCACAAGTTGAAGACGTGCGATGGAGGTCTGATTCAGACCAACGTAAAGAGCATTATGTTACACTTTTAAGAATGAGGTGACGCTCACTCTTGGAATAACACATTTATTTCCTGTAGGAAATATGAAAACACAGTTCAGATTAGGAGCTGTAGCATGTACACTTAAACTTGTTCATCACGTACTGACTTCTACTTCGGCACTACTGGCTCATAGCACATACTTTCATAACTCTTATTCAATCACTATCAATAACAATACACTTCATAATACACAACTCAACTCATACACTAAACAAACATGCTACTCTTGGTACCTTACTCACTATTGCTTCCACTGTTACTCTGTAAATACCCATGTTAAGTACCCAAATACATGTTTACTTACTCTTACAGGGACTACAGTTAAGTATTTAGCAAGTGACCGTAGCTACACAAGTACTGTCTCTTTTTAGTGTCAAATTAACATACACACAGGTAAGTAATGCATAACTTGAAATGACATAAAAACATGAAAATAACAGTTCAGTAATACCACATTACTCCAGACTGAATACTCTTAAAAGCTTGTCTTGTTAATCTCACTGCTTTTACTGTTTTAAACCTCTATGAATTATGTTTATGAGCTGAATTATCTAACATAACTAATCTTTAACCCACAGTCAGTTATTGTATTATTTTCACAAATATTTCACAATTAACGTTTTAAACACTGACTACCGCACACTCCACTTATCAAAACATCACGGAATGCTCCTTTAACTTTCATGACGCTCAGGCTGTGGCGTTAACATTTACCGGTGATTAGCATTAGCTTGGCCTGCTAAACAATACACACAGTTAAACAGTTTCCTACAACATTCACTCGGTTCATCCCGTTTCACACCGTTTGTCCTCACTACTGTCTTAACCACATATGTCTCTAAACGTGTGTTTCACTCCTTACAGCTCACACAGAAAGGTAGTAGCTTGTGTTTAGCAACCGAAGTCATTACTATCAGCGTCCGCCATCTTAGACACACGAGGCGGCAAACATACACACCCATAACACGGTCAAATTCAATGTCTCTTAATGTCACGGTTGTTAGCTAAAGCTCTAATAACACCAACTACTAATGTCTATTACCCGGGTTCTGATTACCGTCAGCTTACCTGTAGGAAATATGAAAACACAGTTCAGATTAGGAGCTGTAGCATGTACACTTAAACTTGTTCATCACGTACTGACTTCTACTTCGGCACTACTGGCGTCAGCTACTGATACCCAGTCAAGTGTAAAGCTTAGAGCGCCCTCTGCTGGCGAAGCTGATTTAAGCCAGACTAATATCACCCATTCAAAACACATTAATTCAGAATCCCTTGTGGTATATTATAGACAATAGAGACAGTAGTTACCTCGTGTTTTTAGACTTTAGCTTCACTCATTTCAAAATTTAGAGGGGGGGGGGGGTGCAAATAATTGTAAATAACACAAATAATTAACACAGTGCCACAATTACAATAATCCAACCTAGAACTAATAAAGGCATGAATTGCCTTTTCTAGATCGTGCCTGTTGAGGAAAGGCTTAACTTTAGCCAGGAGACGAAGCTGGAAAAAGCTCATTCTAACAACATCACTGATCTGCTTGTCAAATTTCATGCTGCAATCAAAAGTAACCCCCAAATTTTTGACAGCTGACCTAGTGTAGGATGCTAGAGCTCCCAAACTCAAAGCTGGACCATTTTGCGTGCCTGAAGTACTGAAAATAATACACTCCGTTTTATCTTCATTCAAATTAAGAAAGTTTTCTGAAAGCCACAGCTTAATATCAGTGATGCAACTAAGCAGGGAGTTTAGTGCGACACTGTCATTTGCTTTAATAGGCAAATAGATTTGCTTTTTAGATTTGATCAGATGTCAGTAACAACCCAAGTAATCTACACATACAAATATATCAAAACAAATAAGTTGTGTGTAATAAAGTGAAATGACACAGGGAAAAAGTATTGAACATACTTGCTGAAATTTATTTAATACTTAGTAGAAAAGCCTTTGTTGGTAATGACAGCTTCAAGACGCCTCCTGTATGAAGAAACTATTCGCACACATTGCTTAGCTGTGATTTTTGCCCACACAAACTGTCTTCAAATCTTGAAGGTTCCGGGGGCATCTTCTATGAACCTCTTCTTTCCAGAGGTTTTCAATTGGATTCAAGTCGGGTGATTGACTGGGCCATTCTAACAGCTTGATTTTCTTTTCTCTGAAACCAATTGAGAGTTTCCTTGGCTGTGTGTTTGGGATCATTGTCTTGCTGAAATGTCCACCCTCATTTCATCTTCAGCATCCTGATGGATGGAGCTTCCACATGCCTTTTCTTGAGCAGTGGTGTCTTGCGTGGTGTGCGTCCATAGAGGCCATGGTGGTTGACTGCATTACTAATTGTTTTCTTTGAAACAACTGTACCTGCTTCTTCCAGGTCTTTCTGAAGATCTCTGCGAGTGGTCCTTGGTTCTTCGACAACACTTATATTCTATAGACTCTATAGCTGGTTAATGGTGAAATTATGTTCTTTCCACTTCTGGATAATGGCCCCAACAGTGCTCACTGGAACTTTCAGAAGTTTAGATATTCATCTGTAACCAATGCCATCCATATGTTTTTCTACAATAAGCTTGCGAAGGTCTTGGGACAGCATTATCATTCCACTTTATTACACATAACTTTTGTCAGTGCTTGGCCCTAACTATACGAAGCAATAAAAAAATATAATTTATATATTTAAGGCATATTTAAAAACAGAGTGACAATTGCACAAAGGGATGAAATATATATTCAAGATGGTGAGTACATAGGCAGAAATCGCCTAGAATTGCAAGGCAAGGCAAGACAAGGCAAAGCAGCTTTATTTGTATGGCACATTTCAGCAACAGGGCAATTCAAAGTGCTTTACATAAAAATAGATAAAAAAATGAAAAACAGATACAATACGAGAATAAAAGTTACAGTGCAGTATAAGAAATGAAACATTAAAGATCAGTTAAAACAGTTAAATATATAAAAGCAGATAAAATAGGAATTTCTCTTTATATGCTTATATAGATTGTCATACAGTTTCAACAATGCAACTTCAGTATAAGAAATTAAGTTATTTAAAGAAAGGCAACATCAAAAAGATAGGTCTTCAGCCTTGATTTAAAAGAACTGAGAGTTGCAGCAGACCTGTAGTTTTCTGGGAGTTTGTTCCAGATATGTGGAGCATAAAAACTAAACGCTGCTACCCCCTGTTTAGTTCTGACTCTGGGGACAACAAGCAGACCTGTCCCAGACGACCTGAGAGGTCTGGGTGGGTCATAGTGTAGCAGCAGATCAGAAATCTATTTTGGCCCTAAACCATTGAAATCAATTCTTTGAGGCACTGGAAGCCAGTGTAAAGACTTCAGTACTGGAGTGATGTGATCCAATTTCTTGGTCTTAGTGAGGACTCGAGCAGCAGCGTTCTGAATCAGCTGCAGCAAGTTTTTCCAAATTCTGCTGAGACATAAGTCCTTTAACCCTTGATATATTTTTAAGATGGTAATAGGGTGACTTTGTAATTGTCTTAATGTGGCTGTTAAAATCAGGTCTGAGTCCATGACTACACCAAGATTTCTGGCTTTGTCTGTTGTTTTTAACATTGTCGTTTGAAGCTGAGTGCTGACTTTTAATCGTTCCTCTTTTGCTCCAAAAACAACCACCTCAGTTTTTTCTTCAGTTAATTTAAGAAAGTTCTGGCACATCCAGTCGTTAATTTGTTCAATGCACTTAGTCAGTTGTTGTATTGGACTATAGTCCCCCGGCGATAAGGTTATGTAAATTTGTGTGTCATCCACATAACTATGGTAACTTATTTTGTTGTTTTCCATAATCTGAGCCAGTGGAAGCATGTAGATGTTAAACAGAAGAGGCCCCAGAACTGAGCCTTGGGGAACTCCGCACGTCATATTTGTATGCTCAGATGAATAATTACCTATAGACACAAAGTAGTCCCTATTCTTTAAATAGGATTCAAACCACTTTAGTACTGAACCAGAAAGGCCAACCCAGTTTTCCAATTGGTCTAGTAATATGTCATGGTTGACCGTATCAAATGCAGTACTGAGATCAAGTAATACTAAGACAACAGGAGGAGGTTTTCAGATGTTGTATAATGTCATCCAGGTTTTTATGGTTGATCGTATGAAATTGTGTCATATTGGAATTTGTTTTGCGTGAACACTGTGACAGCACATATCCTGTACTTGATACAGAGGCACTGACTGTTTGTCTAATTTTCTGAATTTTGTCTTTGAAGAAGGAGGCAAAGTCATTGCAAGCCTTGATAGACAACAGTTTAGATGCTACTGGTACTGAAGGGTTTGTTAACCTATCGACAGTAGCAAACAAAGCACGTGAATTATTATTGTTTCTGGCGATAATGTCAGAAAAGAAGGACCGTCTTGCATTCCTTAGTTCCAAATGAAGTCTCTCTTTATAGGTGTTATAATGGACCTGGAGATTAGTTTTTCGCCACCTGCGTTCAGCTTTTCGACACTCTCTTTTTTCTGTTCTCACCACTAACATTTCTCCATAGAGATCTTTTCTTACCAGAGACAGCTTTGACCTTAGTGGGAGCAATAGCATCAATAACATTTATAATTTTACAGTTGAAATTATCTACAAGCTCAGTGACTGAGACCCCAGTGAGGGCGGGTGTGGAGGAGAAAAGCTGAATGAATGTTTCACTGGTGTTTTCAGTGATATACCGTTTTCTGATTAACTTAGTTTGAACACTTTTGGGCACCGAGATAGTGCCGTTAAAGAAAACACAGGAATGATCAGAGAGAGCAACATCAGTCACCACAACCTTGGAAATGTTTAGACCCTTGGAGATAATCAAGTCCAGAGTGTGCCCCTTATTGTGTGTGGGCTGTGTCACATGCTGAGTCAGTCCATAGTTCTCAAAAACACAACACAGTTCTCACAACACAGGTTTCAGTTAAAAACATAAAATCAAGATTGTGCTTTAGTAATAAAATCATTGATTAAAAATGATTTTCCTGCCAAAGACCTGACGTTAGGGCTAGTGTTAGTGTGTTTTCATTTTTTGGGACAGGCTGTGGCTGACGAGGAATGGATGCTAAATTTGCTAAGTTTGCAGTTAAGTGCTTCTTCGCCATTCTTTTTCTATTACCTATCACAACATAAATTGAGGAAGAATTTAATACACAGGGCCCGGGCTTATCTTGGAAAGAGTCATGAGTGCTACTAGGCGTGCAACCTGGACCCGGCCTTGCATAGAAAACTATGCTGTGTATTGTAAATAACATAATGATATATACTTTAAATAATCATGTAAGTAGTAAAACAATATTTGTATTGTTTTTGCTCTGCGTGAAGCCTCTGCAGAACCATAAATCACGCTTTACACCAAGGCGACCGCTGCATCGGCCTTTTTTTGGTGAACTGCCGCCGACTGCGTTTGGCCCTTGGCCGACTAGTAATGTAACTAGTAGTGTAACTAGTTACTTTCAGCAGTGAGTAATGTAGTAAAGTAAGGCATTACTTTTTTTATAAAGTAATTAGTAATGTGTACTTTATTACTTTGAAAAAAAAACAGGAATCAGGAATCACACCTTGCCTAGTCGCTTTCCTCTAATTCTTGTGATGCTGAGGTCATTAGGACTGATACTTGTGCTGCTGTGTTTATAGGTCTATAGTTGATGACTTGGCTTTGTTAATCCTTGCTGTAGAGAGCTCAAGCATAACTATGTCCAGAAAATACGCCAACCACTGTTTTATACAAAGCGAGTGGGGGGGGGGAGCCAGCGCTGAGCTATCATTTTCTTGGTCGCGGTTGATCCAGCTAGACAAATTTTCTTCTGTCGCCCAAGTAGGTGTAATTTAGAGTCATCATTAAGTAACAAAACAATCGGGTCAGTAGGAATTCGACATCCTATCACATCAGATATTATTGATGTTGTTTTATTCCAAAACTCATGCACCTGTTCACACTCCCAGACCATGTGCAGGAAAGTTCCAGTTTGTTCAGGTTGGCAAAACGTACAATAGGGAGTAGAAATGGCTTTAGAGACGTATCTCTTCTGAGGAGTCCAATATGTCCTATGGCATATGTTGAAGTGGATCTGCTGGTGATTTAGGTTCTTGGAACAATGGGAAATGTTGTCCCAAACTGTCTCCCAATTAATTACGTTCCCCTCTGGGCTCAGCTCTCGCTTCCATTTCTTTAGTATTGGGAGTTCTCCTACAGATACTTGCATCAGTTTAGCATAAATCCTGGACACTAAGCCTCTCATTGCAGAATCAACATGCCATTTAATGATTAGGTGCATCTCAAGACTGTTCCCCCATGGTACTCCATAACATTTTAGGGCTGATCTTAAGCGAAGATAAAGGAAGAAGGATGTCCTAGGGACCTCAAAGCTAGCTCTCAGGTTTTCCAAACTTAACATACCTTCATCATTGAATAGCTGGTCTAGAGTATAAATACCTCTGTCACTCCACTGGTTATAAACAAAATGTTTACCAGACATTAAGTGTATGTTGTGCCAAATTGGGGTGTTCAAATGCCACTTATTGGTGTAGTGTAGTTGCTCCTCGACCTGTTTAAAGTTGGTCAATGTGTTGGTGATAATAGGGCCATAGGCTAGCATACACTTTTTTGGATACTCCTGTAAAGGCAAGGTCTTGCAGTCTTAGACTTCCAATGAGGTTTTGCTCTATTTCTCTCCATGGGACTGTAGATGAGGGGTCCATCCACACTCTGAGGGCCCGTAGCTGAAAAGCTCTGTGGTACACTTTAAGGTTGGGGAGGGCCAGGCCTCCCGTGTTTGTGGTACGTTGCAGGGTAGAGTATTTTAGCCTAGGTTGTTTATTATTCCAAATATACTGCCGAATTAAGGTATCAAGTTTCTTCCAGAAATGTATTGGTGGGGGTAAAGGGATCATTGTACTTAAGAAATTCACACAAGGAACTATGTTCATTTTAACAACAGCAATCCTGGACCGTAGCGATGCCGGCAACGCAGACCAATTGGCCAGATCTCTTTGAACACTACTTAGTATAGTTTCATAGTTGTCCTGGACAACTCGCTGTAGCGATGCGTGAATGGTGATGCCGAAATATGTAATGTTGCTTTGGGTTGGTATTGTATCACTAATAGCTGATGTCACCTGTCCGTTGTTCAACAGAAGAATATTAGATTTATTCCAGTTGATTTTATAGCCGGAGATTGAGCTAAATTCATTAAAGATCTTAAGAATTTCCTCAAGGTCAGAAATGTATAGCAAAACATCATCTGCAAATAACGATATTGAGTTGTTATTGGATTTAATCTGGACATTACATATTTTATTTTGCCTTATGGCTTGGGCTAACGGTTCAAGAGAGATCGCAAATAGCATGAGCGATAGCGGGCATCCCTGTCTCGTGCCCCGTGCGATGGGGAATGGCTGTGAATGCAGGCCATTGGTTGAGACTATGGCCGTGGGATTCACATATAAAGTACGTACCATGTCAATGATTTTGGCTCCCAAACCAAGCCTCTCCATTACTTGCCACAAGTAGTTCCACTCTAGGCGGTCAAAAGCCTTCCGCGTCAAGTGATAAAACTGCTGCTGTTGTTGGAAGGTTTTTTGCTTCTTCTATTACATGGAATAATCTGCGTATATTGTCTGTAGCGTGACGCTTTGGTATAAACCCTGATTGGTCGGTGTGGACTAGCTTCTCAATAAAGCGTTCTAGGTGTAGTGCCAAGACTTTGGAATAGAGCTTAATATCCGTCCCAATGAGGCTGATAGTTTGAGCACTCCGTAGGATCTTTGCCCTTTTTGTGTATGACCGAAATTAGTGCAGTGTTGGTTTGTTGATGAAAGGTGCCCCTCTCTATGGCCGAGGTTAAAGTTTGTAAGATGGTAGGTCCTAGTATGTCAAAGTATTGTAGCAGAAGTTCTGATGGAATTGCGTCCAACCCCGGTGTTTTCCCATTCTAAGCTGTTTTTAACGCTGATTTAAGTTCCTCTAACGTTATAGGTTGACCCAGTTGTTCTGCCTCCTCTGGGTCAAGAAGTCACAGGTTAATTGAAACTGGTCTAGTGAATTCTTATGTTAAACATGAACAATATTATAAACACCTTCAAACAATTTCTGGACTAAGCTATGTGAAAAACAGACCAATCTAGTTGGAGCAATAAGCAGACTATGAGCTGAACAGACCGTATCCCTCATGTTCTTTCCGTCTAGCTTAACTCTTGTGTTGTCTTCCCGTCAACCTTGAAAAAATTACCTTTTTTTTTCTAGACGTTTTTGACGCCTTTTTTTCACAGTTTGTTTTTGCTTTTTCCAACGTTTTAAATTGTAAAATTTTGCTTCTACACATTTTCAGCGCTTATTTCTACTTCCCATTTTTTCTGATATAAAACAAAAATTAAAAACGGGTCAATGTCACCCGACGTCAACACAAGGGTTAATTGTTAACTATGTGTGAATTGGTGATTGTCTGTGCACCAGAGGACTTAACTTTTCTCTGCGTGACGGCGTTCTGTGTGTAACATATTTTATGTACCTAAAAATAAGGATGTACTGGCGGTCGCCGGGACCTGTGCAGTAGAGAAAGATGTTTATAAAAGTCGCTGTGTCCAGCTCAGTTATATGGAAGAGGATAAAGGCAACGTGTGAAAAAATGTATTAGAGTTCTGAGTTTAAAGTCAGAATTCTGAGAATAAATTCAGAATGTGTCTCTAGTAAACGCTGCCTTTGTCAAGGTTGAAAGTAGCCTAATAAAGTTTGAAAGTTTCAGACAGCAGGCTCTTGTTGTATTATGATCCAAATAAGTAAAAAATACAATGTGATTGGTTGATGTCTTTATTCATGATGAAAGCTGAGAAAAATAAATATAATCCCTGTCACTATCTCACTCGCTCTACCCACTCCCCAGCATACACACATGCCGGCTCTGCTGTTCTCTTATTAAAGAGGGCGGCGAAAGCTCTGCGTAGAGTCCCGGCAGAACCATAAATCCCGCTTTACCCACCTCTGCTCAGACTTTGTGGACGATCCCTAACTGGCCCCATGAGATCTGAGACGTTCACGGAGCCGCTCTGTTGCTGAACTCTCTACTGGGGAGGGAAAAGTTGGTGAAGATGCACTGAAACCGACGAAACTGCCAAGAACCCAGACTTCAGTTATCTGCAGCGGTACACAGTTGTAGGCTACTATTTTACAAGTATGAGGAGCATCAGACCGACGAAACGGTAAGGTTTGTGAAAGTTTATACGAAAGATTATTCTAGTGAGCCGCCGAGTGGTGGTTTCGGTGTTTGCGTGGCAGCTATCTGCACTGAGAGAGTCTGTAAATGTTACCAATTTTAGAGAAAAGACAAGCAAACGATTTTGTATCTAAAACGATTAGAAAACACCAAATTCATTAATAAAAACTGTAACAGTATGTAGGAGGTGTTGTCTTAGGCTATATCTGCAACTGGGGGATAGAGAAATATACGGACCACATGATTTCTACAGCTGTCATTGCTGCAAAAAACGTAACACGCAGTTGCGAATGAAACCGTGTTCATCTTTATGTATAACTTCAACAAGTGTATTCTTTTCAATTCCAGGTCTAAACAATTCTTTAGATATGGCTGACGTTGAAGCAAAGAAGGATTTTCGGCGCCCACTTTAAAGCCAAAGAGAGTAGGCTATATTTCTGTTCTGTTTCCATTCATTGGTGTTCATCATACCATGAGCACACTCCAGCAGCTGGGAACAATGTCTTTTTTGATAAAAAAGAAGAAGTTCAAGTTTCAAGTGCACTTTACATTGGAAGAGCTCACAGCAGTGCCTTTTGTTAATGGAGTGCTTTTCTGCAAGATTCGGCTGATTGATGGTGGGGACTTTGCCATTTCGTCATCCAGGTAGGCTATTTGGAACAACTTGCCACTTCCTTGTTGTAACCCAATAAAACCACTATTGCATGCATTCGACACTTGTGGTTAATCTCCTTCCACTCGAACACTTCCTGACCTTTTGATGTTAAAGATGTTAAATGTACTTGTTTTCCCATTTCTATAGTTGACACTCGCTGGACTAGATTATATAGAAATAACTCTGTTACAAAGGAGTTGCCCTCTGTTGTTGGTGTTCCACCTCAGATAAGGGGTGGTTAAAGCCATAAACTGGTATGAAACTGCATGTCTTGTTCTTGTAGTATACCACAGTGTTATTTCACCCTCATGTTTCCGGGGAAAGTTGTCTTTGTGCTGTTTCTCAGCTCCACCCTGGAGTACATTCACACTGGGAGCTGCCCAGCACTTCTGCTGCACCTCTTTGAGCCTCACAGTATGTTGAGGTTAAGTGGTTTGCTCAAGGGCTCCTGGGCAAAGTTGTTGAGGGAGCAAATATCATTCACTCTCCTGCTAGGATTCAAACTGTCCAGCTTCTCTTAGCGTCTAGATCTCTGCAGGGTTGCTTAACTTAAACTACAAAAACATAGGGACTCTATCTTTGGAAGAAAGTTGTTCTAATAAAAGCGGTCCAATGTGATGAGGTCTGTCGATTGTCTCAAGTAACTACGACAATGTGTCTAAAAAAACAGGTTGCTGTTGTATTTTCTAAATCTAACTTTTTAAATATGGAATTCTGTTTGCACTGGCCTGACTTCAGTAAGACTCACTCTGATTACATGTGTGGCTCAATATGAGTAAGCTATGGGGAAGTGTCATGACAGGTCTGCAGGTTCCAAGAATAATAGGCATGCCTACGGACCACACCAAGGTTTTGCATGTTTTAACCCATTTACAGCATTCCATCATGTTTAGGATTTTTCAACTTGTTTTTTTTCTCCCCTGGTTGTCATTCTTTTTAAACCAGCTTGCAGAGACTACATTTCCTTACCTGAGATAGATAGGTATGAAAATAACCACTAATAACAACTTTTATGACAGTTTAACAGAGCTCAACATTTAAGGAAATGCACGTATATGCTTTCAATAGTCAATATTGGCGTCAGGATGTGGTTAGCCTAGCTTAGAATAAAGACTGGAAGAAGGGGGAAACAGCTAGCATAGCTCTGTCTGAAGCTAGATACAAATGAAGTTGTTGTATTTAGTTTCTTTTGTTTTGTATGAAACAGAAATATAAAAATGACGTGTTTGTGGCAAACACGTCAAACAACAGTTTATTCATGTGCCCAGTACTTCTGCACAGGGTCTCCAGCTAGAGTAGTTTGCCGGATATGGTCTGTGAGCTGTTGTTCGCCTAGAAATGGACCCAGAACGTAACGCTCTCTAAAACCACAAATTCACTCGTTTACTATTCTATTTGTATGTATTAAATAAAAGATATGTGTTAATTAATAATTAGTTGTGATGGTAAGCTAACTAGCTGTTTTCAGTCATTATGCTAAGCTAGGCTCCAACTCTGCACAGAAATGAGTGATATTGATCTCACCCTTGAAAAGAAACTAAAAGAGCATATTTCCAAAAATGGTGAACTAATCCTTTAAAGAAGATTCAATGTATTACCCAAAAAGGCAAATTTTCATATCACAGTGAAATGAATGGAAACCAGTGGCTGTCTGGGAAATAAGTTTAACAGTAATGTAATGTATGTGACTTGTAGTAAATTGGCCAGAACATGCAAAAACACTGGTACGGTCATTTTAATAGTAATCCTTACTTATAACACACTTTCCAAAGCAAGGGAAGAAATAATCAGTTATACTATAGAACAATGAATTGAAATGCTAAAAACACAGTACACTCAGCTGATGGTGAGACATACAGAATAAAATAACAGTTAAGGCAACATTGATGAAATGTAAAAATATTTTAGAATGGACTTGAATGAGAATGACTTTCTTGGAGTGTCTTCAAGCAAGTAGAAGTAGAAGAGTAGAAGTCATTTGTAGCCTTTAACCTGGACACAGGAGTGGCCAGGAGGTTCCTGCATGGAATCAAAAGACAGATAACTGGGTCTGTAGGGCAGTGCATAAACAAACAGGCAAGCAGCCCATTTGCTTGCATGCAAATAACTCAGTTTCAGTGAACACCAGTTATTTTTGGCTGACAGTTACCTAACAAATGGCTCGAAGAATGTGCAGTGAATAAATGTGTTATTGTATATGGGAATAGGTTAATTTGATCCAGGAAGAATGTAGATGTGAGGAGGCCTCTGGGTGCAGTGTAGTCAGAAACACTGTACACAAACCTGACCTACCAGGGCTTAACGCTAACTTTTTAAAGTGGTTGCCAGCTTGGTAACCAGGCATCAGCTTTTGGTTGCCGAAATTAACAATACGGTTAACAATGAATTGCTCCTTTATTTGGAGCAATTCATTTCTTATGTAAATATCCCACACATTTTAATTATGAAACAACGAGAGAATGGCTTGCAATATACAGTCATTTCCTATCCGTCTCAATAGGGCTGCAACGGATCACAAAGCTCACGGTTCGGATCACGGTTTTGAGTCACGGATCGGATACATTTTCGGATCAGCACAAAAAAGGGGGGAATTTAAATGCTAATTGAAAATGTAATAAGAACTTTTAACAATAATTACTTCTTTCATCAGTAAATTGCTGTTAAACGGCAAAAACAGATGAGAAAAGGGTATTTTACAATAATTTGAATTTGAATGCACCACGAGGTTTACCAGTTTTAAGTAAACGCAACATTTAGTCCCGTCTGTGTTGTTTCTCCCGCAACAGCAGTGACCAAGTGCTAGTTTGTGTCTTTTAGCTCATAACTTTAGCGGCATCACGGTAGTACGTCCTGCTGTTGGAATCCTCTACAGTGAAATACAGTCACACTTTTACACCGCTTAACTGTCAGCATTTTAACCGTGTTTAATCCAGTTACTACTGTAGCTAATGGTAGGCTAACGTTACCTGCTGCCAAGTGTAACGTGTTATTAGTGTTTACTAGCGTGACATGCAGCGATGCTTCTGTTGCCTCTAACGTCTGTTTCGGAGCATCAGAGAGCATCGCAGACAATGAAGTGGCACCGTAATGAGGCACCAAAACCAGGTTTTAACATGCGCCATTAACGTGAACGGAAAAATGCGTTGCCTGTATCTTTTCACGGCAAACGCGCGTGTGGAAAGGGATCGCACAACAGCTGAAATGTTGTGTTGCGCACTAATGTAGTAGTGTTTAAACTTTACGGAGATAACCAAATAGAATATTGGCGTCTTTTGAAATAAGATTTTCCAGTTTTTTAGGTTTTGATTTGTTTTTATATATTAAAAAAACACAAATATTGAACAGGTGGTTGCTAAAGGGGGCAACCAGAGGCCATGAAACGGTTGCCAATTGACTCAATCCTGTTGCCAAGGGCAACCATTACTGTGAAGCCCTGCCTACTGCTATGGTTTACTGAAAAACATCAGTCTGTTATTCAACATTCCAACCAAGAACATAATCCACTAATCAAAATGGAAAGTGGCCAAGAATGGGCCATTTTATTACACTTCTGTATGTCTTTAGGACTTGTTTGTATTTAACATTATATAAAGACCATTGCTCACTAAAGGTTTGTTGGAGGTAGTGCTAACAGTGATCTGTGCAATATTCCTTTACAATGTTTTTGGTCAGCAACATTCTTCCTGTCACCAAGCCTTTCTTGCTTCAATGCCTTGGATGGTTTTGGTGCATCCTCCCTTTGGCCTAACATATATTGAAGATTTCACACTATTTCTTTTTAAATTTTTTTTTTACACACCATAATAGGAGTTCTTTGTATTTGAAGGCCTTGAGGAATTTGTTTATTGTGCAAGTAATCGTTCAAGGTGTAACCATGCAGTTGAAGATGTATTTCTTACTTCTTCAGGCATATATAATATACATCTCTTCCACTGCTAATGGGTGACTTTTAAGAGGATTAGGGCCAATGTGAAAAATGTATTTGAGTTCTGTTTTTAAAGTCAGATGTCAGAATTCTGACTTTTTCTCAGAATTCTGACTTTAAACTCAGACTTTAAACTGAGAACTTAAATAAATGTTTCACATGTGGCTCTAATCTTCTTCCGTAGACTTTCTTTTGTGGAAGCATGTCATGTTAATAACACAGATGAAAAAAGCAAATTAACGATTAAATTTAACCTATAAAGATGACAGATTATCAAATAAAGGCTTGTTTCACTTTTTTTTTTTATCGACTAAACGATTAGTTGATTCAATCAACAGTTCTGTAAAACTTAGTTTCTCCACAAAAAATATATGCAAAAGCACCACTTTATATCTTGTGTTTACCAGAGATGTGCTCAGAAATTTCTTGGAAATAAGTCATTTAGCACGAAAAAGCATAAAAACCACGACAAATCGTTGACTAAATATTTTTTTGTTGACTAAGACCAAAACGAGCGATTGATAGTCGACTAAGATTGGGCAGCTCTATAACGTAACTACTACAGCTTTAGGCGATGTTTTAAAGACACACACAACAGATAAGAAATAATAAGCTCTTTCCACTCTTTCTTTAATGTACTTAATGAGCCATGATACTCTCCATTTGCTGCCAACAGCAAAGTCATAGATGCACTGATAGCAGCAACACTTGGAAAAATTCCTCTCCTATACTTTTAATAGAGCACAGGCTTTGCCTACGACATCAGGCACTGTTGCACAACGGACAAACAACAGCTGAGAGAGGTTCAGTAAAGAGCTCCAGCCCCACAGCGTAACACACCAAGTGACTAATTATATCAATAGTATCCTTCACAGTGTAATTTATCAAAAGCCTGCAAGGTTCTTCTTTTCTTTGTTGCAAGACAGTACTGATTTCACCTACATTAATTAGCTCACAGTGTCTAGTTTGCCAGTATAAAAGAGAACTGACATTCTTTATCTTATATTTGCCTGTTGATTCATATCTTATACCTGACTGTATATTTTCTTTTACACACGGCAAGGGCCTCCAAGCCACCATCAGGCCGCACACGTTTCCACAAACAGGGTTAATGGAAATACTAATCACTGAGTTAATAAATAGTGCCTGGGATTGATAATTACTTTGAAAATGCTTTGGGAAACATGATTATTTGCTTACTTTCCAAGAGTTAGATGAAAAGAATAGTGCCACATTTATGTCTGTTTGCTAAAAACAGCAGACAACTATCATAGCCTAGCATAAAGACTGAAAGCAAAGGTCCAAAGGTTAAAAAAAAACTCCACCTACCAGCACCTCTAAAGCTCACACACTGTGTTATATCTTGTTCGTTGTTCAAAAAACGAAATGTAAAAATGTATATATGGGGAGTTTTGCTGGAAGTATTTCTTGGCCAGGCCAGTTGTAGAGTCTTGTAATCACTGCAATATTACCAGTCAAACAGTGGAGAGCTTTGGACAGACTAGCTGTTTCCCCTTATTTCCAGTCTTTTATGCTAAACTAAGCTAATCACCAGCTTCATATAGCTTCATATTTTGCATACAGACATGAAAGTGTGCCGATATTCTCTCTCCGCAAATAAACCTATCACGGATCCCAGGGGGGACTATCGTTGCCAGCTGATTGGCCTTGAGTGTCAGACTGGTGTTAACCCCTGGAGACCCGCGGGACCGCTGTCGATTTCGACCTGCGTGAAGGTGACTTATCATCAATTCCGTCTGCTAGCAAACAACAGAAAAATGCCTAAAAGCTGCTGTGTGGTGGGATGCACTACCAAAAATGTAAATAACCCATAACTTAAGTTTTTATAAGCTGTCAAACCTAAAAACTGGGCTTTTATGATGACAAAAGCTGATACAGACAGCAGGGAGAAAGGGAAGACTGGGATCCTGACAGTAACCTAACGACATGCCCAACGTAACTTTTGCAGCAAGCATTTTGTTACCAATTCAAATATCCAAATGTCAGTTTTAGGCTAACTATATTTCTGTGAATTAAGCTAACACATAACGTTAGGCATATCGTTAGTTTAGTGTTAGGATCCCAGTCTCTCCAATCTTCCTGCTGATTACTCATGCCTGTATCCACTTTTGTCTTCATAAAAGCTCTGTTTTTCGGGTCGGCAGCTTATAAAAAATTAAGTTATGGGT
This sequence comes from Sander lucioperca, assembly GCF_008315115.2. Lineage (NCBI taxonomy): Eukaryota > Metazoa > Chordata > Actinopteri > Perciformes > Percidae > Sander > Sander lucioperca. The sequence goes on along the minus strand of NC_050186.1, from coordinate 34,907,567 downwards.
TCTTTGCATTGTTGGTAGTGAAAATCATCACACAGCTGCTTTTGGGTATTTTTCTGTTGTTTGCTAGCAGACAAAATTGACGAGGAGGCACCTTCACGCAGTACAAATCAATGGAGAGCGGCAAGCTGTTTTCCTTTGCGGTGGGGGCGGGACTTAAATGCGCTCTGTTTCTATTTAAAAATGGTATATTCGAATATTACTGCATACTGGTCTTGGCGTTGCATAAATTGGGTATGACTGGAAAACTGAGACTCTTGTGCATTCAATGAACCCAATTGTATTCACATTTGAGGATGTTAGTCCCCAAAGTAGCCATTTAATATAGTGAATGAATTTTTTTGAAACTTGGCCTCACTGTTAAAAAATGTCCTGCTAGAGATGAGAATGGCCATTGTAAGAGTAAACCGAAGTTACAGTAAGCTATACGTTGGCTGTGGTGAATGTGTGGGTAATGGCCTGGACTGCTGTTAGATTTCCAGCCTGAATTATTATCCCAGTTTGGCCCTACTGTAGAGTGAGGTTTTCTCCCCAGGAACACACATTTAGTGTAATGAACGGGCCTGTAATACTACAATAATTAATCAAGCTTAACATTAACATTAACATTTGGCCACCATTTAGCACATTGACCATACAGGGTCCAGCCATATACTAGCTTTCCACTTAATCTTGTTTACATTAGTCTCCACAGTGCTGTGTCAGCACTGGTGTATGGTTTGGCTTAACCACTTATCTATTCTGGGATAGGGGAAAAAAAACTCTCTGGCTTGTTTGTATTTCTTAAAACCAATCACAACCGTCCTGGGCCCCAGATGTAGTGTCGTGCCATGCAAAATAGATAGCGGACAGGTGAGGGACGGATGTCAGGCTTTATCCCAGCATATACTGTACATCTGTTTAGCCAGACTATGTTAAAACTTACTGTACCTTAGCTGATGTTCTTGCTGCAGCATGGTTTATTTGCCCATGTGGCATTGCTGTACTGTACTGTCTCCTATAGTGTAGCTAACTGTGTTGGGCAGCTTTGCTCAGTGGTTTGGTTTGGCTTTTAAATTGAGGAGAACTCGAGAAAGGTTCAGAAGCTGTTTCTAGTTGCAGTATTGCTCTAGAAAAGAGAAGTGTAACCAGTTGGATGGTCTCTAACCAGTGCGTCTGCTCAGAGTCTCCTGTCTGCTTTGACTGTAAATAATGTGATTTTTCTGCTTTCACTATTCAGTGTCAGGTGTGTTTAAACTTTTTTAAAAGATCAGACTTTGAATATAATACAGATATCCTATATGGTTACAATCAGAAAGGTCATATTATGCTTAGTAGACATTTTGCAAAACTGTGCAATATCAATATTTCCTATACTGTGAATTCAACTGTTCAGTCAGTTTACTTACGTTTTACTGTTTACTGCTTATTTTTTTTATTTTATTTTTTATAGGGGAAATGGTTTAATTTGGAGACAGAGGAAATGAGACACACCACACATGAACAAACATTGACCAAAAAAGGTTTCAGCTACACACCATGCTATGGGAAAAAACAGCAAACTCTACACAGGTAAAAAGCAAGGCTCAAACCAAACCGTTAACTCCTCAACTTAAGACCCTGACACACCAAGCCGACCGTCGGGCGTCGGTCCTAGTTGGGCCTTTTTTCGGCTGACGCTGATTGGCTGTTCAGCTTGAAAACGAGAGTGAGGAAAACAAACACACGACTGTGAAAGGCACACACGAGGCTCCTTTCATTTTTCATCTCATCTGATCAATCCAATACACATATAAAAGCTGTCAAAACTGGTAAAAAATGACATTCCTGTACATTATGTCCATAAAATGGCACAATATACAACAAGATATAGATAACATTTTGTAGGTATATTTATTCCAATAACATGTCTTTTAAGATATCTCTACTTACCTACACATTACAAAATAAACTAACGTTAATAAATTAATATCCTATACCGAGATGTTTAATATAAAGACCGTAATAGACCTGTCTCACTGCGCCCTCTGCACCGCTAAACAATTAGCCTCCTAGCAATAGCAATCAAGCTAGCTTTCTAGCCAGCCGGCCAGCCTCTAAATTAGTTAAATGTAACAACTCAATGTTTAATTGACATGCTCTTGTCACATTGTAGGAAAGCACATTGCTATCGCCAGATGAGTGACACATTTTGTAACTAGTGTATGATGAATGCATGTTGTAAAAATGAATTGCCCCTTGGGGATTACATTTTTTTTCTGTAACTGTATCTGTTGTGTGGATGAAATTAGCAAGCTAATGTTAGCTAACGAGCCAGTAACGAGCCAGTAACGAACCAGTAACGGGCCAGTCAGTCGCTCCGCTCCCACTGTAGGGAGACTTATTTGCAGAGAGAACGGATGACAGCCCAGAAGAGGGACAGTCCAGTTAGCCATCTCCTGGTGTCCTTCTTGGTGGGGAGTGAAGCGGAGGGACCATAGGCTCTGTTCTGTTCTGCTGCTGCTCGAGCAAACGCTGTTTGTTGTGGGTATCATAGCAACGTTGTCCGGTTTCCCTTGTTAAATGTTGAATAGATTACCGCCGCCTGCTGGTATGGAGAGTTATTTCCTCTCACGCAGGCGCAGAACGTACGTGGTAGTTGGCCGTTGGGTGTAGTCTCTGCTGTGTGTTCCAGTGATAATTTTTGGCCAAGACAAGGGCAACAAGGGCTGATGTGAGGCGACGCCACTAGTCCCCGGCCGTCAAACTGGTGTGTCAGGGCCTTAAGACAATTATCCACAGAAGTTTTTGAAATCCTGATGACCATTAAACTATGTGGACAGCACAAAAACTAACATGAAACTTAACACGATTTACAGATGTTGATCCCACTCTGTTACTCCCTCTTGCTGCTGGCTTAACGGCAGAACAACTCTTTCCCCCTATTCCGTGTCTGTACCTTTGATACAGAACGGCGAGTCGGAATAACGGCGAAACATTCCTACCTTGAACAGGCTGTGTAAAAGGGATTTATGTGTTAGCCCTGTAATAGTCTGGCGACTTGTTCAGGGTGTACCCCGCCTTGTGGGTACGGCGTAGGGTACAGCGTAGAGTCCGTATACACGTACCTATGTAAGAACCTACGTAAATACCTACTTAAGTACCTACAGGGTAGATTTAATGCAGAACCATAAATCGGGCTTTACCTTGTCTGCTATTATCAGTAATAACAGAAGTCAACTTTCACAGCCATGTGGAAAAAGGAACTTAACACAAGATGTTGGATCAAATGTTGTTACTTATCTTGATGTTATAAATCACATGTCCTATAAAACAAGAAATTAATTGAAATTACAAGGAGATAACGTATGTGAGTTAGAAACTTTTATCTTTGGATTGCTTTCCACTTTTTCTTTTTCAGAACTGGAAATCTCTTGTGTAAATCTTGTTTGTGTAAATCAGTAAAAGAGTGAACTTTGCCATCGTGCCCTGTTAACGTTCCCACCCGAAATGTGTCATATACTGTAGGCTTGACAGGTGGCTTTAAAAACATTAATCTGCAGCTGTAGTCAGCGTGGATTCACTTCATTTACAGTAGATTTTAATGGTCACCCAGCTCACTTAAAAAAGATTCTCAAACCACTCCTGCAACATAATTTACTTCTTTTTTGTCCATCTGTGTATTCATTATGTACGGAACTCAAATATAGCTAAATAATTCTTTTTTTTATCATTTATTGTACCAGCAGCTTTAGCTCAAAATAATTCTGGTGGGGAGAGACTGACTCAGTACTTCTCCAAAGTGTCAGACACATTTAGGTTAGTTATGGACCTAATGGTGTGTGTGTGTGTGTCTGTGTGTGTGTGTGTGTGTCTGTGTGTGTGTGTGTGTGTGTGTGTGTGTGTGTGAGCATAATTGTCATTTAAATTTTCTCCAGCTCGGGGCGCCCTGGTAGCTCACCTGGTGCAGCGTGCGTCCCATGTACTAAGGCCTAGTCCACAAGTACATGGGTATTTTTATAAACCGAGTTTTTCCTCCTTTTGATTTAAAAAAAAAAAAAAAAATCTCGTCCACATAAGCAAGGTTTAAAAAAAACTCTGTTCACATGAAAACGTAAAAACAGGCTATCAAGTGCTGTCAAGAGCATGCCAAACCAACAGGTGGCAATATAACCCTAACTGTTAAGCCATGTTGGCCAATCAGAAGCCTGAAGTTCCTGTAGAGGTCAGACTGGGTCTCGTCCGTCTCGTCCAAGGGGGTAAGCTTCTCCTCGGACCGTGTAGCTCCTATGGCGCCATTTTGATGCTAACAAGCCATCACCTCCCATTAGCATTCCATTGACTGCCATTCATTTTGGCGCCACTTTGACAGCGAATAACTTTACATCTGAAGCATTTAAAGACTCTATTTGTCCATTGTTTATTTCTAAAGAAACACGACAATGTATAAAAGGCTCCATTACCTTGTACTTCACGTTATGGCTCCGTAGCAGACGTTTTTGTAAAAATAGGCTAACGATTGTGTCATAACCACGCGACTTACTGTCGCACAGTAGAGAAATTACCGTACAGTACAGGAGAAGCGCGCAGGCAGTTTCATCTCACATTAGCTGTTTGAGTGTAATTACTAATGTTAACTAGCATTTTAGTTAGCAATAATTAGCCTGTGCCTATGTTATCTCCTTACATATACCTACGCTCTCCGTCTCTGCTAGATTGGGAATGATTGAGATTTCTCTTGGCACAGCTACCAGAAGACTTACAACTTTCATACAGGTTGCTCACGGCACATTTACGTCGTCTCTCTCAGTTGGAGGCTGCGCAGTAACGCTCAGCCATCACCGGAAAAGTGCTTCTAACGGCCTTCACTGGTCTCCGTCCAGAGCAACGGGATCTGTTGGTCCATTCATATATACTGTCTATGGTCTTGTTCAGAACCGACGATCAGTGTCGTGGGAGTGTAGTCATAAGGAGGAGACTTGCGGAGTATTGCATTCTGACACCCTTGTTCCGCAATATAATGGGAGAACAGTGTGCATGTATCTGTATATACTGTATGTAACAAGTCCTGTTAGCACAGTTCTTAGCAGCAATATCTTAGCTACGTCCGCCATTGCAGAGATTCGTCTCATGTAAACAAAGGTGATAGTGGCGCACAATCTGATGTCAAACAAAGGAGACAACAGTGCGCTCTCTGACGTCACAAGCCAAAATCACCGTTTTCAGCGGCTACACGACACCAATGCAACCGGAGTTTTGAAAAATCTTCACCCTGGCAGGAGTTTTCAAAAAGGTTCGGTTTCAGTGACCTGATACTGCGTTTGCGTGTGGACGAACGGCCTAACCGTATAGAAAAAGCTGCGGTTTTGAAAATACCTGTGTTCGTGTGGACAGGGCCTAAGGCTCAGTCCTTAATGAGTTGCAACATTAAAATGTCACACATCATCTCCAATGGAACGACTCTTTGTACTTCTGTTCTAACTTCTGACTTTCAGGCTTTTTGTTTGTGTGTGTGTTTAATGGGTGTGTTTAGTGGGCTTTACCAGTTAACCACACACACACACACACACACACACACACACACACACACACATGGCAACCAAAAGACATACAGGCAATAGCTGCCATGTTGTCTCGAATGATTAAAAAAGTAATGGTTGGGAGGAGGTTTTTATGTATTTTGTGCATGTGTGTGTATCTGGCTCATTTGCAACTCTGTCTCATTCCTCAGATTCTTCAACCAGAAAAAAAACAAGACTAGGTCAACCTAGTATATGGCTGGTCCGTGTATTGGAATTCAATTCAATTAAATTGTATTTATAGTATCAAATCAGAACAAGAGTTATCTCAAGACACTTTACAGATAGATTAGGTCTAGAACACACTCTATAATTTACAAACACCCAACAATTTCCTAGCCTCGTGAGACCGTCCTGATCTCGCAAGCTCCAGTTTTCCACTCGCAGATCAGTCTGGCATCTTGAGATGGAGAAAATTTGGAGCCGCTCGCCAAACAATCGACCAATCAGCGTTGGTTTTGAGGCGGGTTTAGGTATGACGCAACGAGAAGCGACTGTTCAGTGTAAACAACATGGCGGCTTCCACGGATGAGATGAGCGTAGCTATCGCGCAAGTTTTATCCAAATTAGAAAGTATTCCTTCATTTAAAGAAGAGCAAAAAATGGCACTGGAGGCTTTTCTCGGAGGAAAAGATGTTTTTGCTCTTCTCCCGACTGGTTTCGGCAAGAGTTTAATATATCAACTGGCTCCGCTAGTCGTGAAGAAGGTGGTGATAGACAGGTGGTTTATCCAATCAGCTAACCAGTATTTTCGCCCCTTCCCGAAAGTTCTCCAACGGAAAGTTCCCAGATGGATATGCCGAGCAAATGTGAAGCAATCCATCTGGCGGAGTCAGGTTAACAATTTCCACAACAGTGGCAGAAACCTCGGACAGATCCAGGCTCTTTGTGGGCGGCATCTGTCGCTGCCGGTTTGGACACAGACACTGATACAGATATACAGAAATAGGATTCATAATAATTATAGCAGTTGGAATGACGAACAGTGGCAGTTATAGTAACCGTAAAGATAGTGGAACTATGACTAGAAATAATAGTTGCAGCAGTTTAGGGCCTAGCGTAGTGGGGCGATGCGAGGCATATCCTCGGCGTTGTGGGGCATAGTAGGGCATAGCAGGGCGAAGCGGGCCGAAGCGGGGAGTTGCGGAGCGTAGAAGGGCACAGCAGGGTGTCGAGCAAGACCACGGCAGCTGCAACCATAATTTAGGTGCCACCCCATTCCAAGGAAAACTGCGAGGCAAGAAAACCTAAGGACTCCGGGGAATTAGCTCCTAGTTAGTAACAAGCATTTCTGGAACATGGATGCACGCAGATGGAAAGAGAGAGGAGATGAATGTGCTTAATTGTGGCCAAATTGTTACAGGGATAGTCAGCGGTGGTGTAAATTAGAGCAGCAAAGATGAATCAATTAGTTGTCTACTATTAAATTAATGGCCAACTATTTTGATAATTGATTTATTGGTTTGAGTAATTTTTTATTAAAAATTAAACATTCTCTGATTCCAGCTTCTTAATGTGAATATTTTGTAGTTGATTTACTTCTCTACAACAGTAAACTGAATATATTTGAGTTGTGGTGAAAGAAAATCATTTGAGGATGCCATATTGGGCTTTTAAAAACAGTGATCGACATTTTTCACAGTTTTCTGACATTTTATAGACCAACTAATCAATTAATCGAGAAAATAATTGACAAATTATGAAAAAATTATTGTTAATTGCAGCCCTAGTTTCTTTAAATTGAAAATATATATTAAATGATCATCTGTAGTGGTCCCAGTATTATTTGTTGTTCTGTACTGAAGTAGTATATCACATGAAAAGGTAAAGATATGTTTGAGACAATCTTGCTCATACAGTAGATACTGCCCTCTCCCACCTTGACCAGACTCAGAGGAACACGTATGTGAGAATGTTGTACATAGACAATATAGTTCAGCATTCAACACCATTGTGCCTTCCAAGCTCAATTCAATTTTATTTATAGTGTCAAATCACAACAAGAGTTATCTCAGGGCACTTTACAGCTAGAGTAGGTCTAGACCACACTCTATAATTTACAAAGACCCAACAATTCCCTCCAATAGCATGCATTTGGTGTGACTGTGGCGAGGAAAAACTTCCTTTTTACAGGCAGAAACCTCGGACAGAAGTTGACTCTTGGTGGGCGGCCATCTGCCGCTGCCGGTTGGGACACAGAGACACTGATACCGATATACAGATATGGAGAAATATGATACATCATAATTATAGCAGTTGGTATGGTGAACAGTGGCAATTATAGTACCAATAAAGACAATAGAACTATGACTAGAAATAATAGTAGTGCAGGGCATAGCAGGGCATCGAGCAGGACCATGGCTACAGCTGCAAAAAACGATCCAGGTGATGATCCAAGCTCGTCACCAAGCTCAGAGACCTGGGACTCATCACCGCCTCCTGTGATTGGAGCCTGAGCTTCCTGGCGGGCAGATCCCAGGCACTGCAGATAGGCTCCACTACATCCTCCATCCTGACCCTCAACACCGGCGCCCCTCAGGGCTGCGTGCTCAGCACTCTCCTGTATTCCCTGTTTACACACGACTTCATTTAGCTCCAACACCATCATAAATTTCGCTGACGACATGTATGTCATCGCCCTGATCACAGACAGCGACGAGACAGCGTACAGAGAGGAGGTCAGAGCCCTGACATCTTAGTGCCAAGCCAACAACCTTCATCTCAACATCAGCAAAACAAAGGAGCTGATTGTGGACTACAGGAAGCAACAGAGAGAAAGACACACCCCCATCTCTATCAACAGGACTACGGTGGAGAGAGTCCGCAGCTTCAGGTTCCTTGTTCCAGTGAGGAACTGACCTAAACTCACCACACTGACACTATGGATGTAACAATACACTCAAGTCAACATTCAATACGATTTTAAGTTCACAATACTTACTTTTTTAACAGAATGAGCTGCAGGCAAATGACTGAAAAGTATTATTTATATAAACTGTGCAAAACAACAGATCCTCTTATCAAAATCTTAAATAACAAACATTTAATAAAAATGAATTATTATTATTAAAACAAATCCCACATGAACCTAACTGGTAGAAAAAAAATCTCTTCAAATAAATAAACTAAGAACATGTAGTGAAGTCTGAAGTCAAACAAGTAAAATCAAAAGTAGATTACGTCCTAGGCCGTTTAAATATTGCATCACAATTCATTATTTATCTCAACCGGTTGTAATCTTGACATATTTATATTGATTTTTAAATGATTCACGATGCATTGTTACATCCCTAACCAGCATTATTACAAATACTGCTAGACTGCGGCTCTTCTTCTTCTGCAGACTGAGGAAGTTCAACTAGGACTACAGGATACTCTGCAACTTCTACCGGTGCACCACCGAGAGTATCCTGACTGGCTAAAGTACATAACCACCTGGTATGGCAGTTGTATCGCCCTCAACTGTAAGGCTCTACAGAGGGTGGTGAAAAGGGCTCTGCACATCACCAGAACAGAGCCAGGACACATCTATGGGGGACCTCTACAAGCAGCGGTGCAGGAAGAAAGCCGTATGGATTATCAAAGACGCAAACCACCCCAGTCTGCTGCCGTCCGGCAGACGGTACTGTAGCACTTCGTCCCGCACCACCTGGCTCAGGGACAGCTTCATTCCAGACATAAGACTTTGTAACTCTTGAACTCTGAGCTCATCACGTCATTTTACCTCTAAACCGTCACTTTAGCTTATCACTTATCTTAGGAACTGAAGAAACACACACACATACACACACACACACACACACACACACACACACACACACAGTGGTGTGCCGTTTATCGGCATGTAGCCCGTGCTGTTAAGCCCGTGCTGCTAAGCCCGTGCTGCTAAGCCCATGCATTAAAATGGATGGCAGCAACAACAACAACTACGTGTATTGTATTGAGGAAGTTAATCAGCTGATTGATGGGTGATAGGGAAGGTGGGCAGCGGCTATTGGAGAAACACCAACATTCAGTTGTAGCTATAGTTTTTCTTTTGGTGATAATTTCCACTGGTCACTCACAGAGCTGTTCATTTTCCCCGCTCCACTCAAATCGCTCACCGTTGACTCCAAAATGAATGAGAGTGTAGCTTAAACCTGAGGTTCCCAAACGTTTTCACATGTTAAAGTTGTATTAGGATGGAATTGGATTGGATAGGATTGAAGCAAAGTGTTTCAAAGTTAAGGCCGACTTAAAACAACCGGTACAGGTGCGTCAATCTCACCACGCTTGGCACCATTTTGTGGCTCTGGCATAAGAATGCTGACATCCCCATTCTTAATCCTTCCACATTTCTGTTGTTTACTTCATTTCTGTGTAATTACCATTTTTTTTTTAATCAGCCAACAATGTCTACTGATATTTAAAATCATGTATTGGTCAGTCGCTTTGAGGCTTTGACCAACTAGCTACATAAAGCAAAGCTTCATTAGAGAAAGGGTTGCTTGTATCTACCTGCTGGACAATGGTGTGTTTGTAAAGGCAGGTAAGTCTGGCTGAAGAAGTGGTAGAACCTGTCTGGCCATTTTCTGCCTCAGCTAGCAGCCCCCAGGCTTGTTGTTTTAAGAGCTGTAAACTTCAGGTCAGCCTGTTCCGCTGATAATTGAAAATATATTAATGAACGTCCGTTACATTTAAGCCATTGCCAAATGAGTTGCTACAAAGATAATTAAGACTATTTATTGATAGGACAGATTAAATCAGGAAAGTGGGAGAGAGAGGGGGATGACATGCAACGGCCACATTTGGATGCGAACCCACAGCCTCTGCGACAAGGACTGAGCCTCTGTACATGGGGCACACGCTCAACCAGGTGAGCTAACCAGACACCCCAATTTAGCATTATTGCTAGGTCAGGGACACTGCAGAACCTAAATGTGTTGCTTCAAAAGCTCTTAAAATAGTTTTTGGTTGCTAATTGTGCAGACCTGTATCTGTGAAACAAAATATATTTAAAACTTGAGATAATGATGAGAGTTTAAATTAGGGTATGTTAAAGTTATGCTTTCAGTAGGGCTGTCGATCGATTAAAAATATTTAATCGCATGATTGTCCAGAACTAACTTAACTCGTGATTAATTGCAAATTAATCAAATTTTTTATCTGTTGTAAATGTACTTTAAAAGGGATGTTTTTTTTAAAGTGTTTAATGCTCAAGTGGTTTTTGAGACTCACTCAATTCACATCAACGGTACACGCAAATAACTTTAGTCTTGTTGAGAGAACCATCTGGAAGTACTTTGAAACTCAACTTGCCATTTTATCCATTTTGTGCTCAAGAGGGTTTGTTTCTGCGAGCCATCCGCTCCTGTCCCGCTGTCTCGTCTTTCCCAAACTTCAGAGTGGGCCGAGGCCCAAATCGCAGAACACGCATCAAAAAAAATTATTGCATTTATTTTGACAGGCTTAGTTTTCAAAAATTCAGTAGTATCACAGTGTGTATGTGGATTTGCATTTTGACATCACATTCCAAACAACAAGTATGTAGGACTATCTGTTATCAGCAATGCAGCAGGCTGAGTCTGCACAGGTGTGTTGTGTAACTGAAGATCTGATCATGTACAGAGCTGGGCGATTCTCATGTAATGTTTCCTCTGACACGAGCTGGGCAGGGACAGATAACATCTAAGTTCACCAGTCAAGTCGGGACAAGCCAAGCATGCTGATGGCATGTGTGTGTTGTGGTATTAAAGTGTGGAAAAATGTTAGTAACCCTGACAGTTTTAGTATAAGTTCCCTGATGACACTGCTGTGGTCTAAGCTGTTATGGCTTACGTTTGCTTTTTATTTATTAGTTCAGTAAGAAAAGCCTGTTTATAGACCGAGGGAGGGACACACTGGATCAATCCCATGAGTCCTCATTTCCCTCTTTGGCCTCCTAGATTCTACAAAAGAAGAGATAAAGAGCACACTCTTTTTAGGCCTTTATTTCTCCAGCTAAAGTAATCTTAGCTCCAGACTGGCTTCACTCTGCTTCACATTCATAGAACACTTTTAGGTTCACTGCCTTGCACAAGGAGCCAAAGAGTTACAGGAAGCATCTATGTTAAGTAAAGCAAAGCCTCTTTCAGACATGCACCTCATACATAAATACGATTCTGAGTAAAATGTCAGTCTCATGTCTGAATTAGCTCCTGAGTCACTTTCACATAAAACTAGGTCGGACCTAATAACATAGGACGGCGTTTGATAGCTTTTTATTGTATTGAATTCAAATCAAATACGGAATTCACTCATTGAATTTTTTTAATCCTTTATTAAATCTTATTATTATTATTATTATGTGTATGTACTGTAACTAAATGCTAAAATAACTCCAACTCAAAGATGTCGAATCGACATTTGGTGCTGAAAAGGCAGAAACACTCCCGCTTTTAATGTTAGCATATGAAATGTTCGTTAAACTGTATGGTTTGTCAGAGACAGTCTAACGTGTGTGTGTGTGTGTGTGTGTGTGTGTGTGTGTGTGTGTGTGTGTGTGTGTGTGTAGGGAGGAGGTGCAGCAGAACTGTGTTCGATGGAGGAAGAAGTTCTCTTTCGTGTGTAAAATGATTGCTAATCCAATCACTGGAGTATTGGACCCCTGCATCTGCCGGGTCTCTGTACGTAAGGTAAACTACAATTCTCAGCAGCCACAATTAAAGGCAATGTCATTTTACCCTACCCAATAATACAGGAAGGTTTCGGCTGCATGATGAAAGTAATGCACCATATACTTGGTTTGTCCCACAGCACCTGTCCCAGGTCACATATCAGTTCACACTTATAATGTGATGTAATATGTTAATGGATATGACGGTTAGCAGTCTGACATAGACAGTTTTGACAGTTTTGTTTTCTATCTCTCCAGGAGCTCAAAGGAGGAAAAGCCTTCTCAAAGGTAAGATTATTTTCTGATGATGTAATTAGCAACTACTAAAATACAGACAGAAGATATGAAAACTCATTTTTAATCCAGCTCAGACGAGTTTAGCTAAACTGTTTGACCTGTGAACCCTTACTCATAAAGTTGAGTGTCCTGCGTCATACAGTATATAATAATTAAGGCTGGGCGATAAATCCATTTTATCGATTAACTCAAATGTGTAGTTTACGTCGACTTGTTTGAATGAAAATCGGTTTTCTCTTTAACATTCGCCGATGCTCCCCTCTGGGCTCCCGTAGTTCCGAATGGGCTCAGCCCTCCCCCCGCGCATTTTCCATAGAGATACACCAACAACATGGCAGCGACAGGGACTAACATTAGTTCTTTTCTTAACTAGTTGTTTTGATCAGTGTTGCCAACTTAGCGACTTTGTCGCTAGATTTAGCGACTTTTCAGACCCCTTTAGCGACTTTTTTTCACAAAAGTGACTAGCGACAAATCTGCCGATTTTCTGTAGAAAAGACGCCAGTATTGTCCAGTAAGCATGTGAGGTATTTCTCTCTTGTGGCCACCAAAACAGTCTTCTCTCTCTTCTGTTCTGTGACTGAGGAGCAGCCCCTCCCCTCTCTGCTCTCTCCTCATGTGCAGCAGGCAGGTAGAAGGGGAGGGGGGACAGGGTGCAGGGGCCGGTGTAGCTAGAAGAGACAGCAGGACGCAACGGGAGAAAGACGCCGCTGAGCTGGCCTGGCGCTGGCCTGGCGCTGGCCTGGCGCTGGGCAAGCCAGCCTTCTTTGAGAATTCTTTATCGTTTTTTTTTTTTTTACTTCAAATATAGACCTAAGTAATAATTATAATATAAAATAAATTCCCATAGTGAGTTTGTGATTATTTGGCTAAAGATTTCTATTTCTTTCTATCTACCTTGCTGACACAACCACTAAGCTTTATGCAAATGATTGCGTAATGACGTCACACATATGCAAATGAGCGTATGATGTCATCTAGCTACTTTTAGCAAATTTTGGAGCTGGTGCTAGCTACTAGTGGTGTGCGATACTGCAAAATTTGGTATCGATCTGATACCAAGTAAATACAGGGCCAGTATCACCGATACCGATTCGATACCGATACTTTTTAATAATTAAGGTGGATGCATTATCAAATTGCAGAATCTGAATTAATTTTCATGACCTTTTTAAGTGTTTTTGTAATTTTTCCTTTGGATTATTAATAAGTTAAAACCCAGGACAGAATTTTCATATGGTTGTATAAATGTGTTGTGTTACCACTGTATCTTACAGCCTTTTTACAAATTATACAGCTTGCCGTTGTTTCATTTTTGACCTGAAAATATAGCCACACAGCGCTCCTCTTCCATCGGAGCTGATGTTGCAGAGCTCTGTAGCGGCTCAACACATTTACTAAATGCCGCTGATACGACCGAGCTGTGACGGAGGTCTTAAACAACTAGCAACCGCCGCTTTGTAGCACGGAGCTCCTCGTCCACGTTTTTTACCGCTTGTTACTACGAAGTAGCTTGCTACAGTTATGCTACATTCACGAAACCATGGGATGTTAAAAACGTAGGGGAAACACTCAAACCAATATATATTTCCACAAAATTGGCATGGATAATCATAATGGTGTACATGCCCCATGTGTATGTGTGTGCGTGTGTGTATGAGTCAAAACAAAATAAAGTTAAAACTTGTTTTGAACAATTTCTTTGTCATCTGCAGATTGATTTTAAGTAAGGGGGGGAGGGGGGGAATCGAGTCCATTTCGCCCAGCACAAAATAATAAATTATACTGTATATAAAACAGACTTTTACAGTGTCAGTGATGGTAAAAGCTGTGTTAAATATCAACCAGGCTTTGTTACAGGGGCATGTGACATAGCACAATCAGGGGGTAATGACCATAGAAATAAAATGGCTAGAAAGGCCATTGAAGTGTTTGCTGTGGTCATTTGATTAGTACAAAACAAAGTGTGTCGCAGCTCGCTGGGAGGAAAGCGGGCCAAAGCAGCTTAGGAAACGTTCTCCAGAGCAGCGGACAGTGAGGAGGGACAGTTAGACCCAGAGGTAGCAGGTTAGCGGAATATTAGCCCACTGGGTCTCACACTCTCAAGGCACTGGTGGAAAACTCATGAAAATGTCCAGAATCAAAAAGGTTTAGGCTTTGAGGAGCATGAATGCGCTCAGGAAATGTTGTGGCAATCTGTCTAATACTATACATAGGGTATTTTGGCTTTTGTAACGACATGGGAGGAAAGGTCAAGGAGTCATTAACCCTTGTGTTGTCTTCCCGTCGACCATGCAACTTTTTGTTTTTCTGGGTCAAAATTTAACGTTGTTGTTTTAATTGGAGTATGCATTGGAGGGTGCCCAGATTAAGCCCCTCTGAGGTTTTTTTGCATCTCTCCATCACATCTTTTAATTCAATTAAATTGTATTTATAGTATCAAATCAGAACAAGAGTTATCTCAAGACACTTTACAGATAGAGTAGGTCTAGACCACACTCTATAATTTACAAAGACCCAACAATTCCAGTAATTCCCCCGAGAGCAAGCATTGTGTATGGCGAGGAAAAACTCCCTTTTAGGCAGAAACCTCGGGTGGTGGGGAAAACTTGGTAGGCGGTGTCTTAACGGTGCCGGTTGGGGGTGTAATGAACAGTGGCAATTATAGTATAAAGATAATATACACATTGATTATGTATTTATTGAGCTGTAGTATTTAGGGCTGCCACCTCTTAGTCGATTAGTCGACTAATCGGTCGTTTTGGTCTTAGTCGACTAAGATTTCTTTAGTTGATGAGTCATTTTTTTATGCTTATTCATGCTTAATTACTCATTTCCAAGAAACTTATGAGCACATTTCTGGTAAGCACAATATTTAAAGTGGTGCTTTTGCAGGATTAATTGTGGAGAAACTCAGTTTTACAGATGGTTCATTAACTACATTTATATTGTGCTTTTCTAGTTTTAATCACCTCTCAAAGAGCACAGCTCTGTCGATTACATCAACTAATCGATTAATCGACAAAATCATATAAGTGTTAGTCGATTAAGAATTTCTTTAGTCGAGGACAGCCCTAGTAGTATTTGTATGTGTATGTGTATGTGTAAACCACTAAACTAAACTAAATGTGTTGCCTGCATTTTACAAATTAACTTTCAACTGGGTGTCGATGCTATCTGACATTGAACCGACTGAAAGTGAAAAGGAGCAAGCTAGCCGCGGAGTGGACAGACCAACCAGCTTTTGGCCTCCTTTGCACAAAAAAGGACAACCTTTTCAGGAAAGAATATTCAGTTTAATGACATTTTTAGATTCACTGAAAGCACAGATGAGACAAATCTGCACAAAATATGTTAACAGGATCGGCAATGAAATACACTTCCACACAGGCTCACACACACACACACACACACACACACACACACACACACACACACACACTATCACCACCATAAACTGTGACTTGTCAAGTGAGAAGCAGTGCTGACTGGGTAGAATAATCATGGATGAGGTTAAAGGAGGTTGTTGACTTCTACATTACATAAAGCCACTCTCCTGTTTCCTTCATTCACTTCCTATAAAAAAGTAGTGGACCAGAGTTGACCTACAATGTATTCTTAATCTGTGTCTAACTTTTCACTTCCCACCTTAAATGTTTATTTTTGACTGTTTTTAAGTTTTCTGTTGTTTTCTCATGTCTGTCTGTCTGTCTGTCTCTGTCTGTCTCCAGCTAGGTTTTGCTGATCTCAACATTGCAGAGTTTGCTGGTTCGGGCTCCGCAGTTCGCTGCTGCATCCTGGAGGGTTATGACACCAAAAACACTCGACAGGACAACTCTATTCTCAAGGCAGGGCACACACACACACACACACACACACACACACACACACACACACACTGAATTGATCAGAACAGAGGTTTAGTAACACACTTGTTTTTTTATAGGTTACAATTGGGATGACTCTTCTGTCTGGGGATCCCTGCTTTAAAACGTGAGTTCCTCTTTTTCAGGGATTCGGACAGAGTGGCCCCCCTCAGACAAAATTAAGAGAACTGCTCTGTCTCACCCATGTCACCCCCTCCATGGGCGTTGTTTGTGTCCACAGTTTTCAACACAGGGCAAGTCTGTCTTACTTTGATTTGGGGGATAATCAAGCTTTAAGTTTTGTAACTAGAGCATCTGTAATTTTCCCAAGAGTGTTTGGGGACTTTGGGGCATGTAAACAGGAAGTATAATGTTGCTACAGTTAGCTGTGGGCTACAACGTGAACCCCATTTCATTTACATTTTGGCAAATTGACACCATTAAAATTAGGCAGAATTGGGGTGCCTGGTTAGCTCACCTGGTTGAGCATGCGCCCCATGTACAGAGGCTCAGTCCTTGTCGCAGCGGCTGCGGGTTCGGTTCCAACCTGCAGCCCTTTGCTGCATGTCATCCCCCTCTCTCTCACACTTTTCTGACTTAATCTGTCTATAAATGAAGGCAATAAAGCCAAAAAATAATCTAAAAACAAAAAACTAAACAAAAAATTATATTGGGTGGATAGACAGACAACTATCACTGGAATACTGTGATACTGAAGAAAACTTAAAAATCGTGTCGTGATTAGTCTTGCATTGCCAGACCTATCTCCACAGCACTGTGTAGTAAGGTCTGGCTACACCACACATACATTCCAGGATAGGAGAAAAAAACACTCTAGGTTGTTTGCATTTCTTTAAACCAATCACAATCGTCTTGGGCGGCGCTAAGCTCCGGATGCAGAGACGGTGGCTCTGCAAAATAGTCTTGTATAACTAAAAAATAATAAATAACTAAAAACTTGTTTTGGTGGAACATTTGCACCCTGCAAAAGAATATGTCACATAAAATATGAAATGAAGTTAACTGTTCACACAAAACAGTAATGTGAGCTAATTAAATTAGCTGGATACATAATAAAACGTCATTTGCTCTTACCAGTACATGGCCGTGTGTACCTCCTCCACAGCAATCCCACTAATTGGCCCCTAGACGTCCCAGTTAGATAGTAAATGAACATTCTTTGTAAATCTTTATAATCCTTCCCCAAAAGAACCAAGCAGGCCTGCCTTGTTGAACTGTCCAAATTATCTTCAAAACTTGCCATTTTCAAGATTATTTTTTGGGCATTTTAGGCCTTTATTTATATAGGACAGCTGAAGACATGAAAGGGGAGAGAGATGGGGAATGACATGCAGCAAAGGGCCGCAAGGCGGAGTCGAACCTGCGGCCGCTGCGTCGAGGAGTAAACCTCTATATATGGGCGCCTGCTCTACCAGGTGAGCCACCCAGACGCCCAAAACTTGCCATTTTCAGCGGATAGCTTGCAACAGCGAAAGGTGAGGGACATCCGGATCTGCCGGATGTGAGGCAATTATCCTGGAAATGTACTGTCGTGGATCCAGACTAAGTTGTGATAGACATCAGAGATAACTATATCCTTAGATAGTGTATGTCACACTGAATCTAAAGCTCTCTGCGCACTGCTAGGTAGGGCGCAGAGCAAAGCGCAGAGAGCAAAGCACAGAGAGCAAAGCGCAGCGCAGGTATTTGTAATCAAGGGTGGCAAGGAAGCTATTTCCCTGTTGCTAGGTAACAACATGCTGTTATCTCATTGAATGCACTTTTGAAAGGTCAGCGGCAACTAGGTCAAAGTTGACATAATTTCAAGTTTGAGCGCAGCGCAAAGCGGCAAATCCGAGCCAGGGGTAGCGCAGCGCCTAGTTGGGCGCCACTGCTCTCCCCATAGGAAATCAATGGAACAGCTGGCGCAAAGCGGTTTTGCCACCTATCGTGTGTAGTCGGCTTAAATATATGTGTTCAGATTTGACTAACTTATGATAAATAACCTCCATGAGTTTTGTGTCACAGCTGCTGCTGCAACAACAGCTGACCTTGTTAATAAGCGGGCCTAATTAGCAGCCAATCTTCAATATATAACTTTCCGTTGTTTTTCGAACCCCAGCATGCACCTGTTCCTTATCCCTCTCAGACTGACCCAAAAAAGTGAATGTGACTGTGGTGACTTTTTGTAATACTCATTGTTTGTTTTGTGCCTGTGTTTTTACCATTAGGCCTCCCAGCACAGCCAAATCTCTCTCCATTGGGGACGAGGACCCCACCCTGCAGCTGGACTGTAAGGGTGAGAGCACTGATTCCACAGTGCAGCCACTAGGAGGCATCATGGAGGGTCCTCGCGCCTTCAAACCCAGACAGTCGTCAGTACGTAGCTCAGGTAACTGCTCAGTATTATTGTTCCCTGTCCTCTTTAACCAACTGGAATTGAAAGGCGATTCTAACTCTTTACAACTTGGGTCTTATTTTTGTAGTTTTTCTATCAGTTTTGAGATTTGGGCACACAGTGACATGTCAACAGTGATGGGGAAAGAAACATGAGCAGTCAGACCATTATGCTGTGTTTCCACTCTTATGTTAAGGCTCTGCTCTGCTTGACTTGACTGAACTTTTTGGTACCAGTACTGCGGATAGTACCCTCTCAGTGCAGGCGAGAGTCTCAGCTGACCGGCATGATGCTTGAAACTGCAGTGACATTATCTTCAACACAACACTCGCTGAATTTTTTAATTGGCAACCAAACAGATATTTTCGGGGGTGTTTAAATGAAGAAAAAGTGCACATTTTAAGACCTTTTGAAAACACATATTAGAAAGAAACATCTACAGTACATACTGATAATTAGCTCACCATAATTTATAAATGCAACATTTTAGCCAGAAAATACCATTCCTTTTCGTCTTTTTTAAATAAGTTCTGTTCACACAATTTGGTCTTTTGTTTTCCTCCTTAGCTTTGGCATCACATACAGCCTGTAACTGTTTTCAAGTTTAGTTCTTATTCATAATAGTTTGTTACCTTAGACCAAATGAGCTAACCTTTGTAACAATGGTTGGCTGCAATGAGCTTACAACATCAAGTTTTTAGTTATATATATATATGCTGTCAAACGATTAATTTTTTTAATCGCTGAATTTCTATAGTTAATCGCGATTAATCGCATATTTTATCACGTGATTAAAATGCTATTATTTTGCATTTCAGAACAGTTTTTAGGTACATATTAACAATCAAAAGCAATTGTTACCAGTGTATCTTGATTGGGAATCAAATGAATGCAAAGAAAGTTACTTTATGAACGTGATTTTAAGATTTGTAATTATTTATTTACTGTAAACAAAAGAAAAATGTGTGAATCTGTCATTATTGCACAATTCCTCCAAGTACCTAACTAAAAAACTAAAAATCCCTATCCTTACTAGAGTCAATATAGTGTTTAGTAACTCCTAAATAATGTCGATTACTCACTGACGTCCATTGATCAGCGTCCCGCGTGTGGCGTTTTGTTTCCCGTAGTCTTCCTTATCACAACCGTCCCGTTATTGTGGCGCGTCCCCAGCGGCCGTCTCCCGGCGTGTGAGGTGTCCTTTCCCCGTAGTGTTTTTTCTAAACCCAACCTCCGCCATCCCGTTATTGTCGCGCGTCCCCCGCGGCCGTCTCCCAGCGTGTGAGTTGTCCTTTTCGGCCGTCTCCCATAGGTGGTAGCTCAAGCTTGACGTGCTTCGGTGATATTTTAATTTGGCTTTACTCAATGTGCATATGGCTTTTGACTTGTCTACGAGCCGTCCGGGAGTTTTGGAAAATAAAAAGCGCCATTCAGGATTTCATTGCTGCTGTCTTTCTCCATCATGCCTGCAGCCTGCAGCAGCAGGATGTGATACGAGGAAGTGGCAGCTTAATGATAAGTAAGGTGCTGCAAAGGGTCAAAATAGTAGCCTGTTAGGCACGACGCAAAGCCGAGTGAAGTGTAAAATAAATACTCTGTCTGAATTAGATCCTGCAGTCAGGTGTGTGTTGTTCCACTGCTGGAAATTCCGCCGGATGTCACTCTTTTCGGTTGTCCGTTTTCGGATGTCTCGTTACCTTCCACTTTCTTTTTGTTGTCATTCTAAACTCTGGTGGATTTATGAGGACTATGGCTAACTGCTCCTCAGATCTCTGCAGGGTAAATCCAGACAGCTAGCTAGACTATCTGTCCAATCTGAGTTTTCTGTTGCACGACTAAAACAACTTTTGAATGTACACGTTCTACCAAAACAAGTTCCTTCCCGAGGCTATTTTGCAGCAGCACTGTGGCTCCGCTCTGCGCTTAGCACCGCCCAAAACAATTGTGATTGGTTTAAAGAAATGCCTGCACCACTCAAGACGATTGTGATTAGTTTAAAGAAAAGCCAATAAACCCATCCTGGAATGCTGTGTGGACTCGCCAGGCTCTCCTCCGCAGTGCTGTGGAGGAAGGTCTGGCAATGCGAGACTAGGTGTATGTGTGTGTCTACTGTGTGTTCCGCAGGGCTTCCTGAGGAGGGAGAGAGTGTGTCCAGCCCAGACGAGGTCTTTCACTCCGGACATTTCCGCAGCTCCAGCTATGCCAGCCAGCACAGCAAGATTTCAGGTCAGAGAGCTTCCTCATGCTACAACCAAAGTCAGGACGGTTTACTTTCTTGTGCTAAGACCAGGGAGATGCTCTGATAGAACAACCTCAGCCTGAGAGTGTTACTATTACCAACACAATTTAGAAAAGTATTTACCTGGGCCCTAAAAATTGAGATTGGGTGGACTAATAGAGGGTAAATATAAACACATGGTTGTACTGTGCATCTGTCTATACACAAGGCTGGATTCGAACTGGGCCAGGACACCGCAAGTCCAGGAGCCCTGAAAGCTCTAGTGTTCGAGTTTTCGCTGATGATTAGTACCGAAGCTCTGAAGCCCAAAAAATGGTATTTGGGACAGCCCTGTACACTGTGTGACCAGTGGAGTGACGAGTGCGAGCACAATTTTCTTCTCTCTCTATCACTTCAGCTGTTGGAAAGTGGCATGAAGGAGGAGATCAGCTGCTGCCTTTAAAAAACCCCACCTGGATGCAAATTTACCTTTCCTATGATGGCGAAGGCATGACCTTACCTACTCTGCCTCTGATTGGCTAGTACTCATTGCCTTCGCTGGTTGGATTGATTAGGTTTAGACACAAGCCAATCAAAGGCGGATAGGGCAGGTTGTGTCTTTTTCATCCTAGAAATTTCCACCTGAACAAGTTTCAGGCTGTAGGGAAAGAAGCAGTCTACCAAATTTGCGTTTGAGTTCTCAACATGTGCTCTTTGGCAGGGATAAAGTCAAGGTGTACTGAGTATTATCGGCCGATATTAGGCATTTTCCAAACTGTTGGTATCGGCATTTATAATGGCCGATTAAAAAAAAAAAAATAAAAAATATTCATTCATCAGAATCATTTATAATGACAAATGATTCTGATAATTGAATATTTAAAAAATAAAAACGGACGAAACACCCTTAAACCATGTTCAGTGTTGGCTTTGCATAGTTTGTCCACCAGAGGGCGCTCTACAACGTCCCTGTTGGCAACACTCTGATTTTTTTGTTGTTATTGTCTTTTTGTTCAAAGGACTTCAAGTTTCATATCTTAAGTTTGTATTTTTATACATTTTATTTATCAGAACTTGTATATATTTTGATGTTCCTCTGTTCTGTTGAGACAATAAAACAAACTATTATTTTTAAACTGCATTATCATATTATTTTAGTAAGTCTCATAAGTGGACTCATAAATAACTACAAATAACTCATGTTAAGGAAATCTGTTTTTTCTGCATTTCTGGATTTAAAAGAATATATATATATCGGCCGATATATCAGATTTTTAAATCATCAAATATTTGTATCGGTATCGGCCTTAAAAATCCTTTATTGGTCGGGCTCTAGTACTGACTTTTTTGGCCTAGACGTTTCCCGGACAGCAGACCTGGATGCAGTGCACCTGGATTTTTGTGCTCCTCTCCTCTCCTCTCCTCTCCTCTCCTCTCCTCTCCTCTCCTCTCCTCTCCTCTCCTCTCCTCTCCTCTGAGCTCCTCTCCTCTGATCTCCTCTCCTCTCCTCCAGGCTACAGCACAGCTCACTCTCGCTGCTCCAGCCTGACAGACCTCAGTCACCATAGGAACGCCTCCTCCAGCAGCAATGTCTCCTGTGGGCTTGCCTCTAGCCCCACAGAGCCACACCGACAAGCAACTCCAACCAAACCAGAGAGACCTCCTCTACCCTCTGCAGCAGCCCTCATGTCCAACAGATCCTCCAGGTATATACACACGCGCCTGTGCTTTTGACAAAACACATTTGCCCCTGCCAGTCAGTCAACAGGGACCTACCAGGAAGAGAGATGTAAATTATGACATGATATTACTAAAAGGCTGTGGGAGCACAAGCTGAAAGAGGAGAGGAAATAGCGTAAGAAAGATATCAAATCGGGAGAAAGTACCATGGACAGGAGAAAAGAAAGTGAACTACTTGGCACTAGGATTGAAAAAGTGCTGAAGATCTGAGACTGCATATTGCTCCATAAACAGCTGAAAGACTTTAAATGATTTAGATCGAGCAGAGGCCTGAAAGGTAAAGTGAAGGCTCAAGACAGCAGTTAAAGCTGGCAGGAATTTAAGTCTTTGAAAAATATCCTATTGTCCCAATTTGGACCATACACATTTGCCAACATCAGATTATTGCCCCAGATTTCCCTTTCCTCCATAATAAAGCACCCATTGGAAAATGTGCTTACAAAATGTATGTTTAAGTGAAATGTGGGACAACAACGGGACACGGACCTCAATCTCCTGGGTTAAAGTCTTGTGTCGTTTGACCCATCCACCACCTCAACCTGACTCCTTACGCAGATTTTCGGGCCCTTGATACTAATCGCCGCCGTTGTTGCTTTTCATCAACTATGTCATCTTACAGCGCCGGGGTCGAGCTGCTGCATCCCATACAGACGCTAAAGTGTGCTGTTTGCGTCGGTATCTGAGGCTGAGAGCCACTGACCAAGCGGAATTTAATGGAACAGAGGAAGAAAATATTTCATTCTTTGATACACACACTTGTTGTAGGAGCTACATATTGTTGGTTTGGGTATGCACATGGGTTTTGTTAATAAGAAAAATACAAAATGTCACCCAACCAATCCTGATGAATTTCTGTATGAAGCAAAACCTTTAATATGTATATCAAACAATCTTCTCTCTCTGGTGGTATCCATCTTGCCCAACAACAGGAGAAAGAAGGACACTGTGGAGAGGCAGCCCAACTGTGTGGACGACACCCGCATTGATGCAGATGACATTGTGGAGAAGATTGTACAGAGTCAGAACTTTTCTGACAGCAGCAACAAGGAAGGTAGGACAGAGTTTAAGTTTTAAGGATTTAGTTTCAGCTCAACAATTTGTGTTATCACAGCAGTACCTTCTCTTTCGGATTCCTTTTTTTTTTTTTCTTTCAGACAGCAACTTGAGACTGTTTGTGAGCAAAGATGGGACCACTGCCCTCAGCGGGACACAGATCGCCAACAGGTACAGTTTTACAACAGGTACATTGATTTGCTGTGTCTTTTTACCAACCCACTTTTAACTAACTGATCTTGTGTTTCTGTGTTTTCCCAGAGGAACACCTGGTATTTTTGAGCCGGTGGTCATCGAGACTCACTGAAAGATACTGTAATTTAACATGTCTCCAGCCTCATCAACTGGTTAATGATTCTGTGACATCAGATTGTCTGTGACTGTATGTGGAAGTATGTGCATACTTTATCTTCAGTGCACACAACTTGAAATAAGACTACTATGATATATATATATATATGGAACCTTTTTTAGTATATATTTAATTGGGTGGTGGGAGGTGTGTTATACATGATTACTGTATTTTCTCAAATAATGGATGGGCCTTTTTTTCTTTTTTACTTTAAATGATAAAAGAATCAGGCCTTTATTTCTATATTATATTATGTATATTAGGTAAATTTGAAAATATTCCCATCTGCTCCCGGTTGCTGTGTTAATTTACAGGTCTTGTTGTTTGCTGTTAATACAGGTTTAACACGTCCTCTACATATCTGTTTTACATTAAAACAATGCCATCAGTCCAGGGGGAATATTCCTCCTCTTTTATTGTGCAGGAAGTGTTGAGTTTTACAGCAGCTTAATAGTGGCAAAGTACAGCAAAGTAGAATCGACCCAAATTAATTCAACAGTCAGTGAGAATTTCAGAGCCTGGCAGTCTGGAGCAACACATGTTTTTATCCTCATGCACAGGAATTAGTAATCTCTAAAATTACCTAATTTATGTGCACAGATAAGCAATTTGTACTCAAGTTAGAATTAATATCAAGTTACTTTAACAGCTGGAATATGAGATGCCTAAAAATACTGAATGCATTTCTTCATATTCTTCATATTGGGAGGACATTACATTCATTTCAGTTGTCCTTGTCCCCTCACCACTCTTTTTTTACACAGTTGTGGTGCTACTCATCATAATCAATACTGGCATTGCAATTTTCAGCAATTATCCTCTGTTGCCTTAGAACAGTGCCACGTCACTGATATATCAGTGTCCTAAATTTCAATAAATCACTGACCCTATTCACTGTATAGTGTTTTACTACCTGCATTACTCAATAAAGGATCAGTCTGAAACACACCCAGTGAAACTTTGACCGTGCTAGGTGCACAAAATACTTGAACAATACCCTAAAAACCACTACATTGTGGGAATTGTAGTGCAACACTGAAATATTTGTGCGTTCAGAAGGGCCTCGTCAACTCGTGAAACTGAACATTTCTGAGTTTGCTACCAGGAAGTAGCACCTGAGCAGCTTGCTAAATACAGGACAGACTATGATACCCAGTGTTTCACTTTAACACATGATGGATAACTGGAAACATTGTAGAAACAGTGTATCAGGTTGATATCCATATAACTTGGATTTCTCTATCATAAGGTATAAATACATGTAACAGCCTGGTCAGTGTTTCTTTAGTCTGGATCAACGACAGTTCATTTCCAGGGGATGTTCCGGCGATGTGTGTTGCCGTTGCCGTCTAACTCCGTTCTCTTTGAGGAAAAAACAACAAACTTGCAAACTAAACGCTGAAAATGGCAAGGACAACAAGGCAGGACTGCTTGGTTCTTTCAGGGAATGATTGTAAAGATTTACAAAGAATACGTTTACAGCATTTCCTCTCTAACTGGGACGTTTTGGGACCGATTGGTGGGATTGCTGTGGACAAATACAAACGGAGATACACTGGTAAGAGCAAATGACTTTAACCATGTATCCAGCTAATTTAAATAGCTTACATTACTGTATTATGTAAACAGTTAAGTTCATTTAATATTGTATGTGACGTTTTCTTTTGCGGGGTGCAAATATTCCACCAAAACAAGTTCTTTCCCGAGACTATTTTTGCAGAGCTACTGTCGCTGCGTCCGGAGCTTATTGCCCCCCAAGGCGATTGTGATTGGTTTAAAGAAATGCAAACATCCCCAGGGCATTTTTTTCTTCTATCCTGAAATGTATCTGTGGAAGAGCCAGACCTTACTCCCAAGCGCAGTGAAAGTAGGTCTGGCAATGCGAGACTAGTGTTTCTCAAACTTTTTCAGACCAAGGACCACTTACCCAATAAATAAAACCTCATGGATCTAACTGCCAGAATATCCCCCAAAACAATAGGCCTCCTACTTTAACAGTATATTACAAATTACAGACAAATTAAATGACAGTTTTTACAAAAACGCTTACTAACTTATTGTTTATGTTGCCATCTTGATGAGGAAGAATGGTGCTGCTTATGCTGAAACATCAGGGAAGCAATGTTTGTCTTAAGCCATTGATCCATCTTGTCAGTTGACAGTAACCGTAAACTTTATTCCTCCGTATTTCCTTCAAATTTCGTACCGATCATTTGCGATGTAAATTGGAGGCAGCGTCGCAAAACGTTAAGCGTTCAGCCAATTCAAATAATAATGTTTGAATTTACGTATGAGTTTATTTTTTTTATTGAAAATGACACATCTATGCTCCTCACTATTAGGCTTTGGAGTTGCTGGCAGACTGTTTAGAATTTTAATTTAAAAACATGATATTTTACCAAATGTACTCGCGGACCACTCTCTGAGAAATACTGGCCTACATCATGCTCAGGCTAATAATAGGAGAGTTTATGTTTAGTGTCCATTATTAACATCCCACTGTGGCTTTTTTACTAGTCCAGTTCATGTAAGATTTACTACTGACTATACAAGTCAAATATGATTTAATATGATTTTATCATGTCATCATTTTCTGGCTTTACGAGTTGACGAGGTCCCACCAAATGCAGCACAAGAGTTAGGAAAGGCTCTTATTGAGGGCAGACGTCCTCTGGACAGACTGAGTCAAAATCAGACTGAAACTGAAATATAAGCTTTTATCCTCTTATTATATTTTGATGACTGTCTATTAATATACTATTTTGCACATGTGTACTCTATGAGGAGGATTGTTAGGTACCACTTAAAGGAAATGGATATTGCACGGTTGTCGAAAATGACATATGACATGTTCAGTTTTAAAATTTCCTTCCTCGTTTCATTCCAATGCTCTTGTTATAGAACAAAATGTAATTTGGTGAATCTGTCGAAGGCTGCTCTAATGAGACAGCACAAAGCTATATATGTGTGTATATATATATATATATATATATATATATATATATATATATATATATATGGCCATATGTAACCGTCCATTCTCTGCACTTCCTAAGTACTTTGAATTTGAATGCTCTTGTAAAATAATCAAGAATGTAAGGTTTTGTGGTGATGTACTGGGAGCTCTTTCAAACTTTGGCCAGATTAACTCAT
Source organism: Sander lucioperca (assembly GCF_008315115.2). Taxonomy (NCBI): domain Eukaryota; kingdom Metazoa; phylum Chordata; class Actinopteri; order Perciformes; family Percidae; genus Sander; species Sander lucioperca. Next base: position 34,880,322 of record NC_050186.1, on the reverse strand, counting down.
ATGTTTATTAACTCTATGTCACAACCAAAGCTAAATTGCAAAGGCTAATATGTTAGCAAACAGTTTCCTATTTTCACATTCAACAGACACAGAGCAACATCAACATTCAGTCAGAGTCTTGTTTCTGACCTCCTGCTGAGTGTCCAATATTCACTCTCCTTTTCCCTCTGGTTTGGTCTCCACCAACTCCCAAGAAGAATATACCTCTCATAGTTATACATGTAGTTCTCTACAGCAGTGGTTCTCACACTTCTTTCAGTAATGTACCCCCATTGTATTGTTTTTTTAAGCCAAGAACCCCCTGACCAGCGCAAAACATAAAAAGTATGTAAGGGGTGCAATAAAGTGCTGTCAATGATAGATTTACTAAACAACAACGCTGTAACTGAACATTTAAATGCTATACTTCAAATGTTTAGAATCACCACTAAATGTATTTATTATTTTATGATTTATGCATGACATATTTTTAAATTAGCATTTTGAAAAAAATCTCACGTACCCCCTGCAGTACTCTAAAGTACCCCTAGGGGTACGCGTACCCCAATTTGAGAAACACTGCTCTACAGTATACATGGGCCCAGTCCCTCCCTGTACTGATAGAGTATGTGGAGTTTCATTCAAAAACCATGGTTAGACATGTAACCATCCAATCTATTTTCAGACCAGCAGGCTGGTCTACAGATGTGTACAGACTTATATGTAAAAACTAATATTTTAGGTGAGAAAGGATAAGGAGCCATTAGGGTGTGGTCATGAGAGATCTACAGTAAAGGGAACCGTTGTATTGGTGAATTGTCTACTACTGTGATTTGTTCTAAAATACTTATTCTTTTGTACTGGACCGTGTGTAACCTGTGACCTTATTAATTACATTTATACAAATAAATGTCTCTTTGCATGTGGTGAAAAGGTTTTCCCCTACGTGATCATTTGAAATTAAACAGAATTGTTGCATAATAACATTAGGATTGTATTGCATTTGTAGCTGTAATACTGATTTAATTTGCATAGGAATGAGAGTTTGGTAAAAAGAATAAAAATTATTTTAACTTTTGTAACTTATTAAATACAAATTAGGCTTAGCAAATTGGACCTACACTTGTCAAATTAGTAGAATTATAATAAATGCATATATAAAACACTTAACGAATATGTTAAATTAACACATTTCTGTCTACATGTTTGGTACACTTTTGTTGTCCTCAAAAGTTATTGGTTGTGATTATGTATGTACATGAACATATACATATTGTAACTCCAGATTTGTTTTCTCTCCTTGTATTGAAATGCAGGGAAATGTATGTAAAAGGCATATCAAGAGTGGAGCAATGAATTATGATTTGCGTAAACCAAATAAAATGGTTAAGCATGGAATCTGAGTGGTGGAAGTAACAAAAGTTAATTGATAAAAAATGGAGAAGATGAAAATGCATGTGAAGTGAAAAATAGAGTGTTAGAGTTATTCATGCGAATGATACATGAATTTTAAATGGAAAAATTGCCATTTTGTCCATCAATTTAAACTCAATAACAAATAATGACAAAGAAAACCTGTTTATTTGCAAATGTATTAGCAGAAAAGACCCCACCCCTTCACTGCCAAAGCTCCATAGTTTAAGTTTTTTTTGTTAACTACTTTTTTTGTTGTTGTAATAAACAGTCTTTTAAATGTCTTTTAAAATAACGACGGCCAATGTTACGAATTCCCCTCAAATAAAAATGATCTAAACCAAACCGAAGCCTTCGTTTTGTTAAAAGCACCACTTTTCTGAATGTGTTAACTGGCACGCAACATGTAACAATCTAACGTCTAATGTATTAACAACCACGCAACTAACTTTATGCACTCATAACAAAATGTTTGAGGCGTGCGTGCATGCGTTTGGACTAAACACGGTGGTATATGATCTTGGAAAGCAATTTGACAACATTGTAGTAAATATATTCTGGTGTTGGCCCACCTGAAGGACATCACAGTCCCCTTGCTGGACCCCCTGCAGTTTGCCTACAGGGCTAACCTGTCTGTGGATGATGCAGTCAACTTGGGGCTGCATTACATCCTGCAACACCTCGACTCTCCAGGGGCATATGCAAGGATCCTGTTCGTGGACTTCAGCTCGGCGTTCAACACCATCATCCCGGACATCCTCAGCACCAAACTCACCCAGCTCACTGTGCCAGCCTCCACCTGTCAGTGGATCACAAACTTCCTGACTGACAGGAGTCAGCAGGTGAGGCTGAGAAACATCACATCCAGCTCCCAGACTATTAGCACTGGCGCTCCCCAGGGGTGTGTGCTCTCCCCACTGCTCTTCTCTCTCTACACCAATGACTGCACCTCAGGAGACCCATCTGTTAAACTCCTGAAGTTCGCTGACGACACAACTGTCATCGGCCTCATCCGGGACGGTGATGAGTCGGCCTACAGACGGGAGGTTGATCAGCTGGCTCTCTGGTGCGGTCAGAACAACCTTGAGCTTTAACACGCTCAAAACTGTGGAGATGATCCCGCCCACACACACACACACACACACACACACACACACACACACACACACACTCTTCCCCCCATCACCATACTCAACAGCCCTGTGTCTGCTGTGGAATCCTTCAGGTTTCTGGGATCCACTATATCCCAGGACCTAAAGTGGGAGCCCAACACTGACACTATCATCAAGAAGGCCCAGCAGAGATGCTTTTGCAGATGTACTTTCTGCACCAGCTCAGGAAGCTCAACCTGCCTAAGGAGCTGCTGATCCACTTCTACACAGCCATCATCCAGTCTGTCCTCTGCATGTCCATCACTGTCTGGTTTGGATCTGCCACCAAAAAGGACAGGAGCAGACTACAACGGACAGTTAGGACTGCAGAAAAAAATCATCTGTCAGGGTTTTGGTATTTTGTGGTGTGTATTATTTTTGTAGTCGGTTTCTGTTCTGTATTGTGCTTGTTTCCTGTTTTATTTTGTAGTCTGTCTTGTCTCCCTTGTCTTGTCTAGCTTTCTTCCTGTCTTTGTTTGTTTCCCGCCTTTTTTGATTTGTTCCACCTGTTGTGTCACCTGCCTCTCGTTCACTCGTTACCTTGTGTATTTAGCCTCTCTGTTTTCCCTTGTCTCTCGTCAGATCATTGTTTGTGTCTGGTTTTGTTCCTGTCAGCATGTCGTAGCCTGTTCTGTTGTTTTCTGCCTGCTCCATTTTTGGACCGCCTTTGGTTTGCTCCTGTTTTTGTGTTTAATAAATCCTCGTGCTCATTACTCCTTCGCCTGCTCTCTGCATTTGGGTCCACCATCCTCGCTAACCATGACATCATCGGTGCCAACCTGCCCTCCATTCATGACTTATACACTTCCAGAGTCAGGAAACGGGCAGGAAACATCACTGCAGACCTATCTCACCCCTGACACAACCTGTTCCAGCTATTCCCCTCTGGTAGGCGCTACAGAGCACTATACGCCAAAACCAACAGACTCAGGAACAGTTTCTTTCCACAAGCCATCACTCTGATGAACAGCTGACTTCTGACTCACAGTGTCAGGTTCAATTCCTGTGCAGTAACCCAGCAACACTGTCTCTAATCAGCACCTGTTTACTGGTTCCACTTATTATTTATTAATCATTCTCTATTTCAGAGCTGTTCATATTGTAATATAATACTTATATAATAACATAATACTTATTTATTCCAGCATCCTTTGCATTATGCTCCATAATAAAATAATAATAATTTATTACAAAAATAATTTAGCCTACTCCTGCACACTTTGCACTCTTCATTGCACTACTGCCTCAACCTGTATATATTGTTTGTTTTTGTTGTTTGTTTTGTATGAGTAAGCACATTGTGAGCAATGTATAATCCAAAGCAAAATTCCTCGTATGTGTCCTCATACCTGGCAAATAAAGCTGATTCTGATTCTGATTCTGATATTCGGTGCATCAAAAAGACAAGCTAATCCAGCACAAATTAGTGCATAAAAAGTCACCAAAATAAAGTATTTGAAACTCATAAGTAAATACAAATAGAGGGAAACTGAAATAATGTCCACTACCCCTACTACTAACCTTCCACTAGTCTGGCTACGGGTCTGTATCATACATAGGCTACGGTACATGAAGTTGCAGTAGCTTCATTATCATTATAACATGTTTTTGCAGGTCAACCAGTAGGGGGCAGCAGAGACCCTCCGATCCATCTTGTCAGCCGGATTTATCAACAGGAAGAAGAACAGCCGGAAGCGTCAGCAAACAGAAATGGTAAGAAAGATAAACTGATTAAACTTAAACAAGTGGATGTATTGCAGCTCTTTGAAGCTATAACGTTAACTGACTGATAAGCAGACTAAATCTTTGGACCGTTTCATCCGATAATGAAGCTACGCTGGCTAAAGCACAGTTAACTAACGTTATAGACAGTAACTGTTAGCTAGCTAACGTTAATCTTCACGTTTATGAGAAACATCTTAGACACAATAATGTTAGTTTATAACGTCAACGTTGGCTCTGTAGTTGGCGTGAAATCAATTATAATTCGCGTTTTGTGTTCGTTTTAGTTTATAGCAAATGTAATTAACTAACTAACTTGCACATGTACTAAACCCGTAAACAACTTGTTAATCACAATTCCCTCAACTTTACAACAGGTTTCCCCAAAACGTTCCTTCGCAAGTCATTTATGTAACATAAACTAACATTAATAGGTTTGACGCCGCAATGTAGCATTGTTAATTCATAAACTAAATGTATCTGATGTTGTGCGACATGCGTATGTTTGCAAATTTATAAGCAAATCAACTGTTAACTAACAGATATTTGAATGGAGTTTGTTCTATAGTTTAGGACATCACGGATAGCGACGTTTTTCAATCCATCTCAGCAGTGAGGGCAGGTCTGTCCGAACACCAACCCCCCAAGAAAAATGTTTAGTGTTTACCTGACAATATATTTTACTATCATTACATCTATGACTATGTAAGGTAGTAGCCTGAAGTAGGCCACTAGGCGGCACTGTTGCCATCACTGTAACAGATGCAGTTCAGCAATTTTCGCTTTTTTGTACCCTACGAGACACCGTAGTTTACACTTGATCTGTGTAGGCCGCCGTGTTTGTTTTAAAACTGTATGTACTCCGTTAAGGGGATGAGGGAACCAGCCTTATCTGTGACAATATAACCAGATGGTCTCAGCCACAATCTTCAACCCAGCGTCCCGTGCCCCCTTCTCTCTGCACTTCACCCCTAACACAACACAACGCAGAGTATCGCAGCAGTGCCGAGGGGTACCTCCAGGCGGCAGACGCACAGAGGGAGTGGGTTACAACTATATCTATAGACTATTTCCAATTTATGTTATATTACACTGACTCATTTACCGTTTTAATGTTTCAAGATGTTTGATATCAGGACGATGAGCTGACAGAACTGACAAGTTGAACGTTGTCCAATTAGAACGTTTAATAGTCGACTCGGAAGAAAGTGAACATTTTGACAAGAAACTACATCAACACAACAGTATGTGGAGTTAACCTGGACGGGCCCAATAACCTCTGAATAGTTCTACTTGTTGTTAAATTGCAATGTGAGCGGCAGCCAATGGGGGGTGCATTTCAAAAAATTGATGGCTAATTGCAAATTTTATCCGACTGTGTGTCGCAGTTCAGCAGGAGCTCAGCAGGCTAAAGGCTCTTAAGGCTCTTTACGCTAGACGCATCCAAGGTGGCGCACGCCATCCTGACGTCAAAATGACGTAATATCCTGCCGGCGCGCGCGACAAAGCGGAAACAGGAGGCCTGAACGAGTTAGTAGTTATTTTATGGCGAATGAAAGGCTTGATCCGACGAAGTAGGTCATCGAATCAAATCGAAGCATTGACGGCAATGCTGCTGCCGGTTCTGCCGTTGTTTATCTTTTTCTTCTTCTTCTAGTCCGTAGAAGGAGGAATGTCTGTAGCCTTTGCTCATTAGCGCCACCTCTGTTCAGGAGAAGACTGCAACTAGTGTCGCGAGCACCAGCGCGGGTATAAATCAAGGGGGTAAGCTTCTCCACGGACCGCGAACCTCCTATGGCGCCATTTTAATGCTACAAAGCGATCACCTCCTGTTAGCATTCCATTGACTGCCATTCATTTTGGCGCCACTTTGACAGCGAATAACTTTACATCTGAAACGTTTAAAGACTCTATTTGTCCATTGTTTATTTCTAAAGAAACACGACAATGTATAAAAGGCTCCATTGCCTTGTACCTCACGTTATGGCTCCGTAGCAGACGTTTTTGTAAAAATAGGCTAACGATTGAGTCATAACCACGCGACTTACTGTCGCATAGTAGAGGAATTACCGTATAGTACAGGAGAAGCGCGCAGGCAGTTTCGTCTCACATTAGCTGTTTAAGTGTAATTACTAATGTTAACTAGCATTTTAGTTAGCAATAATTAGCCTGTGCCTATGTTATCTCCTTACATATACCTACGCTCTCCGTCTCTGCAAGATTGGGAATGATTGAGATTTCTCTTGGCACAGCTACCAGAAGACTTACAACTTTCAGACACGTTGCTCACGGCACATTTACGTCGTCTCTCTCAGTTGGAGGTTGCGCAGTAACGCTCAGTGCTCACCGGAAAAGTGCTTCTAACGGCCTTCACTGGTCTCCGTCCAGAGCAACGGTATCTGTTGGTCCATTCTTATATACAGTCTATGGTATAAATAGTCACGGCGATCCCATGACGTCACATTTGCACGTGCCAGCTGGGCTGCGTCTAGTCATAGGCATTTATACGCCTTTATACACTAGACGCAGCCCAGCTGGCGCTGAGGCAAATGCCGAGACCCTGACGGAGCTCCAGGGCCTGCAGCTAGCCGATAGGATTGAAGGGACACCAGCAGCTAATGAAACCCCTCAAATTCACAAAAATGCATTAAATTGAAATCGGACACAAGCGTTCGCTTTGTAAGACCTTAGGGTAGCTGTTATATAAGTGGCGTGACGAAATTCAAACTGTAAATATACTATAGTTATGCTGGCAGCTGGCCAGCTCCGCGGAGCCCCGGTTGTCCAGTAACCCAGAAACGGTGACTTTCTCCTTGGTATGGAGCGCAGCGGGGCTGCCGCTGTCTCGTCAGACTGTGGACCTCCTGAAGTCCGACACGTCTTCCCAAATTTGCAATTAGCCAATTTTCGTAAAATGGCCCATATTTGAGCTTTATATAGTTGATTTCTCGTATAAAAAAAAAGTCTCAGAAGTGAATTTAGTAACGAAACATTGCAGTGTCTGAAATATGAGACCTGCTGTCTCGTCTCCAATGTATCTGTATGTGGTTCCTCAACCAATCAGCGTGCAGCTCATCTAAATATTCATGAGCATACCATATTTGGAAGAAAAGCTCCCGTTCCAAATAGAGCCAAAACACAGGGATGCATAAGGGCCCATAAAATGGCAACCGGGCAATTTTCAGCCCAATCAGTGTTACATACCCTATTAGGAGACCTTAAGGAACAGTGTGAAATACCCTATATAATCATTCTATCACCCCTTTAAGTAAAAAAAAAAAAAAAAAAGATTATTCAGCTAGTAGCACCTAGGGCTGCTCGATTATGGAAAAAAAAAAAAACCTGTTATGTTGGTCAATATTGAAATCAGGATTATTTAACACAATCTCATTGACTACTCATTGACTTTTGGAAAGATGCCTTTATTGAACTTGAAAAAGAGTAAAACAGGGCACCTGGGTAGCTTACCTTGTGGAGCGCGCGCCCATATATAGAGGTGTACTCCTGGACGCAGCAGCCGCGGGTTCGACTCCGACCTGCGACCCTTTGCTGCATGTCGTTCCCTCTCTCTCTCTTCATGTCTTCAGCTGTACTGTACAAATAAACGCCTAAAATGCCCCAAAAATAATCTTAAAAAGAAGAAGAAAAACAGTTAAACAAATCAACAGTGAAAACACCTTGAACTGTGAAATGTAATACTTTTCCCGTTGAAAAAATAATCTAAGATTGAGTTTAGCCTTCGGTAGGGGCGAAAGTGTGCGTGTCATTCAGAAAACAAGACAAAATAAGAGTTTACTTGCAGATGTAATGTGTGAAATGTTTTTCTGGATTATATTGTTTTTGTGATTGCTTGGAGCCAAAATCGAAAATGCGATCAAAATTCGATTAATTGCACAACCCTAGTTATCTGCACTGTTATCCCACATTCATTCAAGTTCATCTGGACAATATTTCAAATAATTTGGTTGGGATTTAAAGTTATGCCGCATATAACACCACCAAATGCCTTCTGCTCAGTTTTTCTTTTTTTTACATTCAGGCTACAGGAGTGGATCAAGCAGTTGGCATGAGTCTTGTTGTCTTCAGCCTCCTGTTGTTCACATACTACTCTGTCTGGGTCATCATCCTGGTAGGTTCTGTTTATGTCCCTAAAACCCTTATAAGAGACCTAAACCTTTTTTTTCTTCTAAAACCTTTCTGCTGTGTCCACACAGTACAGTTTATAGAACAACCAAAAGGAGGGAGGCTGTCAAAATACATGTCAAAATTATTTAAGTAAGCACATTTTTACCCCTGCAGTAGTCTATATCCACGATGTTCCACTTCTGGGATTGCTCCGTTGCCGCCGGAAATTCCACTGTCTCACTTAATTATTATTACATGCATAATTACCCTACATGTTTTACATGATTGCATTTTAATAGCATGTTTAAGAAAACTTTTTAAATGATATATATGATGTGGTATTCCGTCCTTTTTTTTTTTTTTCAGCCTTTCGTGGACAGTGATCACGTACTGCACAAGTATTTTCTTCCTCGGGAATACTCAGTCATTCTGCCTGGCATTGCAGCAGTAATACTGCTCCTCTGTATAGGTGAGTAGACAAAGCAGTCTGCAGATAACCCGCTCTACATGTTAAATGTGGCGTGACATGTGTGTAGTGTCTATGTCAATGTTATTACCACTCTTATCTTCTCCACAGGGGCCTTCACTGCAGTTATCATGTGGAAGAATCGCAAGCCAAAAAAAGTGGACTAATCTCAGGATGTTGGAGTGACTGCTGTGGATTATGGGAAAATAGCCTTGATGCTAAACCGTCTCTTGTGGCCCTGACGTTAATGCTCACAGAATGAGAATTGTACAAAAGAAAGTTTCCTGATATTTATTTTATATTTTGGTTCTATTTTCAGTTCTGTTCAAGTTGATAATTAGAAATCAGCTACTGTGTTTTAAAGCTGCTATGTGTCGAATTTGAAAACCTTCGACTTCAGTGAGAGGTAGATTATAAAAAGACACTGAGAATGAATATTGTGAAACAAAATATAGACTGCAACAATGAGAATAACTTAAAAGATCCCATTTAAAAAAAATAAAAAAAAAACGACACAAAATCACTGTTACTATGACTGGTCTGTACTCTAGTGTTCAGATCAGTCACAATGTTCTCTCCTTTAATAGGTAGTACACAGTGTTAACAGGAGTTAATTTAGCTGAAGGGTTTATGTCAATGACATATTTAATAGACCATTAGGATTTCATTGGGATCAAGTAAATAATGCCTCATATAAACAATCTACTGTAAAAGGGAGAGCTTATGTCAGTATCGTGAACTTCATAGGCGTCTCAATAGACCTTTACCTAATCAGATAGCATATCGGCTCCAAATTTGAGAAAACCCTGATTATAAGAAGACAGTCCCCTTGACAGTGAACATTAAGGCTTCAAACAACCCATAATGCATCACTCTCTGTAGGAGCCAGCATTACACCAGTACTCTCCCAATTCTAAAAAAACAATCTGACGCGAATACTTAAATGTCTTGTCCTCAATATATATAATACAACCCTCCCTATTTAAAAGGTACTTTCCAAAATGTATTATGTTTGGGCCAATATGACAATTGACAGTAATATGGCAGGATGGAAGGAGGTGGAATATATGTCACTGTGTAAAGAAATGACAGAATTCCGACTATTGAAAGCAGCATGGGTCTTAAATTCTGTAAATACTGTGACAATGTGTCCATTTTTGTAGTCTGTGAAAGTACGAATGATGTTAATTGTATTTTTTTGGGCTGCAAACCAGCATTTTATTTGATACAAACCAACAGTAAGGCTGGTAATGGGGCCAATGGTCCATTTTCTTTGATAAATAAAATGTTGATGCTGGGAAAGTGTTTTTTTGAATTACAAATCCTTTGTTTATCTTGATAATTGCAGATCTGCAGTACAGTAGATGCTGTAGCTCTAATTGTAACAGTCATAATAGTAACACTAGCAATGTGTTATAATGTGCATGTTAGTAGTAGTAGTAGGCTTATAAGTAACTAGTAGCAGTAGACTACTACTGGGAATAGTAGCTTATCCAAGTACTTTATCTTCCAGTGTTGCATTTTCCTCCTGACTGCTGCCCTCTGTGGAAAATAATCACTGATACAGATTATGGACAGTCACACAATAATGGAGTTTATGTTTAGTTTTCAAACAGTATGTTTCTCGTGTACCATAGAACAGTGGTTCTCAACCTTTTCGAGTCGCGACCCCCCAGAATAATGAAGTTTGTGTTTAGACCCCCTTCACCCCTATCGACAACGAGAGAAAGGGAGCTGCAAACTGTTGGAAACAGCTGTTTCTACACGTCTTCCCCCTGCTGATTTTGAGTGATTTTGTTTTGTGAATGCTCTGATTAATACATGTAAACAAATAATGCTTTGTTTTAACGGAAGTTTAGTTTTAGCAGCTAGCACCTAGCCTTTCTCCCCAACCATCTGGTAACCCCCAGAAATTTACTTGCGACCCCCTTGGGGTCCTGACCCCCAGGTTGAGAACCACTGCCATAGAAAATGATTCATGGGTGATGACAGCTAACCAATGAGTTTTGCAAATACATTTTTTGATCTTTCCCAATTGCATACATTTTTGGACACTCAAACTGGTGGACAGGAAATGTAGTGCACTATATAGTAAACAGGGAGTGATTTGGACACAGTCATGGCAAACACAGCTGCTAAACATCAGCATGTTAACATTGTCACTGTTAGCATGTTAGCACTCTGACATCACCGTGCCTATAAGTAAGGCCTCACTATAGTGTGCTCGATTTACCCTCCACGCTTTTATTTCAGCAAATGAATTCTGAGCGTATCTGCTGTGTAGTGCCCTCAAAAATTCCAACGATAGCTAACAATCCCACAATGCATTTCATCATATTTTATAAATGCAAAAAATTACCTTTATGCCAATCTACACTAGCCTGGCTTCGCCCTCCTACGTACTTCCGTTCAATTTTCATTTTCCTTCAGTACTACGTCTGGGTTTTCAGTATATTCTTGGGTTTTCTCCGGCCAAATCTTTACCGGTCTAATTAGCGAACAGAGGGAGTGGCTGAGAACGATGATGTTGAGGATGTGTGCTAGTTTGAGTTGTTGTTCCGTAATTGCGGCGGAGAAAGATGGGAGCGAAGCCATTCGGTCCATTGTGGCAACACTGCCAAATATCCAGAAGTTAAAGCCCAAGCAAGAACAATCTTTGCTGAGTTTTGTTGGTGGCCATGACGTTGTGGCCCTCCTCCCCACGGGGTTTGGGAAAAGTTTGATTTTCCAGCTTGCTCCGTTAGTAGTGAAGGAGTTGGCTAAGGCAAACGCTAGTGATGCTAGGTCGACGTCACGACCAAACGTTAGCGATTGCAGGTGCAACAAGAAGTTTGCAGGTTTAAAACCAGATTTCTACATTGTCCAAGAGACACAATTGAGTTGATTTTAAGAAAGTGCTGTAATTAGCACTCCAATAAGCAGGAGTAGGTGCACTAAAACGAAGCAGTTTTTCCAAGTTCAGACCGAGCTTGATGAACATGACGTAAAAGCCAGTCAGCAGATCGAGTCTGATAATGTCCCTCTGAGTAACAGAGAAGGTCGTCCCAGTTTCAGTTTTCTGCATTTGGAAGAGTAAGGCCCTGTTCAGACAGAGTGCCTTTGCAGGTTGCAAAACGCCCTCTGGCTGATCTAGTGGCTAAGTAGTTACATTACAAACCCTATTTTCTTTATGTCACAGCAGGTCCATCAATTTGCTGCTGCAATGCTGCTGCTGGTGATGACAGGACAGAAAAAAACGAATAAACTTACTTGGCCTAGGTAGCCATAGAGGACCGCCTCAGTGGCAGTAATAAGCATCAACCTCCAGGTTGGTAGCCAGATCTGTTATGATGATGTTATAAATGACTTTGCCAGCAGGAAGGCACCTCACTAACTGCTGATTTAGGCCACGATCAGACAGCGCTTTTTCAGGTTGCAAAATGGGAGGCGCAGTCACTGCCTTTTTTGTTAGGCTTGCTAGGCAACCAACGAATCACCTGTCCTTAGCCAACCATTATTTTGCTGTAAAGTTAATAATTTTGGGCGCCTTTCAGGTTTGAGTTGAAGTTTTTTCAAACGTTAAGGGAGCTGTTGCAAAAATGTGAGGCGCTCAGCAACGCACAAAGCAGAGAGCGAAACACTTAATTCTCATTGAAAATACAATGAATGTAATACAATTACAAAAAGCCGCCCCAAGCTGCTAAAACGCGCTCCGTCGGATCAGGGCCTTAGGGGCTAACACACCAAGAAGGTTTTGTTTTAGTTCCTTTAAAATTTTACTTTTACCTGTTACTAGACATTTTGCCTTTTTCTTGGGCAATTTTGTATAAACGTTTTATTCAAATAGTGCTCTGTCTTATTCAAATAGTGCTCCTTCTTTCTTTCTCATTTCATCACTGTACAGACTTTGAACAATATTATTAGTTATTTGTAATAAATGTATGTCTTCACCATATGGTTGCCTGTGCATCATATCTTTTTGGTTGTGTCTAGAGCTGCAAAGATTAATCGATTAATCAATTCGTTGTCAACTATTAAACTAATCGGCAACTATTTTGATAATCAATTAATCGGTTTGCGTAATTTATTTGAAAAAAAGTATAAATTCTCTGATTCTAGCTTCTTAATTGTGAATATTTTCTAATTTCTTCTCTCTGGGACAGAAAGCTAAATATCTTTGTTATGATTGTGTATTTGTTCTGTTTCCTGTTTTATTTTGGTAGTCTGTTTTTCTCCCTTGTCATGTCTTGTTTTACTTCCTGCATTGTGTTTTCCCGCCTTTTGTTATTGTCTGCCCCACCCTGATTGGTTTCACCTGTTACTGCGTGCTCATGTCACCTGTCTCTTGTTTCCTCGTTACCTCTTGTATTTAGTCTCTGTGTTTTTCTTTGTCTGTTGTCAGGTCATTATTTCTGTGTTGGATTTTGTGTGGTGGTCTATCCGTTTTGTCTCTGTGTTGCTGATTTCTGTGATTCCTGTTTTTGGCTGCTACCACATTTTGAATCAGAATCAGAATCAGAAATACTTTAATAATCCCAGGGGGAAATTATTTTTGTTACCACTCCAGGTATACAAACAACATATACAAACAACATATATTATCCAGAATTTACATGTAGAATAAAAACAAATATACAGTAATAATATATAAAATATGAAATATGAAATGAAATGTACAGTGAATAAAATATGAAATGTACAGTGTTAATGTGCAAATAGTGCAATAAAAAAGAGAAATAATTGTCTATGTTGAGATGATTATAGTGCAATAGAAAGAGAAGTGATTGTCTATGTTTGAGATGAGATGATTACAGAGAGGGGGTGTGTGACTCTCTGAGGGAGGCGTTGTAAAGTTTAATGACCACAGGCAGGAACGACTTCCTGTGGCGCTCTGTGGTGCATCTGGGTGAGAGGAGTCTTCTGCTGAAGGTGCTCCTCTGCTGTGCCAGTGTGTCGTAGAGAGGGTGTGAGACATTATCCAAGATGGACTGAAGCCTGGACAGCATCCTCCTCTCAGCCACGGTCGTCAGTGTGTCCAGCTCCTCCCCCACGACACCACCAGCCCTCCTGATCAGTTTGTTCAATCTGTTGGTGTCTGCGACCTTCATCCCACTGCCCCAGCATGTGACAGCGAAGAAGATAGCACTGGCCACAACAGACTGATAGAACATCCTCAGCATCGTCCGGCAGATGTTAAAGGACCTCAGCCTCCTGAGGAAAAAGAGTCGACTTTGGCCCTTTTTGTAGACAGCCTCGGCGTGTCTAGTCCAGTCCAGCTTATTGTTTAAGTACACCCCCAGGTACTTGTACTCCTCAACAGTGTCCACAGGGACCCCCTGGATGGAAACAGGGGTCACAGGTGATTTCGCCCTCCTCAGATCCACTACAAGCTCCTTCGTTTTTGTCACATTGAGCTGCAGATGGTTCAGCTCACTCCAAGTGACAAAGTTGCCCACAACAGTCCTGTATTCAGTCTCATCACCCTTTTCTATGCAGCCTACTATTGCTGAGTCATCAGAAAACTTCTGAAGGTGGCAGGACTCAGTGCAATAGTTGAAGTCCGAGGTGAAGAGGGTGAAGAGGAAGGGAGAGAGGACAGTCCCCTGTGGAGCTCCAGTGTTGCTGACTACCCTGTCAGACACACAGTTCTTTAGGCGTACGTACTGTGGTCTGCCCGTCAGGTAATCAACAATCCAGGACACGATGGGGGCCTCCACCCATCTCACCCAGTAGAGCCAGACGGATGGTGTTGAAAGCACTGGAGAAGTCAAAGAACATGACTCTCACAGTGCTCGCACGCTTGTCCAGATGAGTGTAGACTCTGTTCAGCAGGTAGATGATGCTGTCCTCAACTCCCAGGCTGGGCTGGTAGGCGAACTGTAGTGGATCAGTGAAGGGCCTGACCATAGGCCTTAGCTGCTCCAGGACGAGCCTCTCGAAGGTCTTCATGATGTGGGATGTCAGAGCCACCGGTCTGTAGTCCTGAGGGCCGCTGGGACGCGGCGTCTTAGGAACAGGAACGAGGCAGGACGTCTTCCACAGCACGGGGACCCTCTGTAGGTGCAGGCTCAGGCTGAAGACTAGACTTAGTACTCCACACAACTGGGGGGCACAGGCTTTAAGCACCCTGGGAAATACCCCATAGATGACCTTGCCTGCTGTTTTCTGGACACCTCGTTTGTATGGATTTTCATTTATTAAATCTTCAAGCTCACTACTTTTTCCTGGCTGTCTGGGTCCAACATTCTCTGAACCATGACAATCTTTGAGTTGTTGACAAAACGAGACATTTGAGGACGTCATCTAGGGCTTTGGGAAACACGTTTTTCACCATTTTCTGACATTTTATAGACCAAACAACTTATAGATTGATCGAGAAAAAAATCGACAGAATAGAACACTAAAATATGCATCAAACTTTAACCAGGTCAAGCAAGAGGCCCTGAGAAGGACATAATAGACAAATACTGTACTGTATTTGTTGTAGTCTATTTAATGTTGCTGCCAGTAGCAAACCGTGACTCCTAAACCTTGGCCCTCTGACACCCCTTCCCTCATCAGAAAAGATAGCAAACTACCAGCCTTCTGTATCTTCTGTTATAGTACCGCAGACGTTACTTACGACAATTTTAGCTCTGATACAAAAATTAAGACTACTCCAGTCTCAGAAATGCAACAGGTAAACAGCATGAGAGAGTTATCACCAAAAAGAAAACAGCTAATTTCTTAAGCAAAATGCAAATCCTCCTCACAAATAATCGCATCATCACACAAGCTGTGTGTGCACTGAAGCGGAAGTCAGCGGCTGGGGTGCAGAACACATGACAGCCACTCCCTCCTGGCACACAAATGTCATGTGCCTACACATCATGACGGCATGCACACAGCCAAACAACCATTAGTTTTTTTGGAAACCACCACCACAAACAATAATATACAGTAAAAAGGGCTGGGCAATATATCGATATATCTATCGTGATATGAGACTAGTGTAGCCTGCTGAACTTAGACCCACACAGAACACAATAACTTTGTCGGGGTTCGTTTATTTCTGTAATATTTACAGTACTTTCAATTTGACAGAAAGGCCAAAACCAAAATTATTAAAACAAAATTATCCAAACATACGGCAGTGGGATTAGAACACTGACATAGAAAACAAAATAAAACAATATAAATATACCTTCACAATAAACTCCAGTTGATTCTTAAATGTACAGTTTGACTTAGAAACCACTTACATTTCACAGAATACAGACTCCGAAAATAAACGGGCTTCACCAGGGAGCGCACAACTTCACACACTTGTCACTCTGTCTTGCTAACACATGGAAACACTGGCGTCGGCCGCTACACGTGAAATCCATCGACATCCATCCAAAGTCAATCTCATCTATAACATATCATCCAGTTAAACGATGAACACAGATATCATTTTAACCTTTTGTACATACATGTTTTTAACCAGTTATGCAATATATACCTATTTATTTCACACGATGTACACAGGATTCTCCACAGTGCAGTTTCCCTGATCGGCCCGAAAAGAAAAAGAGAGCGACCAAGAGGCACCGCGCAACTCTTGGCGTGTGACACCGCCACCTAGTGGCTGGAATAACTACTTAAAATGTACGCTCTGCCAGCAAACAAACAAACATATGCAGATTTCTTTTATTTTTAGAACACAAAATACATACTGAAACAAACCAGAAATAACTGTGATGGGGTTGTTACAACCAATTCACCACCCGGCTACACTAGGTATCGTCTTAGATTTTGGATATCGTAAAATCGTTATATGACATTGTTGTCTTTTCCTGGTTTTAAAGGCTGCATTACAGTAATGTGATGTACTTTTTAGGGCTGTCAAATGATTTTTTTTTTTTAATCGCAATTAATCGCTGAATTTCTATAGTTAATCGCGATTAATCGCATGTTTTATCACATGATTAAAATTCAATTATTTTGCATTTCAGAACTGCTTTTAAGTACATATTAACAATGGAAAGCAATTCTTACCAGTGTAACTTGATTGGGAATCAAATGAATGCAAAGAAAGTGACTTTATGAACTTGATTTTAAGATTTGTATTTGTTTATTATTTATTTATTTACTGTAAACAAAAGAAAATGTGTGAATCTAGTCACACATTTGAATCTAGAGTCAATATAGTGTGCAGTAACTCTAACTAAATAATTTTGATTACTCACTGACGTCCAGTGATCACCTTGCATCACTTTGCAGCAGTTCCAGTTTGGCTGCTTTCTCTGTGTCGTACAGGCTGTGTATGCGTGCGTGAAACTACTGTCCCCCTCGACGGCAATGTATAAGACTGGTCAGAACATGCCAACCGTAGTCTTTAAGGCCCAAGTCTTCTACGATGCTGAAGGGTCTGCAGTTAGTTACCACCCAAGAGCGGTAGTAATTTTTTTGGATTTGGTTTCATCCGCAGGTCGGCAAGTAGCACTCTCCAAAATAGTGCTTTGCCTGAGCCTGCTAGCATCAACCTGAGTCATGTTAACTGTACTATGCTTAGCTTGTAGGTGGTAGCTCAAGCTTGACGTGCTTCGGTGATATTTTAATTCTGCTTTACACAATGTGCATATGGCTTTCGACCCGTCCGGGAGTAAAAAATTAAATAATAAGAAAATAAAAAGCGCCATTCAGATTGTGTTGCTGCTGTCTTTCTCCATCATGCCTGCAGCCTGCAGCAGTAGGATGTGTTACGAGGAAGTATGGCAAAGTGCGGCAAAGGGTCAAAATAGTAGCCTGTTAGGCACGACGCGAAGCCGAGTGAAGTGAAAATAAATTAATAAATGGCGGCATGCGATTAATGCGATTAAAACAAATTAACGCGCTATGCTCGGCCCTTAATCACATCGCGATTAACGCGTTAATGCTGACAACCCTAGTCATTTTTTAACTTACCGGACTGTTCTAGCTGTTCTATTATTTGCCTTTAATGTCGTCGCAATATCAATACCAAGGTATTTGGTCAAAAATATGGTGATGTTGGATTTTCTCCATTTTGCCCAGCCCTAACGGTAATATTATTAGATTGACACAATTCAATTCAATTTTATTTATAGTATCAAATCATAACAAGAGTTATCTCTGTAACAAGAGTTACACTTTACAGATAGAGTAGGTCTAGACCACACTCTATAAATTACAAAGACCCAATAATTCCAATAATTCCCCCAAGAGCAAGCATTTAGTGCGACAGTGGCGAGGAAAAACTCCCTTTTAGGCAGAAACCTTGAGTGGTGAGGAAAACTTACTTTTAGGGAGAAACCTCAGACAGACCCAGGCTCTTGGTAGGCGGTGTCTGACGGTGCTAGTTGGGGGTGTGATGAACAGAGGCAATTATAGTCACAATAAAGATAATGGAACTATGACTAGAAATAATAGTTGTAGTAGTTCATGGCGTAGCAGGGCACTGCAGGGCATTAATAAGGTTCTAAACTGTGATTATTTAGTCAAAAGGCGTCAATAAGCGAAAACAATACAGAAAAAAATGTTTTAAATGTGTTATGGTGGCGTGACATTAGTGTTGACATGAGATAACCGTGTTGCAATTGCGTTAGCTAACGTTATTAGCTATATTATTAGCCTACATGCTTTACGTTAGCATAAAACGTTACTAATTCGCATGTTTAAAAAAAAAAAAGTCCCCATTAGCTTGAAGTAAGTAGTTTTCCACACTGTACACAGTGTAGACAGTAATGCCTATTGCATAGCTATATTGTGTAGCTATATTGTGTAGCATGACATTAGTGTTGACATGATAACCGTGTTGCAATTGCTTTAACGTTATTTATATTATTAGCCTACATGCGTTACGTTAGCATAAACGTTACTAATTAGCATGTCCCCATTAGCTTGAAAGTAAGTAGTTTTCCACACTGTACACAGTGTAGACAGTAATGCCTATTGCATGTAGCTGCTCATTAACGCTTCACTGAAGCTATATCATACTCATATTGAGTGAAATAAAAAATAAATAATAATAATACCCAAAAGCACAGGTCTGTGTCTATCTATCTGTCTGTCTGTCTGTCTGTCTATCTATCTATCTATCTATCTATCTATCTATCTATCTATCTATCTATCTATCTATCTATCTATCTGTCTGTCTGTCTGTCTGTCTGTCTGTCTGTCTGTCACATATTCCTCATCTGCATCCCATGTTCACTGATGTGTTTCTGCATTTTAGGCTGTGATAAGAAGCAAGGACTGCACTTTGCCTAATTAAATAATAAATAATTGCCAAATATTTCAGATATGGGGAAAGCTATTAAGAGTGCACGCTTCAGGAGTGTTAAGATTAAGGTGGCGAGGAGGTGTATCGCTGGCCGTGCAAAGGTTTCTTACCTTAGTCAAGGTCTTCTCCCCAACCCAGCACCAAACAGACCCACCCTTCAGACCCTTCCACATCTGTTACACCTCAACAGGTTGAATCTGATGATGTGGCACCTAGCTGTAGTTCATGTTCTGAGACTGCATACAGTAAGGCAAAGAAGAGAGAGATTCATGCCTGGGATGCAGTCAAGGATGCCATGCTTAAGGGGTCGTTTGAATGTTCAGCACCAATCACTACGCAGTGTGTTGTCTGCCTAGAAGATGCTGATTATAGGTGCATTGACTGCAGCACAACTGCAGTCTTTTGTGAGGCTTGTTTGAAGAGGACTCACAGAAATCCACTGCACCTACCTGATAAGTGGAATGTAAGAATAATAGCATGCAGTCATACATACAGACATAGCTAACTCAAAGTCATTTTAAATAGATTCATTACAATCTTGTTACGGTAATATTTTAGCACTATGTTGTATCAATTATTTGTGTCTTCAGTCTGTTGTTTTAAAAACTTTGTTAGAGCTATCAATCTTTCTTACAGAAGGCCTACTATGAGCCATCTTCCCTGGGGTTATTCCTATACTTACCTGAAGGCCATAGCACCCATGCTGTGTACATGAAGGACATTGTCAGCACAGGTTTGTCATTTTATATTGAAAAAATGTGTATGTAATGTATTTAATTTTAAGGTTGAGGAATCCAATCCTATTAAATGTGGAGTAATGATTTCCTGTAAGAAATTAATCAAATTTGTGATGCATTTTTGAAAATTATTTTCTGTGCCTGTTTGCTTATTACAATAATAACAAACATTAAGGTATAGGTGACACACTCAAGTGATTTTGTCTATGCTGATATGGTAGTCTCTCTAGTAGTACTTTGTTATGTTTTTATTTAATTTCCCTCTTTTTATTTGGCAGGACGGCTCTGCACCGTCACTGTCAATATGTGTGCGTGTGAACCAGAAGCCTGCACTCTGCTAAGGTACGGGCTCTGGCCAGCAACAACCGACAAGCCCCAGACAGCCTTTTCCATCCATCTGCTAGAGCTTTTTGTTTGTCTGTCACTGGAATGTCAGGTTTCTGTTGAGGGATTTTGCAACACCCTACGCTGGAAAAACAACCTTACACTTGCAGAGGTAAATCAGTTTGCAGAGGTCAGTTAGAAGTCATGTCTGTGAAGTGAATATTTTAGTTACTTTCATGGAAGACTGACCAGTCCGCATAGATGTGACAATTGGACCTTCTACTTAGATTGTACTACATCATTATTATTTATGGAACCGTCTAGGATTATATAGTTGCATGCAAAATTATTATTGATATTTTTCTATAAAAATAACGTCTGAGTAAACCACCATCACCTTGGCCTTTTATTTAGGAGATGTAATTTTATGAAAAGTAAAGGTTTTCACTGACTGCTGCTTATACTGTAGGTTAACGCACTCTACAGAGCCCGGGTGGGAGAATCCATATCCCAGTTTAGGCATTACCACTTTCATCAACGAAGTTTGGTAGATGTTTGCCCACAGTTAGATGATGGGACCACATGCCCAGCATGTCCAAAGGTTGGTTGTAGTTCCAGCATGGTTCTTGTTTGATTAACCATAATTGCTGTTTTTATGACCTTTTGGCATTAAATTTATATCGCAAAATCAGTTAATTGTTGTATAAGTATTATAATAAAATTGTGATAATATCAGTGAGTGAGTGAGTGACCAGGTGTTCTCTGGTGCAAGCTGCATTTATGAAGGCTGTATGAGATTAACCAGGATTACTGTAAATGTTTGTTTCCCAGGCGGATGGAGATATGATAGTGACATTGGATGCCAACTTTGGCCTTGTGAGGAAGCAAAGCTCAGGGACAAGTGTGGTTGAGCCATTTCATGGAACCCGCATGTTTGTTGATGAAAAGGATGTAGAGGAATACCTTCTTTCACATCTTGACAGCTCAAAGCCTAACGAGGTTAGTCACAGTTGCAGAATACTGTATTAGGACTGAAAAATCTGAGTCCATGACATGTTAGATGTAACTCCTGGAAGAAGACCATTATTCCGCTCATAAATCTAATAGTTCCTTAAATCTTTAGGACTGTAGTAACTTCAAGCCTGGCAACGTTCTGAGGTCCCAACAACAAGCAAAGAAACTTGATGTTACAGGAGTGTTTGGAGCTTCCTGTCGTCATGAAATGCCACTAATGTTTGTCAACATGAGCCAAGGAGAAAGGCAAGTAGTGACATTTATGACTATTGACTCAGTCAATATTCAATGCTTAGGATGACATGAACCTAACATAAGCCATTCGGTCTACAGTTGCAGCCTTCGAAGGCTGCAGACCCTGAATTGGGAAACAGCTTATACATTTTTTTTTTCAATCACCAAATATGAACCTCATGGAATGTATATGGGAGATTTCAAAATATTACAAAATTTAAACCTTGCCACCATTCTAATTTTCACTTTTATTTATATGTTTGGATCATTTTGAATGTCCTTATTAAGCAGAGACCTTTTGAGGGGCAGGGGCTCATATTCAAAAAAGGGCATATGGAACAAGATTTGCTAACAATATACAGTATGTCATCTTTATTTTAAAAACTGTATATTTTAACATAATACTTATCCACAATACTGTACACCTCAAAATGAAATATGGAGCCTTCGACTACATTCACACAAATATATCCAAAAAATGCAACTGTTGTCCAAGCAAAATGTAATCTTACATACAGTATCCAAACTGTATATAGAAAGTGCAATATGAAATGTTACATAATACTAAATCCACAATACTGTATACCTCAAAATGAAATATAGAGCCTTACATTAGACTACATTCACACAAATACAAGATAACGAGATATCAAACCAGAAACGGTTTAACTGTAGCCTATAACTGCAACCTGAGCTGACTATCAGATTTCTGTAGCAGTGGGCTAGTAGGCTTTGAATCAGAAAGGGATTTGCAAAGGTATGCAGCATGTTTCAGATTATTTTCTCAAAATATAAGGATGTCCTTTATTAAGTCAAAAAGTATAGTATAGTATAGACCACCAACCTACACCATAGACTACAAATAACCTAAGCTAATTTCCCAAAGAAGTACCTGTTCTTTTAAGTGGGCTGCTGGTTGAGAGGCAGAAAGCAGACACACACACACACACACACACACACACACACACACACACACACACACACACACACACACACACACACACACACACAACTGTTAACCTAAAGATAACTGCTGCTGCTGCACACACACACACACACACACACACACACACACACACACACACACACACACACACACACACACACACTTCTGTTAACCTACAGAGAACTACTGCTACACACACACACTTCTGTTAACCTACAGAGAACTGCTGCTACACACACACACACACACACACACACACACACACACACACACACACACACACACACACACACACACACAACTGTTATCCTACAGAGAACTGCTGCTGCACGCACACACACACACACACACACACACACACACACACACACACACACACACACACACACACACACACACACACACACACACTTCTGTTAACCTACAGAGAACTGCTGCTGTCTTCTCTTGTGTATCAGAGAATGAAACGGTATAAGGCTATCACACGATGAGTAATTGTGGCCGCGGCAGCTCGTGCAGTTACCGCAAAATGTCACTACTTCAAAGTTAGCTGCCTGCTGGCTGTTTTAATCCTGGAGGAGACTCGTTATGTAGCGGCAGCGGCTAGAGGCCTCTATAACAAACCAAATGCGCATGCATGCATTCTCATTCACTTCAAAAGCACACTTACCTGCACTTCAACTTTCTCTCGCTCTTGCTGGCCGCGCCGCCGACGGATGGCATGGACTCACTTGTATCTAAGTGGCGCGCCTGGCAGGAAGCCTGGTCATCATGTGATATGAAGGTTTAGGTCGTTTTATCTAGCTAATTATTATTGTTAAATATTATTCTTAAACGGACCACTTGTGGGCCAACGTCAAAGAAAAAAGATGAAAAAAAAATCTGGACAAAATAATGGCACTTTGGCCTTGAGGGGCAAAAGGGGCAGGTGCTCAAGCACCCATAGCCCCCCCTCTGCACGTGCATGTTATTAAGTCTTCACTTTTCCTCAGTATGAAGTGTTTCATTATTCACATTTTTGTGTTGAAATAAATTAGCCTATCCTCTGTATGTCATTGATGAGCTTCTTCGAAGATGTGAGGACAAGAACATACACCTCAGAGTAGTCTATGACATTGCCTGTATGTGTAAGTACTTTTTTTTGTGTAAAACTGAATTATTGTTTTGATAAAAGACCTTTACAAATTAAATCAAAATTATGCCATACTGTGTTCAATTAGAAATAAGGGGAGGGCATACCACACAACATGTCCTTGGCTGTACCAGCGTTTCACATTTATGAACACAAATTGCCCTGCCCGGTAAATTCATCATTCACTCTATTTTTGGCCTCCATTTTTAATGTGTAGTACAAATGCCTTAAAGTAATCTTTATTCTAACATTTCCCCACCTGGTGTTTGACTTGTTTCAGAGATGCACTGTTTAGTGATATAAAGTGGAAACCGCTTACAGTGTTCATATCTCTCCGGGTCAAGTTAATAACTATAAGTGGATTTTTATTTATTTTTTATGCAGATTAACATCTAATTTCTATAATTATTACATGAATATAAAGTAATGAAATGGACAGCTTCGCTACTTATTTAAAGATAAAATCACATAAACTGTACCAGGGCCCTCTCCTGCTCCAAGCCCTTCAAGTCTGAAAGGTCAGGGTGAAAGCATTACACTCCACTCATGAAACATACAGTAGGTCTACCTGCTCATGTGAGAGACCAGGGACAATAATTATTCCCCATAAAAGTCTGAAACCGCAAGCAGAGCAGGAAATGGAGCGCAAAATAACTCACTGAGCCACAGTGGTGTAAAATAAAATATAATATAGGAAAATATCACATAACGCGTCACACACACACACACACACACACACACACACACACACACACACACACACACACACACACACACATAGTGTGTTTCACTATCTTTGTGGGGACCCATCATTGACATAATGCATTCCCTAACCCCTTACCCTAACCTTAACCATCACAACTAAATGCCTAACCTTAACCCTTACCCTCACCCTAACCATAACCTAATTCAATCCCTAATCTTGAAACCAAGTCTTAACCCTCAAACAGCCCTTTAAAGTTGTGGGGTCCAGCATTTTGGCCCCATAAAGCTGTCCGGACCCCAAAAGTATACTGTATTCCCAGTTTTTGGACCCCATGAATATAGTTAAACAAGAACACACACACACACACACACACACACACACACACACACACACACACACACACACACACACACACACACACACACACAAATGAACACTGTAAGCAGACTACTTGATTACTATAAACAAATTATTTAAACAGCATTTGTATAGGAATTATTCTGTCCCAAGCTGATCCATATAGGCAGTTGGTCACTGTAACCGTGATCACTATAAGCAGTTTCCACTGTAGTAGGATAATGCTTAGTGTCAGTGTGTGTGATATTCGAAGACTTTGCTTTAATCACAGATCAAGCACCAGGCGGCTTGAAGGGTTTGGGCTCACAGATGGGGAAGGAATGGAAAGGCTGTGGTCTTTCCTCCGAAGATTTGTCACAAAGGAGATGACTCCATCTCACCGCCTTGACCTGCTGACTGATGCCCTTTTACATTATGGACGGAGGAAATCAACTGACCTGGGTTTTTCCACTGCTGTATAACCTGTCTAAATGTGTTGTTCAGTGTTACCACTGTGCCAAGTTGTTTAATGTCTAAACATTTGATATCTTTTGGAGTTAAGCTGAGCACACACAAATTGGTAAACATAAGTACATTCAACTTTCTTTACAGAGGTGCAGCTCCTGCAAAGATTAGACAGAGCGGAGAAAATATCAATTCTCGCTCAAGAAGACATCTCATCTGTCATCAGAGAGGCACCTACCTGGTGTTGACTGCTTCTTATGTGCAGGGTTTACCTAACCCTGCACATAAGAAGCAGTCAACAATAGTTGTGAATGGAAGAATTTTAGATTCCATTTACAAGTGCATTTTGTGAGTATGTAGCAATGACGGTTGTCTTGTTTCCTGTTATTTTGTTGTTGCCTAGTGTTGGTTTCTGAGCGAGACATGGAGAGATGGAAGAAAAGGGAGATGGAACTAGCCCAACAGAAACAGAAACCGATAAGTATGCAACTGAAGTGAATGCGTGAATGTCTTGAATATTGTAATAAGGTCATGAATATTATTAACAAAGACTATTGCAAATATGTTATACTTGCCTTTCCATGTACAGTAATGAAATACAATCCTGTAAACTGTGTGGGTAAAGAAGTAACATGAAATGAAGCACTTTATTATAGCAGTAGTAATGTCTTTATCTGTTCTCCAGACACTGTCTGTAGATGGAAAAGGGACTACATCATCAAGCTGATTCAGTTCTACAAGTTCAAGTAAGAGTTCAATGTGTTGATGTAAGACTATATAGTAATTACACCCATCTTTAAGTAACCTACTGATGTGCTTCAACATGGAAGCCTAGGTGTGATTACATAGCTATGAGTGAGACAATAACAGCATATTCTTTTAGGAAACTCACAATGGTAATAAATCAGGGGTCTTCAACGTTTTTATTAATTATCTATAGGCCCACCCATAAGCAGCTCAACTGTTGGATTCATCTTAAGACCCAACAATTTTTGAAATTTCTATTTAAAAATTAATAATTTGGCGCATTGACTCAGAGGACCCCCTGTTGAAGATTCCTGTTATAAATGAAGAGTTGCTATAATGCTACAGTACCACCAAGGCCTTCCTTATAACTTCTACAGTGTTTGGTCAGGTGTACCACAGTAATGATTTCTGGTAGGTAACCACTGAATTCTTGTACTGTACTTCTTGTAATGTATAGATCTGGGACTCGTGAGTTGTACATGGAGGATGAAACAGAGTAAGTAGGCTGTATCTGTCTGTTGCTGTTCTCTGATCAAGTGTCTAAATAACATTTAATAATATTTACTTGCTGACCATTGTAGAATTGAGAACTCTCTGCTGAAGATTGAAACAAAACACCTCATTGGGAGAAGTCTACCCTTAAAGATGTTGACAGTGACCTCAGAGGCCAACTTATATGCAAGGCTAGAACTGAATCAAGGGAGAGAGCAGTCCTCCTCCATCTGAAAAGAAAATCAGAATCAGAAAGGGCTTTATTGCCAAGTACGTTGCACATACGAGGAATTTGTCATGGTGTTGTTGGAGCATGTCACACATACAAATATAAGAAGGATAAAAAGATATAAACAATATAAGTATAAACATATACACACAGTATGTATTAATAACGATAAAATAAATTTAAATAAATATTAAAATAAGTTAAACAGTAGTGAAAAGGAACGCTACAGCAGAGTAGGTACAGTGGCATGAGGAGCCAGAGGTGGGGTGTGGAGAGAGTCAGGATGGATTCCGGGCCTTGTTTAGAAGGCTAGTGGTGGAGGGGAAAAAACTGTTTATGTGACGTGAGGTTTTGGTCCTGATGGACCTCAGCCTCCTGCCAGAGGGGAGTGGCTCAAAGAGCTTGTGTCTGGGGTGGGAGGGGTCAGCCACAATCTTTCCTGCACGCTTCAGAGTCCTGGTGGCGTATAGGTCCTGTAGCGGCGGCAGATTGCAGCCAATCACCTTCTCAGCTGACCGAATGACACGCTGCAGCCTGCCCTTGTCCTTGGCAGTGGCAGCAGCGTACCAGATGGTGATGGAGGATGTGAGGATGGACTCAATGATGGCTGTGTAGAAGTGCACCATCATTGTCTTTGGCAGGTTGAATTTCTTCAGCTGCCGCAGGAAGTACATCCTCTGTTGTGCTTTCTTCACGAGGGAGCTGATGTTCAGCTCCCACTTGAGGTCCTGGGAGATGGTAGTTCCCAGGAAGCGGAAAGACTCCACAGTGTCGATTGTGGAGCCACAGAGGGTGATGGGGGCAGGTGGGGCTGGGTTCTTTCTGAAGTCCACAACCATCTCCACTGTCTTGAGAGCGTTGAGCTCTAGGTTGTTTTGCCTGCACCAGGTCACCAGGTGGTCAGCCTCCCACCTGTAGGCGGACTCGTCTCCATCAGAGATGAGTCCGATGAGGGAGGTGTCGTCCGCAAACTTCAGAAGCTTGACGGACTGGTGACTGGAGGTGCAGCTGTTGGTGTACAGGGAGAAGAGCAAAGGAGAAAGAACGCAGCCCTGAGGGGATCCGGTGCTGATGGTCTGTGAGTCGGAGACATGTTTCCCCAGCTTCACATGCTGCTTCCTGTCAGACAGGAAGTCAGTGATCCACCTGCAGGTGGAGTCAGGCACACCAAGTTGGGAGAGTTTCTCCTGAAGCAGAGCCGGGATGATGGTATTGAAGGCAGAGCTGAAGTCCACAAACAGGATCCTGGCGTAGGTTCCTGTGGAGTCCAGGTGCCAGAGGATGTAGTGGAGGGTCAGGTTGACTGCATCATCTACAGACCTATTGGCTCTGTAGGCAAACTGCAGGGGGTCCAGGAGGGGGTCGGTGATGGCTTTGCGGTGTGAAAGCACAAGGCGCTCAAAGGACTTCATAACCACAGAGGTCAGGGCGACGGGTCTGAAGTCATTAAGTCCTGTGGTCCTTGGCTTCTTGGGGACAGGGATTATGGTTGAGGTCTTGAAGCAGGCTGGCACGTGACATGTCTCTAGTGAGGTGTTAAAAATGTCTGTGAACACTGGAGACAGCTGATCAGCGCAGTGCTTCAAGCTGGATGGGGAGACAGCATCCAGTCCAGCAGCATTCCTGGGATTCTGTCTCCTAAAGAGTCTGTTGACGTCCCTCTCGTGAATGGAGAGAGTCGTCACTGAGGTGGGAGGGGGGGTGGAGGTGGAGGGGACCTTTAAGGAGGGCATTGGTGGGGGGGCCCAGGACCCTGCTGAGGTGGGCGAGGTGGAGGTGATGCACAGTGGCTGTAGCTGTAGGGAGGTGTCGTGGGGGATGGTGTCAGGACTGTCCTTTTGTCTTTCAAATCGACAGTAGAACTCGTTCAGGTCGTTGGCTAGGTGTCGGTCATTGAAGGAGTGGGGGGTTTTAGGCTTGAAGTTGGTGATCTGCCTAAGTCCTTTCCAGACAGTCGCAGAGTCATTAGCTGAGAACTGGCGTTGGAGCTTCTCAGAGTACCGATGTTTAGCCTCCTTCACTGCCTTGCTAAATTTGTACTTTGACTCTTTAAATCTGTCTTTGTCCCCACTCCTGAACGAGTCTTCCTTAGCCAGCCTTAGCCTTTTGAGTTTGGCTGTGAACCAGGGTTTGTCATTGTTGAAACTCACCCTGGTGCTTGATGGAACACAGCAGTCCTCACAGAAGCTGATGTATGACGTCACAGCCTCTGTGTACTCATCCAGACTGTTGGTAGCAGTCCTGAACACATCCCAGTCAGTACAATCCAAACACGACTGGAGATCCTCCACAGCCTCACTGGTCCACTTCCTTGATGTCCTCGCTACAGGTTTGCAGATATATATAATATCCAGGTAAAGTGCTGTGGATAAGTAGATAAAATAAGTAGATACAATTTAAGATCCAACTTTTCAAAGGACCATAATACAAACTAATGAATTCATTTCTTTGCATGTGTGTTTTCTAACTTTGTTTCAGATGGGCAGGGCATTGCCATTAGACTGTCCAAGCAGGTAGCCAACTCCAACAAGAGACTGAGACAAGCAATCAAGGAATACAACAGTATTCAGTGGCCACCGCAGATGAGCATCTTCCCTGCAACAATTGATTTTCAGGAACCATGCGATCCCTCTTGGCCTGTCTACTTCTGCTCTGATGACACTGTAAGTATAGTTACCTAAACCTAGTAACCACACTGCAATCACTCTAGTAACCATCTGACAACTGCTTAGTAACCACAACTACCTGCCAATCATTTTCATTTCGAGATAGCACTTTGTTTCCTTATGTCTTCTACTAGATTGAAGAAGATGACGTTTCAAGGAGTCTAAAAAGGCGTGGAATTGATGCCTTACATATGAGGACACGGGCAGCTGAGGAAAAGCACATGCTTTACCAGGAAATGAGAACTGTAACTGAACACCTCAATCAGCAGCATGCCTTTCTGTGCTCTGCCATCAATGACACAGAGCAGCCTGGTGCAAAAGCTACTCTCATCCAACGTCTCAAACAGCTGGAAAGAAAGCTACATCATGCCACTGTGATGTTTCACCAACATGTACCAGATATTGTTCCTGCAACACGTAGTTATGTCGTCCCAGAAAACCCCTACCTGTCTCAGGACCTCCCCATGTCAAGTGTACAGACACTGGTATATGATGATGATGATGATGATGATGATGATGATGATGATGATGATGATGATGATGATGACGATGACAATGACAGCAACTAGCACTGTAAGCACTTATGACTATAGGGCTGGTTTGCTGCTTCCTGGTTTTTAATGAATAGTTTGAGCAAGCTTGTATGCTTTGCTATTTATCATTCAAAATGTCTCCTTAATGCAGCGCTAACCAAAATTCATCAAACTCTGACAGTTTAGGTTCTGTTTTCATTGTAACTGATCAGGATCTAATTGATGCTTTTATTTTTTTATTTTTTTATTACTATTTTTTTCTGATGTTTTATTTTATTTACATGTTCAAAATAAAAGATATCAATCAACCAAGCAACCTGTCACTGTGAGCAACTAAATGCTTCAGCTATGTTTGGCAAATCTAGCATAGCATATTTACTGTAAAATCCAACCAGATGGTACTTAATGTAGAAATTAGTTTATGTTTCAAGAACGCAGATTTAATATTAAGTAGCCTATCCCCAGCCACATATTTGTGTTTTCTTAATAGAGATAATAGTGGCATTTGGATGTGGGTTGTGGCCAACTGGTGGCAATTTGAAATGGAATGGAGCACATCCATGGCAGACAACTCTAACCATGATTCGAATGCACCCCTAGCCTTCCGCTATCAAAACTGACATAATAAAATGTACTTCTCAGAATTGAAGGATAATAATTAAAACGGATATCCTTAACATAAACATATTGTTGAGTTATCATGGACACTTTCATATTTTCTCTAAAACGTTAGAAAGAAAAGCTGAACACGTGACAGTAAAGAATACTTGTGGGCGGAAGTACGTCATGCAACCTAGATGGTTTCAGCCAGAGCCATAGAGATATCACTCTGGTTTCAGCTAAAGCAGCGTCCATAGCAACCAATGAAAACAATGGTTGTCTTCAATACATTTTTTCAAGTGTGCTAGCTGTTATGTTTCTGTATTTCTTTTTTATCTTATGTTTTTTTTTTTTTTTTGCTTGTAGCTTTTCTTCTTTCTATCTTGTTGATGTATCAATTGTTGTACTGTCATGTCATGCTGCAAATTTGAAAAAGCAACCATTATTTTTAAATTAGAAATAAATAAAGTGTATACCCACATTTTCACTAGTTTACTACTCCTCTGACATAAGCCCTCTTTTCAATATCAATTTTGCAAAATACCTACTAGTGACAATACAACAAGGAAATTCTAACAGTCTGAGTAGTAAGACTGTGGAAAATAAGTTTAAGTTATGTAAAACATCAAATCATACTGTGACCCTGGGTATTGAATAGGTGATCCAATAATGAAACTGAGAAATAGGCTACTTTTTATTTACAACATGTGTACTCAATTCAGTACAATAGAACTTTAATGTTCCCCACATTGTACTGTTTGAAAGGGACCACATTGATGGTGCCAATAAACAACAATAAAGTACAAAGAATCTTAACTAGGGTAAATGAATATATCACAGTCTTCTTCTTACAGTAAAGTGTAATCCAAAGACAGTGGCAAGATTCATATGAAGTATATTTTAATGAAAATGATGAATAGGCACCTAATAAATGTTAAAAGGCTTTAAATCACGTGTCAAACTCAAGGCCGCCGGCTAAATCTGTATACATATATACAATCCGTACAGACCTGCACCAGAGTTCGGATGAGCTTTCACACGAGCCGGACTTTCCGACCAAACGCTCCAGGGTTCTTTTTAAACGGAGTGTTTTGTAGGGATGCGGTGGGGGCCATCAACACAGTGAAAAAGTTTTATTCATACAACAGAAAACTCAGATTGGACAGATAGTCTAGCTAGCTGTCTGGATTTACCCTGCAGAGATCTGAGGAGCAGTTAACCATAGTCCTCAGAAATCCACTGGAGGTTAGAACACCAACACTAAGGAACAGGAAGGGGACGGACATTAGCTGAAAACGAGGGACATCCGTGGAATTTTCGGTGGCAACGGACCTAGATATAGACTACTAGAAATCAGGCTGTTTGCATGGTGTGTTGACCCTGGCAATGAAGGCACATGGTTCTTTTAAAACCACAGGCAGTGTGGGACCATGATTGGCACACTTCTTTGTAGCGTTCTTCTTGTCATCAAAATGGATGCTGTAGACAGCGCAAATTTCCTCCATCTACCGAAAGAAAAACAGAAATATTTTGGAAGTGAAACCAGTTAGTTGAAATCATCAACATATATAAAACAATGTATCTAAGGCAGCCATTTCATTTACAACTTTTGCGAAATGAAAATCTCCCTGATTTTAAACGGTTAAACACCAAGCAAATTTAAATAACAATAAAATAAGTCAGAAAAGACTGTGGAGCCCAGTTGACATTTAAATTGAGCTGGTTTGGCAAACAGAGGGGGCTGAGGAGCTGGGAAATGAAAAAATAATTTCTGAAAAGGTTAAATTAGTGAGTTAATTTAAGTAATTATACACACACATTTTATCAGGTCACCTGCACCTCAGTTTATCACAGCACAACAGTTACCATGGTCAAAAAACACAAAACTGCTGTTTTTTCCCCATAGATAACAGGCCTGGCCTTTTTAGTAGGCTATATCAACCGTTGTACTGGAAATATCCCTAGTTTTCATGTCAGAACCTTTTTTCTTTTTTTTATTTTCAGTTGTTTCAACTTCTGTTTTTTCATTGTACTGCACCTAAATGAAATGCATTTTAGGTTCAATCACATTCAACCAGTTTTCACCTGTAATAACATAATTGTGATTACATATTGCAGTATTGTAATCTGTTGAAATTACTTGTTTTTATCTTTGCTGCTTGAAAAAGGCGTTATTAGTATCAATGGGACTTCCTGGTTAAATATAAATAACAACAGTTTGTACAGATACCTTCATCTGCAGTCATCATGATGGTAGCCATCAGGGGTGTAGCAGGGTGTAGCAGGGTGTAGCAGGGCATTGCAGGACGTAGCAGGGCACTGCAGGGCATAGCAGGGCGTCGAGCAGGACCACGGCAGCAGCTGCAACCATGATTTAGATGCCACCCTAATCCAAGGAAAACTGCGGGGCAAGAAAACATAAGAGCTAAGTTAGTAACAAGCATTTCTAGGACATGGATGCACACAGATGGAAAGAGAGAGGAGAGAGGAGCTCAGTGTGTCACAGGAAGGAAGTCCCCCGGCAGTCTAAAACTATAACAGCATAACTAAGAGCTGGTCCAAGGCAAACCTGAGCCAGCTCTATAAGGGTTGGTAGATGAATCTGACGACTATGAAGAGAAGCAGATAAGTTAACAAAAACATTTGATTTTTACCAGCAGTACAGCAGAATGATGTATTTATTTGATATGTTGATTGTAAGTGTGGCATTAAAGTAAACCTTACTTCTATGACACTGGTTTCCAAACCAGTAGCTGATGCAGCTCTTGATATGAGGGGGGAACCAACCCGTGTCATTCCCTCCTCAAAAAAGGATTTCAAAGTTTCCCTTTGTTCTTCATGAATTTGTGTTCTCTCTTGTTTAATAATAAAGAAAAAGCTGGTCAGCAATAAATCAGTAATAAACAAGTGTCATTGGTAAGTATGGATTTTTAATATCATACTATCTTTCTCATACACACTCGCCTAATGCTCCTAGATTAGCAACTGTAAGGCTTACCTCTCTGGGCCATCTTCAACCTGAAACATAAACAGAGAGAAACTTGCACATGACAGATTTGTATACGGGCACACTTTCTATGCAGCTTGGCCCAAAACCTAATTTTGGATTGTTCAATATAGACAGTGTATGGTAAGAAATAAAACAAACTTAAAGCAGCCCTGGAATAACAATAAAAGGAAATTGATGCCGTAAAGGTACACGAAAAAAGTTAGATAAAGAGATATTGACGTCACAAAGACAGACAGACAGACAGACAGACAGACAGATAGATAGATAGATAGATAGATAAATAGACCTGTGCTTTTGGATATTATTTTTGAAGTTCAATGTTGAGGACAGACATGAATGTTTATGCTAGCATCCCTCACTGCTCACTTATAAATAAGTGACAGAGACACCACAGTCTATCTATTTCTAATAGATTGACAGTCATCTGATAACAAACATGGCAGGCTTAAATTCATGGATATGCATATAAAATGAAGCTTAGGACACCTGGAGTCCATTTGATGTATCCTCAATGCTACAGGTGCAGCAAATGGTGCAGCCATAAAAATACGTTTTGGGTTTGAATATTTCACTCAATATGAGTATGATATAGCTTCAGTGAAGCGTTAATGAGCAGCTACATGCAATAGGCATTACTGTCTACACTGTGTACAGTGTGGCAAACTACTTACTTTCAAGCTAATGGGGACGTAAACCAACAGGCTAATATCTGTGCCGTTTTTCCCTTGCCACTAGCTTGTGATTTTTATACCCCACAGCAAACTTATCATAAGGGGTAAGTGAAAGCAAAGCCCACCCATTTAGTGTAAAGATATGGTTGGTCAGTTTTTCTGTCATTTGAATGTAGTCCACTCATTGAATTACTATAGCTCGGCCCTGTTAATGTGTAGCTGGACCACCAATCACAGAGCTGAAAGCATAACATTTTCTTCCCAACAACTGCAGAGGCAGCAACATTCTGACAGGGAGACAAAGGGGCTTATTCATTTAACCCTTTGCATTCCAACACAAACTGAATAGTCAGGTTTAAAGGGGATTATTTCCTCAGAAACATTTTGTTTAGATGGTGATTATCAAATTATGATATGATAAAATAAAATTAAAACTTTTAAATATTAGGCTATTTTCTTTTTATTTAATTTTTTTTTAAAATATCTTAGGCCCTCTCTCCCCTCTGGTTGCTGCTAATGGGTCTAACTTTAGTCTTTACGTGCTTATTTCTATATCATGTGTGCTAATATTTACAATACACTCTAGGGTGCGCCCAGGATCTTTGTTTGTCAGAAGATTTAAATTAGAAATTGGACTGGAGACTGCAGATGCAACACACTGTAGTCCGGCTGACGATGATAATAGGTATTTGACAGCAAAATAACTCTATACATTCTTACAGCGTGACGTTCTTACAAGTGACATTATTTTTTTTTTTGCCGATTTTAGAGAGTACTGACAATGTGCCTCAGCCAACAAGGCATACAGTTAGGTGGTCTCTGAGCAAATGGAAAATGCAGTAAACAATATTAACACACACTCCATTATTTTCACAAATTGTTATGTTATGCACTTTGGTGCCCTTAGCATTTTTTTTGCCTTGCATATTGTATGATCATTTAAGGGCTATACCTTTTTTAGTAAAATGGTTATCTTCTGATTGTACACTTACAAAAATCTTGTGGTGTGTTTTAGACAGGGGGAACCTTTATGTGGCAGATTTAATTTGTACAGCTGGGAGAGGAGAAAGTTATCTGTTTTGCAATGCGATGTTGTGTGAAGTTATGTTTTCTGACAAATGTTTTATCACTTTGCGTGTGTTTGCTGCTGCTACCAGGGAAAGGATGAAGAATAATATCTGGAGTCCAGATAGCTGGACCACAGCCATGACCCCATGAGTCAGCAGAGCTTGTTTTGTGGAATCATCCTAACAAACCCATTTGACGATTTAGATTGTAGTCCTATTATTTAAACATTTTATTCATATATCTATTTAGTGTAAGATATTCAATTCCTTTTTCCCAGTCACATAATTCCTGCAGATGACTGTACAGTATTTCTGTGGTGTTAGTCAGAGTGCGTGAATAATAGCGCGCGCGCGCAGGGTGCAGTGCAGCTGACAGTCAGTATGGGTGTGACCGCAGAGTAGCCAGCAAGGCTCCGCCGGGCTCCGCGAGGCTTGGTGTCATCACACGGTCACTTTGCGCCCTGACATGTGATGTGACACACACACACACACACACACACACACACACACACACACACACACACACACCCGAACAGACCGAGCCCAGCCTCCACGCACCGACCTGCTCTTCTCTGCGTCCCCGAACCACACTGAGGCAAGTAAAACGCTTTAATTTGAAAATGACAACTTTCATATGCAACTGTAGGCTACAATTGATGAGAGTCAGGCTACTTTCGGAGCTCGAATGCTTTCATTGTTTCCCATCACTGCTACTGGATTACAGTATTAGACGTTATAGGGATGGATGCTTTTTTTTAATTACATTTTTTTTTTTTTAAATCCTGCTCTTTTTTTTTAACTCATTCACTGTGTCATAGTGTGGGATGTCATTAAACAGAATCTGGTTTTTGATTTGTTAATCTTCACCAGCTATAGGATGCAGTTCACTAGGCTACAATTTAAAGCTAAAAATCCCCCTCTAAAACAATCACTATTATCTTGTCTTTTGACTAATACATCTAATAGCCTACAAGTGAAACTTGTCACATTGTGAAATAACTCCTGCAGCACATAGTTATCTTAAATTAACAAGTTAAATGAGTTGTGATGGATATCTTGAATTAGATACATGTTTGAAAATCGTTTGTATCGTGATTTTTTTTCAGACGTTTTTTTTTATCGATTCTTTTGCCTAGAAATGATAAATATATAAAGAATCTTTATATATATATATATATATATATATTTTACCAATGATTCACTCAAATATTTCTGTTTATACAGTACCACTGATGGCAACTAAATCATATCCATTTCCAGCAAAACAGAGTGAAAGCAGGAAATTCAGAAAATACATGTTATGTTCTTCGGTTACACTTTACTTGAAGGTATCTACATAAGAGTGACATGACACTGTCATGAACGTGTCATAAACATTATAAACAAGTCAAACGTTTATGACGTCATGCTTCTTTTAGTAAGTGTCATTTGGTTTTGTCATGACAAGTTATGGTTATGGTTAGGGTTCATGTGTCATGACTGTGTCATGACAGTGTCATGTGTTCATGACAGTGTCATGTCACTCTTATGTAGATCCCTTCAAGTAAAGTGTTACCCTCTTTACAAATGTAATAAATGTCAGACTGACTGAGTGCCATGTGATGTACATTCTTTTTAGAAAACAGTTAGTTTTTAGAAATGTCTCATGATATATTGCCTCTAGAAGTGTATTATTCAATTGTTGTTTTTGTTAAAGAAGAAGAAGAAAATCGCACTTCTAGAATCGCAATAAATGAAAATCGCAATACAAATCGAATCGGCATCCATGTATCGTGAAAGAATCGAATCAGGACAAAAGCATATCATCCCAGCCCTAGTCCAAACTATTTTTCCCAAGTATAGTGGTGAGGTTAGTGGCCTGACCTATATTAAACGTGTGATACAGGACTGGAAAACACAGGCTTTGTTGTGCTTGTGTCAACAAGCTGCATAGTCAGAATCAGTGGTTTCACATGAATGCCACGTGAAAGGGATGTTACTGGACCTAACGTCAAACAGTGGGGTTGAAAAAGATGCAGATGTCACATTTGATCAAAAATGTCTGTATTTGCCAATATGTGACATCATATTCAAGCACCCACCTCCTCCCCCACTTGGCCAGGTCCCATCTTTTGAATAATAGGCCAATTGTATGAAATGTATAAATGACATGAAGTTCTAACCATGGCCGGATTGGCCTGTTTGAAGGACGCATGGCAACAAAATCGTTGTTGAGTCCACAACCCCCAACATACATTCGCATATGTATTTAGATATTCATTCATAGAACTGGAGTAACATCCAGTAACTGGTATTTACGTGACAGATGTATACAGCCGATGTCAGGTGTCAGTAGATTTCTTTTTGTTAGCTTGTCTACTGTAAACAGTACTGTCTGCTTGCACTGTAATTAGTACATAACACAACTAACTTTGACATATGAGTTAAACTCACAAAGAAATCAGGCCCTTATTATTGTGATTTCAAAGTAATTAAGGTAAAAATGTTCAAATGTAAAAACGTAGATTATGAGAGGAACTAAAGACTTGAAGACAATATACCCTCGACTTCTTGGGTGGAGAAAAATCTCATAAAAAAGAGGGCACAGCTTAATGTCACCACAGGGCTCGACAGTGCGAGCGTTCCACCCGCATGTGTGACTAAAGATAGATGTGTGTGATTTATGAAATCTATTCAGGAGCAAGTGTGTGAGTAACAGGGTATTTCACACTTTCCGTTTTTTTGCAGATGTGGCACCCAGTAGCTTCCATAAACTTTGCTACATTCTTGTTTTAATTGTTTGTCTTTTTGCCTTTGTTACTGGAGCATGTGCGTGTCTCAGAGGAAGTGTAACCACACTGCGGCTGCTTTCGGCTCTTCATTGCAACGAATGTTGTCTGCGTGGAGTTTTGACAAAATACCCCAAAGTAACCACACTTGCGACTGCTTTATCGGTATTGCCCTATCTCTCTGTAACCTGAACATGCTGCAGAGGCGACGTAGTCTTGCTCCATCTCCTCAGCAGCTCTGCTGCGCCCTGGTCACATAACAGCGGCAGTGAAACTGTATTTCAAACTATGATGGTTCATTTAGCAATTCATCCACGTGTGTGCCGAATTGTGAGGGAAGTTTTTTAAACCACTTCTGTATATTCAACATCACTGACAATTTATTGATCAAGAGATCATGCGATAGAGTCTGCATCACATGGAAGCCAATAATAGCCTAATATATATGTTAATAAACAGATAAAAGCAAAGCAAATTCTCTTTCCCATCCCAAATACTTGTGTAGGCCTACTACACATATAGCCTGTATTCTGTATAAGTTTAATGGACAAATGTTTACATCAATGATGCTAAAACCTCAACGAAGTTGATAGATAATGTTTCCCTGATGTAGAATTTTTAATGCCGGCCATATTATCTGCCCAGAGAATTCACCAGTGTTTATGTTGCTGCTTTTTACATTCCTCCTCATGCGCATTGAAAACATACACTAAATGCACTACTGCTTTTGTGTTGTTTTTCTTGCGTACCATAAAGGGACAAGAACTGCATTTTGTTGTGCAACCCTGTTTTGTACAATGACAATAGATACACTTTGAACCATATGCAGTTTAAACCAGTTTAAAGTATAAATAATTTCATAATTATTAAATAAATACAGTTTGAAGCAGAAATAATTAATAACCTTAGATAGTTTTGGAATTCAAATCAATGTTATCACTAAATGTCTCCTCGTATCCCTTTTATTAAAGAAAAACACATTATTGAAATCCTTTGAGGATGTGGTACAGCAATTTGGAATCCCTAAGGCTCAATTATCAGATATTTGCAACTTGGCCATCTGTGGATTTTTGGATCCAGTTCTTCAGCATGAAGACAGCAGAATGTTTAGATAAGGTGTTGTTGAAATATGGTATAAGGTCATGAGGCTTCTGGTATTATTCTATGCTTATGCAGAACCTGGGGGATGGAGCCTGGACAGCCATCAAAAAGACATTGGAAAGGGATCTGAGTATTACACTGGATGATGAGGAGTGGGACAGAATCTGTAGGAATATAAAACTATGTCACGTTCGTTCAAGATTATGCATCGCTTCAATTGGAGTCCCTCCAGATTGTTTAGACTTTATTTAAGAGCCAAACCAAATTGTTGGAAATGTAAGACAGAGGACGGACAATTACTTCATGTCCTACGGTCCTGTGATAAGGTCCAAGAATCTTGGACTGGGATACATGATAACCTATGTCAGATTGCAGGGACCCAGGTTCCATTCAGCTCAAGACTATTTGTTCTGGGAGATGGGTCAATCCTAAACGGAATACATAAGCACATAAGAAGCTGGGTCCAGACAGGTTTAATGACAGCCAGACAGATTATTTTAAGAGGATGGAAGAATGAAGGGGTGCCATCAATCCAAGAGTGGTCTTGTGAGATGGCTAGGGTGGTGGCGTTTGAAAAAATGTCATATAAATGGTTTGCCAGATTGGATGTCTATACTAGAAAATGTGGAAGGTACTTGAGCTTTTCTGGAGGGCTCCTAAGAAGTTTTGTGCTGGGGAGGGACATGTACTGTATGATGGGCTTATGGTGTTGTCATTATACACAGGTTTATTTGGTTAACTGTTTGTCTATTTTGTGTGTGTGTGTATGTTTAAAAAATTAATACCATTTTTTTAATCACAAAAAAATGTAAACGCTTTATTGATACATTTGATTTTCAGTGCACCCCTAAAGTTCTCCAAACATTTTCAACTAAGGAGCAAACATGCTCCTTGAGAAAAAAAAGTTATTATCAAGCATTACACTAAGACACCAATTGTAATTGTACACCAATTGTAACATTTATTGTGGTCTATGAGATAATTGTAGTAACATGTGCAACAATATGCAGCATATTAGCTCACTAGCAGTAGTGCTGCCCAGCTATACCGTCATGTCAGTCATGTAACTCCATCTTGCAAGTCATAGTAGTATAAGTATATACAGTATATATATATATATATATATATATATATATATATATATATATATATATATATAGTGGATCTCACACCTGTAACATGTTCATTTGTTAAAGCATTGATATTTTGGTCAATTTGGACCATTTTAGCAAACAGTTGCCTCTTTATATATCCAGCAGATACAGAGCAGCATTAGCATTTGTTTGAAGTTGTGTTTCTGGCCCCCCGACAAATAAGTCCAATTTTTACTCCTCTGTTTTGGTTTCTACTAACCACTGAGGGCCTTCACTTTGCTCATACAATTCAACAGTAAAGTTGCAGGCTGTAAAACCAAAAACAAAGAGGTGAAAGACCTATAGAATTGAGTGACAACTCTTTATCACTATCTGCAACACTTATCACATTACATATTTCAATTTCATCTATTGTTATTATGAATACATTGATCAGTGCCACTTTAAATTTAACACTTAATTTAGTTTTTTTTCAACCTGGACCCTATTTTCCCATGCATTAGTGTCTAATTGACTAATGTGAGCAAACATCTTTGAAATTGGTCCTGTAATGAGCGAGAACACTGTAACATGCAGCCGCGAATGGGGCTGCAATGTAATCCTATAGGGCAAATGTGCATCATCACTTTTGTCCACTAAAAGTGCTGTTTTGCCACTGACCGGCTCAGATTGTTATTATAAGTGTCTGACATATTTTTTATATTTACCCAAAAAGTGCTAAACAATACTGTATAAACCAAGAATTAACCATTGGCCACGCCTTTATCTCCACCAGGAAAGACCTCAAAAAAATATGATTTAACCCTACAATGTAAAAAAGTATGCCCCCCATTTAAACAGTGTAAGGCTAAAAGCAAATAAATATGTAGATTACAAATCAAATAATGTGTGCTTTTGTGAGCATGAATTGTTTGGATGTGATGACTGCAAAAGAAATGTGCACTTAACAAAATGAGGTGAAATTATGTACAATAATACCATTGCTGGCTGTTACCATGTGTGGCTTTGGCCATCTCCCTAACCATCAAACAGGGTCACAGCTTTTGTTTCATGGTCAAATGCAAAGTGCAGCTGTGAGCGTCCCTAGTAACAGAGACAAGAGCTTAAAAGGTGCAAGAAGCTTTGCATCATGCTTGTTGCTATGGAACTACCCAATAGCATGGCTGCCTAACTTACAAAAGAGGTTAATGTTGTAATATAATTGCAATGGCAGATGAAAATGTGGAACAGGGAGTACAGGCTGGAGGTTGAGCTTTAGTCAGACATGAGCTCTGCTTGTTGAGAAGTTAGATGATTAGTAGAAATTATAATTAAATGTGATTATAATTATGTTAAGAGGAACAAAATTAATAACTTGGACCTGGCTTATTTTTTTTTCAAATTTAACGTAGTTGCAGTCTGTGGTTGCAAAGAATGCAGAAATAATACAAGATTTATAAAATTTGGACATACATCAACAAATCAAGACTTTAAATGCATCTGTAAGTGTAACAAAGACTGCTTTTAAAAATGCACACAGGGCAGAATTAGTTAAACATCCCCCTTTATCAGTATAAAAAAATGAGCCACTGAATCGTGCAGCGTACAATTTTTTCAGGCATATGCAACGGATAGAAATGAGACCAAAAATCTCCCATTTAAAGGTATAAACCTTACAAAGTACATAAGGTAAGTAAGTAAGTATGAGGTATCATTATTGAAAAAGGCTAATAGTTTCCTAAAACAGCTGGTCACTGTGTGCAAATGTAGCATGTAGCAATGTAGCAAAAGTAGCATGCTAACCAGTAGGGCTGTCCTGAATACAAATTTCTTGACTCCCGAGCTTTGGTAGTAAGCAACGGCGAATATTCAAAGATTCGGCGGCGGGTCAGAACACCACATTTGAATTTCAGCCTCATGCTCGTTTTTTTCAGCCTAACATTGTTGAACATAGCAGCTAATATTAGTAGCAAGAGCAACAAGTTAGTTGCAGAGTCCTTATGTTTGTGTGTGCAAAGCCCTCCCTCGGTGAAAGACAGAGATCAAAGGTGTGGGAAGAAAGACAGCAAAACACAGTGAAGACTCACTGAGCTGAAATGGAAACACTGTGCTGCAACACCTGTTTTTTGATTTAATTAAAGGCATACATTTTTAAGGAATCTGTTATTTTACAGTATTAAAAAAATACACAAATATCCTAATCCCTAAAACCTACCCAACAAATGAATACTGGCCCCTAAACTAAGATGGTAAACATGGTAAACATAAATTAGTACCTGCTTAAAATCATCATGTTAGCATAGTCATTGTGAACATGTTGGCATGCTGACATTTCCGCTGTCACAGAGCTGCTAGTGTGGTTGAAGAGTTTTAGGGGCCGTCCACATGGAGACGCTTTTTGGTGCAAACGCACATTTTTAGCATCGTTTGGGCCCCTCGTCCACATGGATCCAGTAAACACACTGCCTGAAAACGCACTTTTTTGAAACCGGGTCCCAGGGTGAAAATATTTGAAAACGGCTCTCTTTTTGCTTCGTCTGGATGGTGAAGCCGGATATTTATCGTATCGATGATGTCATCGCCACACCCCTCGACCTCTTACCCGTAGCCCGCACTAGTGCACACCACACACGACTGCGGTGAAGCTAGCGAGCATATCCCATCTCAATGGTCAAACCAGCTCACTTCATCTAGCTAAATAGTTTGTCTCTGCTCCCTGACACTTCCCTCTGCTCTGCCGGTCCTGGATTCTACACATAATATATTGCTAACGTTATGTAGCTAACGTTCCTCCTAACGTATCCTCGCTGTACGAGGATTTACGACACTGCACGATCTGTTCCACGCTTCTGGTCGACAGCCAAGCTAACGTTAGTTTAGCTAACAGCTAATTCGGCTAACCGCTAGCTGATTGCAGCGGTCTGCCGTTAGCCTCCATAAGCAAGTTAACGTTAGTTTAGCTAACGGCTCATTCGGCTAACCGCTAGCTGATTGTAGCGGTCTGCCGTTAGCCTCCACAGGCAAGCTAACGTTAGTTTAGCTAACAGCTAATTCGGCTAACTGCTAGCTGAGACAGCATGTAATAACTTTAAAAGACCCTCAAAATAAAACTTGAAAATAAACGTTAACATATATAACAGCTGTTACGTCAGCTCTACTTTACTTGTGCTCATTTAAAATACAATCACTCAATACTTGTCTTTATTGGTTATTACTGTGAAGTCTTAATTTAGCTGTAGCCTGCTTTTCCCATTAAGTTTGACTTAACGTTATTTTAGACTGAATCTAGCTGTCAACTAGCGGTTAGCCGAATTAGCTGTTAGCTAAACTAACATTAGCTTCCCGGTGGAGGCTAGCCATAGGCTAGCGTGGAACAGATCGCGCAGGTCGTATCCTCGGTTAAACAGTATTATCATGTGCATGCGCAAAACGGATCGTGCAGGCAGAACGGATCGTGTACCGACAACATCCATGAGCTAGTCATGTTATGATGGGAAGTTAACTCTTCTTCTCCGTGTTTTGGTAAATTTCTGTAGCAGAAACAGTGCTGGAATATGAAGTAGCGCGTTGAGTCATTTATAACCGGATACGTGTGGACGAAAAAAATCTCAAAACGAATCCAGGAAAGACGGGTAAAAAAAAGATCGTTTTGGTACGTGTGGACGTGGCCTTAGTCTAGTTTTACATTCAATGCCAATGTTTTTAAAACTTTTTTATATGTTATGTCCAGGTGGCAAAACTTAGTTGTAACAGGTCACAAAGTGGTTTATCCTGCAAGAAGTCAAACATGCTAGTTGCTGACATATAGGACACAATACTTACTGCATTTGCATTGGACATAAATTGTGAGGTTCAGATCCTTCAAATATAGATGTAATTCTGGGGATACTGGGCTACAGTGGGTAGACAGGCTCAGACCCACGGTCAGAAGGGCTCTTGAGTCTTGGTCTGCTGAGATGATTTTTGTCTACAATCATAAAATCCACATGGAGATGGAGGCTGCTGATCCAGGTTTTAATCATGTAAATATGTTTAAACTATTTTACTGTCCGACTGTAGGCGACTTGTACACCTGTGCAGCACCCGTGCACCTTTGTAAGCGACAGCATCTTATATAAGATAACAATAATATACAACAATGTGGGTTTACTGCTAACTGGAGTGTGGTTTCTTGAAGTTTTTCAAAGAGGCTGCTGTGCGATGTAAACAATAAGGTTATCTGCCATTGCTGTAACTCCACACATTGGCGCTAACACACAAGCTGAAAGAAGGAAGTTACACTGCCCCTCTGAACATTGTTTCATAGCGATCATCTCCCATTCCGGTCACTGTTCAACTCACCACTTCAGGCTGCGGCCGATAGTTTACATGGTGGATCATGGCTGGATAGCTTGCTTGTCTTGTTATTAAACGTAATGTCAAATTATATTTCCTGATTTTCACCTGTACACAATGTTATTGATGTTGAATCTTGCCAGCATAACATTAGGTTTCTGGCTTGTGACGTTAGCTGTCTGAGCCAAAGTGCTCTATGAGCTGAGCAGACTATAAATATCTCCCCTTGCTAAGCGTGGGAAGTCGTATCTAAGGTCTGTCCTATTTACTGAACAACGCTTGCTGCATAAGAACCTTATTGGATAGGAATGATTGTTCCAGGTATTAGTCAAATCCTCAGGTGTGACCAGGGAAACAGAGTTATTGTTTGAAAAAACTATAGATTTTGGTCGTAAAACGCAATGAATGGTCC
Source organism: Sander lucioperca (assembly GCF_008315115.2). Lineage (NCBI taxonomy): Eukaryota > Metazoa > Chordata > Actinopteri > Perciformes > Percidae > Sander > Sander lucioperca. The sequence goes on along the minus strand of NC_050186.1, from coordinate 34,835,625 downwards.
TAAAGAAAACAATTATTTGGCAAGTGACTATGGTATAAGCAGGTTAATGCCCTTTGAGGCGTCCATTGCCAGGAATTAATGGACTTCGTCAGGGACAACCTCCGTCCTCCATTAATTCCTGACAAGTTGGCAAATATGTTGGTTTGGGCATTAACCCCAACATAATTGCCAACTATTTTGATAATTGATTAATTGGTTTAAATTATTTTTATGGAAAAAAGGTAAAAATTCTTTGATTCCAGCTTCTTAAATGGGAATATTTTCTAATTTCTTCACCCCTCTTTGACAGTAAACTGAATATCTTTGAGTTGTGGATTAAACAAGAGGATGTCAATTTGGGCTTTGGGAAACACTGATCGTCATTTTTCACGACCAAACAACGAATCGAGAAAATAATCAAGAGATTAATCAACAACGTAAATAATAGTTAGTTGCATCCCTATGGGACGCAGAGTCCAACAGTGCAGATAATTGATGTGTATTTAATAGTTTATAGACAACGATGTAGCTTTATAGCACAGAGAAACGGACACTAACTAATGTGTGATATTATTGTACTTTTGCTGTTTGTTTCTTCATTTACTGTAACAAATGTAGACATAGTTGAACATTTAAAATGTGTGTTAATGAAGAGATGTGGTAGTTGAAGGACCCACAGCACAGCCCATGAGGCTATCGTGCCTTGGTGTTGGTTTCCATAGTTACCCTGTTAAAGACTCAACTGACAGTCAGCTGTCTTTTGTGTTTCTCATTGGCCTCTCTGGCCTCTACTTACTCTTTGATTTCTTTTTGCTTGAGCTTTGAAAACCTCTCCCGCGTTTACAGTAGCAGGTGAATGTAGCAGTCATACATTTTGGATTTGTGTATTTTTCTGTACCCCAGATGGAGATGTCAGCAGCTGCAGGTAGCCTGGGTATGTCTGGTCACCGTCAGCGCTCAGTGAAGAGAAGGAGGTGGGGAGGTTTGAGGCAGCAGTGGAAGCTTCTGGGCTTGTTTGAGATCGATCAGCAGCATGAGTTCTACAGCCTGACTTGCATGATGAAGGAGGGATTGGCAGCAGCCACCCAAAACACCATTGACAATGCACCCGCAGTGAGTACTGGTCAGCAGAGGCACATTTTAATCACCTATACATATGCACATTCAAATTTCAAATCTAACCACTTAGTATACAAATGGAAGTGTAGTTTTATTTAGGATCATAAGATTACCGGCAGGGCTTCACTTTTACTGTAAGAGTGTATCTGTGTGTGTGTGCATTAAAACATAATGCAAGTTTCAAAGTAAATGAATCCAAATTGAATACATGAAAAATAAATATGTTTTAATAGCTTGTAGCCTACTCCAATGAAAAGATAAAAATAAAATCATAGAAAACACAAAAACAAACAAACAGGTTAACATTGTGATACTGACTAGTTAATCTTAGCCTTCATTAGTCTCACATTGCCAGCTCTATAGAATAAGGTCTGGCTACACCACATATACATTCCAGGATATGAAAAACAACAACTCTCTGGGTTGTTTGCATTTCTTTAAACCAATCACAATTGTCTTGGTAACTTCCAGACACAGCAGCTATGGCGCTGCAAAATAGTCTTGGGAAGGAACTTGTTTTTGATGGAACTTTTGACACAATACAGTAACATTAGCTATTTTAATTAGCTAGATACATAGTTAAAAGTAATTTGCAATTTGTGTCGCCGTGTGAAAATCATAATAAAAAACTTTATGTGTATACCATCCTACGCACAGGTTAGGGCAAAACAAAAGTGCTTTACAGATGACTGATGGAAGAGACAATAACAAACAAAACAGATAAGAGGGAATAAACAAATAAATAAAACATGAATGCAATAAAATAAAACATTGCCATAAAACATACTAATCAAATGCCAGGCTTAAATGGTAGGTTTGAAGTTTATGTTTAAATATATCAAACCTTTCAGCTGCTCTCAGCCTCATTGAAAGACTTGTGCCAGAGGAGCAGAAGGGCCTTCCTGGTTAATTTTTTGTAAGCATGTCAGACAAATAGGCTGGTGCAAGACACATTAAGTGCTTTAAAGATAAGTAAAGTAAGTAAAATCAATTTAAAATCAATAGAAAACTGGGAGGCAATTAATACAAGGACTTTTAATGTAATGTGTCCTCTCCTTCTGGGCTTAGTCAGCACTCGGGCAGCAGAGTTCTGAATCAGTTGTAACTGATTTAAAACTTTTTCGGGTAGACCAGACAGGAGAGCATTACAATAGTCTAGCCTGCTGGAATTAAAAAAAATAGTCTCTCTGTGTTTCACAGAGAGAGAAATGAAACTTCGATGTTTATCCCAGATTATGAGAAGCAGATTTGGTGACATCCCCACATTAGTATAGGTTAGGTAAGTTTAGGTCTCCGTCAAAGATGACACCAAAGTTTCTTGTCCTACAAAATTGAATGTGGCTATTTTCTACGGTGGCCGACAGGGGCAGACGCCCTGCAACTTAAGAAAACACACGCAAATAGACAAAACACAAGCAAATTAAGAAAACAACTTAATTAATTTGACAACACATGTGCAGCATTCAGCAAACGCACTGCAAATACCACAACACAACCAAATACATAAACGCACTGCAAATACACACAACACAACCAAATAGATAAACGCGCTGCAAATATGAAACGATGCAAAAAGAAAAGCACACAAACCCAAAAAACAAATGCAACAAAAAAACGCAGCATCCAGATTACACAACGGAAGTTCTCCAGGCCTCTGAGAGAGCAGCTAGTGGAACAGCTTGATTTTCGAACGTTATTAACCGATATTAAATTCATATTATTATTATTATTATTATTAATAACATAATATATTATTAATATACAGTCTATGCTCCCGTCTCATGCCCTCCCGGCTGGTGCCGTCCCCAAGCTTGGGCTTTTCAAAATAAAAGCTCACATCTGGTCCGCTATGTCTTCGTACTTTGGTGTGTTGGATGTTTGTGAACTAAACAGTACGGCAATCATGCTAATGAATACAATAACTTTTTCAGCAGATGTCTTACTTACAACACGATGGAGTTAGCAAAGCAGTTTTGTGTTTATATGTGCGAGCGGGATTTATTCAGTTTGATAAATCCCACGGTAAATTGGCTGGTTTACTAACAGGGAGGGACTATAAATCCTGTCTGTTTTTTGTATTTCAACAGCGAATTGCTCCACAATATGAATACAGATTGATCACTTATTTTGTTGGTAACCGTTGTTGTATAATCACAATATTAGCCTACACTTGAGGAGGCCTACACTTCAGTAATTTCGGACCTCGAAATTAAACCCTCTCATATGGCTTAAACAAACGTCAACGTTAAACGCTGATGCAGTTTTAAATGTTTTATCACCACGAGTTTGACGTCTCTGCTGATGAGTATCACCTGTGACCTGAGCCGAGACACACCCACCAAACGAGAGAAAACATATCTCAAACATAGATTTAATATTTACAGTCTATGCAGTTTCTCTCTCTCTCTCTCTCTCTCTCTCTCTCTCTCCCCCTCCCTCTCTCCCTCCCCGTGAGGTTGAAAATCAAGCTGTTCCACTAGCTGCTCCCTCTAGAGGCCTGGAGAACTTCCGTTGTATAATCTGGATGCTGCGTTTTTTTGTTGTATTTGTTTTCTGGGTTTGTGTGCTTTTCTTTTTGCATCGTTTCATATTTGCAGCGCGTTTATCTATTCGGTTGTGCTGTGTGTATTTGCAGAGCATTTATCTATTTGGTTGTGTTGTGTGTATTTGCAGCGCGTTTATCTATTTGGTTGTGCTGTGTGTATTTGCAGTGCGTTTATGTATTTGGTTGTGTTGTTGTATTTGCAGAGCGTTTGCTGAATGCTGTGCATGTGTTGTCAAATTAATGAAGTTGTTTTTCTTTTTGCATCGCTTCTTTTTTCAGGGTTTGCGTGCTTTTCTTTTTGCATCGTTTTTTATTTGCAGTGCGTTTATGTATTTGGTTGTGTTGTGGTATTTGCAGTGCGTTTGCTGAATGCTGCACATATGTTGTCAAATTAATGAAGTTGTTTTCTTAATTTGCTTGTGTTTTGTCTATTTGCGTGTGTTTTCTTAAGTTGCAGGGCGTTTGCCCCTGTCGGCCACCGTAATTTTCTCTCTCTGAGTCACACAACCGATTAAAATTACTGTTTTATCCTGGTTGCACTGTAAAAGGTTTTGTGACATCCAGGCACTAATATCTAAAATACGTTTAAAAAGAGCTTCATCTAAAAAGAGCACCACTTGTTAATTGATTGCTTTCCTCCTTGATGTGAAAATGCCACAGCTGAAAGGGAATCCCCTTCTAAACAAGGGCTTAACATAAACATGGTATGTGGTATGCAATGTCCACCGTACTGCTGCTGAATGAACAGTCACAGAGCAGTTCAACACACAGCCGTATGTTGCTGCTTAATCCCAGTCAAACACACTGCTGACTCAGCAGGCTGATGCATAACTGTTGTGTTGTCTCTACAGAGTCCCAAAAACACAGCACACACGCACACACACACACACACACACACACACGCGCACACACACACACACACACACACACACACACACACACACACACACACACACACATACCTTTTATGTAGAACATACAGTGGCTTGAGACACATTCTTTACCCTTCACTTTTCCCATATGTTGCTGTGTTAAAATAAATGAAATATAATTGATTAAATGTTTTTTTTTTTACCATAAATTCACACACATTGTCTGATAATGACAATAATGAAGGATATTTCATTTCAGACCCTTTTATTTGGCATTTTACACAAACTCTCCAGTTTATTTCCATCTCTTTATGGACTTGGCTTTGTGCAGGCATTGTACACTTTAGCATTGAGATTTCCCTTCATTTTTTATTTGAACAAATGTTTGTCTTTTTAGGAACAACATATAAGTAAGTAAGTAAAGTTTATTTGTATAATATACAGAGTATATGGATGAATACGATGACCAAACAAGCAAAAATGGCAAGAAAATTCAAACAACAGAAAAATGTGGTGGGAGTGGCAGCTGAGGTTAAAGGATTTAAATCTAGAGATTTTTAAGGAATAGATTATCCACACCCTTGTCATCTCAGGGCGCGCTTTATTCATTTTAGCTGTTCCAGATTTGCTAAAGGCCAGAATCCAGTAAGACTGCAAAGAAGGACTTAGGGTGTACCACATTTGTAAAAAGAATTTTGCAGTTGTAAAGACTGCAAACAACAACCTACATTGATAAAGAGTTAGGTATGAATTGTAATTTAGAAGACAGAGAGAGAGATTTCAATCACAGCTCAACCCAGTCATGTCTGATAGAGAATCATTAACACGTTTCCAAAAAATAGCAATACGATATGGCAATTCCAAAACATACACTATGTCAAAATGTCCCTGGAGCATTAAACTTTTATTCCGTAAGATTTGAGTTAGGTCGTTTCTAGTACTGTACATCCATGAAGATGCGAGCCATCTGGGGACACACACAGCCGTGGAGATGATAGAGCCGGAGAGTCAGTGGCTAGCTTACGTGGCTAACAGTGCTAACGCAGCTATCGGGATTATTCACTGAGGCTAACAGGGAGGCGTGATGTTTTCAGCACTGTTTACCGTTTTAGCACCCTAAAACGAGTGGATTGTCAGTCAGTGCATGCCCAGCCCGGGTAAAGTTAGTGCACTTAGCCGAACAGTGGCTGGCATCTAACCAATGTGACACAAATACCCTACTAGCCAGTCATGGGGAGAAATGACCAGCATTGGCCAAGATTACAGCTATCGGTTAGCATGCAGCTACATAATAGTTAGCTAGGAGTATGCTGGGCTCTCACAAAGATCTCATTTGTAGCCCTGTTTTTACCTGATACTTTCATAAAAGTACAAACACATGAAGTGAGAGGTATACACATGATTAGACTTTATTTAAAGCATGAATAACCTGAAGCAGGACGGAGTCATGACTTAATACACCAAAGCAAGGCTTCTAGCTCAGGCTAGCTAGCATTAGCAAATTACCTTCAAAGTTGCAAAGAAATTAAGAAACGTAAAATTTGAAGCCTTTATCCAATTTGCTACGTGGTGTCGTACTAGATGGCCGGACGACCCTCCGTATATTATTAACAGATACTTTAGGCAACTCCAGCAAACACCTTGTAAACTTCATCTCTGCCATCATAACGGTCTACTGTCACTGTCTAATGTTTTCTTCCGGTAACCGGAAATGTCCAAGCATCCTTACGCCAATGCGGAAGTGATGCGTGCATAGAGCCTATAGTGCTAACATCTAAACCAACCTGAGCATCAGAAAGGGCAGGGAAGAAAAACTATTGAGCCCATACAAAATTGATGCCCTTTATTGATAAAATAAGGGGGTTGTTGTTGGTGGTGCTGCCTTCTCCCGAAGGTAACGTTACGGCACAGGCCGGCCCGAAGCAGTTAGTAAATGTAAACATTTGTGGCTGAGGCTGCCATCTGCTCATGAGATAAACATTCACACACAGATGGCAAAGCATCAGGAGCAATTCTAACCCTAACCCTAACCCTAATTTTATTTATAGTATCAAATCATAACAAGAGTTATCTCTAGACACTTTACAGATAGAGTAGGTCTAGACCACACTCTAATTTATAAAGACCCAACAATTCCAGCAATTCCCCCAAGAGCAAGCATTTAGTGGCAAGGAAAAACTCCTTTTTAGGAAGAAACCTCGGACAGACCCAGGCTCTTGGTAGGCGGTGTCTGACGGTGCCGGTTGGGGGTGTGATGAACAGTGGCAATAACAGTCACAATAAAGATAATGGAACAGTGACTAGAAATAGTAGTCGTAGTAGTTCATGTCATAGCAGGGCACTGCAGGGCGTTACAGGATGTAGCATGGCACAGCAGAGCATAGCTGGATGTAGCAGGACGCAGCAGGACACTGCAGGGCACTGCAGAGCGTAGCAGGGTGTTGCAGGGAGTGCAGCAGGACCACGGCGACAGCTGTAACCATGATTTTGGTGCCTCCCCAATCCAAGGAAAAATGCTGGGCAAAAAAAACCCATAAGGACTCCGGGGAATAAGCTCCCCAGAGCTAGGTTAGTAACAAGCATTTCTGGGACATGGATGCACATAAATGGAAAGAGAGAGGAGAGAGAAACTCAGTGTGTCAAAGGAAGTCCCCTGGCAGTCTAAAACTATAAAAGCATAGCTAAGAGCTGCAGAGAAGCAGAGATAGGGAGGGGGCACGCCGTGACTGTGGCTACACACCCTCCCCCGCTGGTCTAGGCGAACGCTGCAACTCCTCACTTCCTAAATGTAAGATTTCTATGAAGAGAAGCAGAGATAGGGAGGGGGCACGCCATGACTGTGGTTACACACCCTCCCCTGCCGGTCTAGGCGAATGTTGCAACTCCTCACTCCCTAACTATAAGAGGAGAGTTTTAAGTTTACTCTTTAATGTGGTGACGGTGTCTGCCTCCCGAACCTAGACAGGGAGCTGGTTCCACAGGTATGATAGCTAAAGGCTCTGGCTCCCATTTTACTTTTAGAGACTCTAGGAACCACAAGTAATTTTGCATTCTGGGAGCGGAGTGCTCTAGTGGGACAATAAGGTACTATGAGCTCTTCAAGATATGATGGTGCTTGACCATTTAGAGCTTTGTAGGTCAGGAGAAGGATTTTGAATTCAGTCCTGGATTTTACAGGAAGCCAATGCAGAGAAGCTAATACAGAAGAAATATGATCTCTTTTCTTAGTTCTTGTCAGAACACACGCTGCAGCATTCTGGATCAGCTGGAGAGTCTTAAGGGACTTATTTGGGTAACCTGACAGTAAGGAATTACAGTAGTCCAGCCTGGAAGTAACAAATGCATGGACTAGTTTTTCAGCATCGTTTTGAGACAGGATGTGCCTAATTTTGGCAAGGTTACGAAGATGAAAAAAGGCTGTTCTTGAGGTTTGTTTTAAGTGGGCATTAAAGGATATATCCTAATCAAAAACTCCTAGATTTCTGACAGTAGTGCTGGAAGCCAGGGCAATACCATCCAGAGTAATTATATCTTTGGATAATGAGGTTCGGAGGTGTTTAGGGCCGAGCACAATAACTTCAGTTTTGTTTGAGTTTAACATCAGAAAATTGTAGGTCATCCATGATTTTATATCTTTGATGCATACTTGAAGTTTAGCTAACTGACTGTTTCCTGACGGTTTCCTCTGGCTTGATTGATAAGTATAATTTGGTGTCATCCGCATAACAGTGAAAATGAATTGAGTGTTTCCTAATAATATTGCCTAGTGATGAGTAATAGTCTGTTCTGGCATTTCTGAGGGCCTTCCTATAGGTTTTCAGACTGTCTTGCCAATCTAAACGAGATTCTTCCAGTTTGGTGGAATAATAGCCGACATGGCGCCTGTGTTTGGCTTCGCTACTGCGGCTGGTTGCTCGTCCCGACTTGTTTTGTTTGTCTCCTGTGCTATATTATTACTAAGTTTGTCAACAAATGTTGTGTCAACAGTGTGGGTGTACAATCACCAAACAATGCTGCTGATCCGATCCTCCATGGGGGAGTGCGGTGACGGCTGTACATGGAGCGGTACGGGTGAGTTTGCAGCCCTGTTCGTATGTCCGTCTGCAACTGCTGTCTGTGTGTGGCAGGGAGAGGACCTAATCCGACCTACGAAAAAACGGCGGAGAAAGCGAGGAAAGAGGGCAGGGAGGCAGGTTCATCTAAAAAAACTCCGGAAGCTGGGGATATCTCTCTCTCTGCTTCAGGTGCGCCTGCACCGCTCAGGATGGGTCTAATAAATGCCCGTTCAATTGCAAACAAGTCTCTTTTGCTCAGTGATTTATTTACTTCCAAAAACATGGACTTCATGTTGCTCACAGAGACATATGCAACAGGATTTGGAATACTGTCACTTGAATGAGCTCTGTCCTGTGGATTGTACTTTTATCAGCACGCCAAGACTCACGGGCCGTGGTGGAGGTCTTGCTGTGGTTTTAAAAAAACATTTGATCTGCCAGTCAATGAACGCTGGCTTGTACTCTTCTTTTGAAATACAGATTACTAAAATTGGTCGTTCAAATACATTTTATTGTATTTTAGTTTACCGGTCACCTGGGCCAGCGGCCTCTTTTCTTACTGACTTAATGACTTTTTCATCCATCATTAAGCTGGACAGAGTGATCATGGTTGGCGATTTTAATATTCATGTAGATGATGATACTTGCAAAAATGCTCTTGAATTTGTAAATATCACTGAATCTTTTAATTTTATTCAACATGTCTCTGGTCCCATGCACAGCAAGGGACATACGCTTGATCTTGTTTTTTCTCATGATTTAAATATTAATAATGTTTGCATCGAAGATGTATTTGTTAGTGATCACAAATGCATCTTATTTGATCTTGTTTGTAATGACGATCCTCTGCCTGTTAAGCGAGCGTCCTGCTCACGTTTCATTAACCAGCTTACTGTTGAGAAATTTTCAGCCGCATTTGACTCAAGCTCGGTTCTTATTTCGAATGATGTGGACGCCTGTGCTCAGGCGTTTAATGATCATTGCACCGTGCTGTTGGACAAAGTGGCGCCTCTTAAAATTAGAGAAATTCCCTCTGTTAATACATCCCCGTGGATGAATGACGCCCTTCGCAGCTTGAGGTGTGTCTGTCGGAGAACTGAGCGTTTATGGAAAGCGACTCAGCTCCAAGTCCATCGCCTGCATCTTAAAGAGCTCTTAATGGACCTAAATGAAATGATCAAGGGTGCTAGATCTTCTTATTTTACTAATCTGATATCTGCCTGTAAAAACAATCCTAAAGCTCTGTTTGAGACTATTAACAACATGGTTTCCCCAGCTGAATGTATTGTCCCTGTGTTTTCAAATGTTGACTGTAACCACTTTTTGTCTCATTTTGTGGACAAGGTTAGAGATGTCAGGCCAGGCATTGTACCTTCGATAAACCCCCTTATAGTTACCCATCAGAGACTTTCAATACTGGATTCCTTATGCCCCATTTCCCTGAATGATATCATTAAGCTAGTGGGCTCGATGAAACCTTCCCTAAGCCCTGGTGATATTTTACCCACATCTTTGCTTTTAAAATGCATACATTTACTTGGCCCTTGTTTGGTTTCAATTTTAAACTTATCTCTTCAGCTGGTTCAGGTCCCTAGCTGTTTTAAGCATGCTTTTGTTCAGCCTATCTTGAAAAAGAACAATCTAGATGCAGCTTTGTTTAAAAACTACAGGCCTATTTCTAAATTGCCTTTTATCTCTAAAATTTTAGAAAAAGTTGTTGCAAATCAGCTAAATAATGTTTTGGATTCTCATAATATCTTTGATAAGTTTCAGTCTGGTTTTGGCAAAAACCATTCCACTGAGACTACTCTCCTTAAGGTCTCTAATGATATTTTGATGGCTTCTGATGGGGGTAAATGTTCTGTACTGGTTCTACTAGATCTCAGTGCAGCATTTGATACTGTTGACCATTGTACTCTGATTAATAGATTGAAATCAACTGTGGGTATTACTGGATCAGCTCTGGATTGGTTTTCTTCATATATTTCAGACAGGAGTTTCTCTGTGTCAATAGGAACATACATGTCAGACTCTGCTCCTCTGTCTTGTGGTGTGCCCCAAGGTTCTGTACTCGGCCCCCTGCTATTCAGTCTGTATATGCTTCCTCTTGGAAAGATTATTGGTAGTTTTGAAGAAATATCTTACCATTATTATGCTGATGACATCCAATTATATTTATCATTTAGCCCTGATAGGCTAGACAAACTGTCATGGTTGCACAATTGCTTAGCCTCCATTAACAAATGGATGGCAATTTTTTGCAACTAAATTCTGACAAAACTGAGGTGATGATCTTTGCCCCAGACAACATTACCCCTAAGATTAGGCAGGTCATTGGGGCTCTCACATTATCTGACTGTATGGTTGTGCGAAATCTGGGCGTCATTTTTGACAATTCTATGTCTTTTAACAGTCATGTAAAATCTGTGGTTCGTTCCTGTTTTTTCCATCTCAGGAACATTGCTAAGATTAGATCTGTGGTTTCTAAACAAGAGATGGAGATGCTTGTTCATGCTTTTATTTCTTCACGTTTGGATTACTGCAATGTACTGTACACTTGCTTAAACAAATCATCCATGGACAAATTGCAAGTTGTACAGAATGCAGCAGCGAGACTTTTATCTAAGACCAGCAGGAGATCGCACATTACTCCTGTGCTTAAGGCACTTCATTGGCTACCAATTGGTTTTAGAGTGCATTTTAAAATTTTAATTATTACCTATAGAGCCTTGCATGGCCAAGCTCCCTCTTACATCCAGGATCTACTGCACGCACACACTTCTGGTCGCTCTCTGAGGTCTTCAAGTCAAGACCTTTTAACTGTTCCCAGAACACGTTTTAAAACAAGAGGTGATTGTGCCTTTTCTGTGGTGGCTCCAAGGCTCTGGAACTCTCTCCCTTTAGCCTTGAGAGCCTTGGATTCTGTGGAAACTTTTAGAAAACACCTAAAGACGCATCTTTTTAGACAAGCATTTAATTAGCCATATGGTTTTGTATTGTATTTTATGTGTTGTTGTGTTTTTGTTTTTTACTGTAAAGCACTTTGTGACCCCTTTTGTCTGCGAAAGGTGCCATATAAATAAAGTTTACTTACTTACTTACCATTGACTTTCAAGTTTTCGCGAGATTTGTTTTAATTTGCGAGTTTGGGAGTTGTACCAAGGTGCTAGTTTCCTTTGCTTCATCATCTTCTTTTTGAGGGGAGCAATAGAGTCCAAAGTCGTCCGTAGGCAGGCTGTAGCACCGTCTACAAAATCATCAATTTGGGGGGGACTAAAGTTAGCATAAAGGTCCTCTGTTATATTAAAACACGACATTGAGTTAAATGCTGTTGGAATATCTTCCTTAAATTTAGCTATAGCACTGTCAGATAGGCATCTAGTGTAGAAGCTTTTATCTAATTTTGTATAGTCGCGTAGTAAGAATTCGAAAGTTATTAAAAAATGGTCTGATAATAAAGGATTCTGCGGAAATATTATTAAATCTTCAATTTCCAAGGTCGAGGGTGCGGTTAAAACAGTGCGTGGCCTTATGCACACTCTGACTAAAACCAATTGAATCTAATAAAATGATAACAGCGCCACACACAAACCTCTTGCTACATTGGCTACTACTAGTCCTAGCCATCTTAGCTGCCAAAAGCTTTATAACTTACAATTTCGTAGGCAACCACAACTCCACAAATAAACTCAGGCGACTGAGTGAGCAGAGACAGTCCGAGATTAGGAACTTCCCGCAGAGCCGGAAACATTGGAAGCTCGCAGACCATGGGACTCATGAGTCATGAGCTCTTGAGTACTCGAGTCAGTTAGTCAGTCGCGCGAATCAGCCAGCTAAAACTTCCTATTAAGGTGAAACCTCGGGTAGTGAGGAAAACTTCCTTTTAGGGAGAAACCTCGGACGGACCCAGGCTCTTGGTAGGCGGTGTCTGACGGTGCCAGTTGGGGGTGTAACCCGAATCCTTAAAAGGAATCGAGTTTGCCAGGCCTAGTTAACAGCCTAGCTGTCATTTCCTGAATGTTTGTCCCGAAAAGTGAATTCATGGAGAGAGGGTGGTTCATTACATGGAGGACAGAGTGGAGTTTCGTTTTTTGTTTATTTTTCTTTGGACTCAAAGTTATACGGTCCTTTCCTCTGTCTGTTGGTCTGTCATTGTTAGTCAGCTGTAATGAAATTTAGGCGTCTGGCCCAACTAACGTACCTTTTCTTTGCATCTTTCCTTTTTGGAAGTTCCCAATTTCCGAGTACAATGGAACGCAGCATAACTGGCAGTGACAAGCTCCACCTGGGAGAGACCAACCCCTACTGACAGACGTAAAAAGCGTCACTAACTGTGCACGCACATTTGAATTTAGGGTGGAAAAGTCGCCACAGACGCTCAGATCCTTTTACTTGACAAAGCAGCAAATACAAGCGCTTTCATATGGAAGTAAATCTGTTTCATCGGATTTTGAAATTAAAAAGCCATTGAATTTCTGGCACTAAATATTTATGCATTGAAATTATGTATCTGAATTTTTTGCCTCTAAATTTTACTCTTCAAATTTTAAACAACTAATTCTCACCTTTATTTTTTCATAAATTCATAAATTCAGAATCCAAAATTCAACATAAAAAATTAATTCCATATACCAAATTCAGATGCAAATCACAATGTATTCAACTAATAATAATAATATTTTCAACTTCCTCAAATTCAACAGGCCAAATTCAGTTACTTATAGTTAACTACAAGTCTTTTATATTGTCTATAATACATAGCATAGGTAGTTGGTGTGCTAAATATTTCGTACGTGATAGATCAGACCATAGTGGTCAACAACCAGAAATCACAAGCTCTCTATCTTTACATATATAACCCCGTAATCCAGTGGTTCCCAAAGAGGGGGGCACTTAAACATATAATGCATGGTTCTGATACTCTGCTGCCATGGACAAGTTTGTGAAAGCATTGCCTGGTAAACATAAAGCAGACGATGAAGCTAAAGCAAACACCACAACTACCAAAACAAAGACAAGAAAATACGGAGCGGTGACCACAATTCGATCAACGAAGCCGACTGCCAATCTCCCAGTCAAATCGCATTGTGTCTCGTTGACTGTCTCTTTGCGGAAAAACAACTAATTGTTGCTCACCGCTCTCTCTCTCTCTCTCTCTCTCTCTCTCTCTCTCTCTCTCTCGTGCTCTCTCTCTCTCTCTCTCTCTCTCTCTCACACACACACACACACACACACACTGAGAAACAGCTGATCTCAATTCAACTCAATTGAAAATAATTGTATCTACAAAAGCCCTGCAGAAAAAGTTTGGTAACAACTGCCCTAATCTGACACTGTCTCACAGTATATATAACTAGCATATAATATACTCAGTATACAGTATTATACAATGTACATATTTGTTCCGTATATCTAAATAATACATATGTGATTTATAAATATATATACATATACATTACACTCGCTAATATACATTAAGCTTAGTTAATGAATAATTAGCCCTTCTTGTCCTCAATGACATCTTTCCTCTTTCTCCTGCTCTAGAATGAGCTGTCAGATGATGATTTCAGATTAAAGGTCACTCAGATTCATAAGGTTGGTGGATGTTTCAATAACTAACAGGACTCAAATTAAATTGCTGTGTTGAATGCTTCCACCTGCATATTTAGTTGCATGTGTATGTATGTGTGTGTGTGTGTGTGTGTGTGTGTGTGTGTGTGTGTGTGTATGTGTGTGTAGGATTTTACAATGGAGACGTTTGCAGGCCCGGTGTTTTCCAGCCTGCGTGGCTCTTTAGGAATGACAGAGCAGGAATATCAGCAGTCTCTCTGCTCTGAAAACTGCTACCTCCAGTTCATTAGCAACTCCAAGAGCAAGGCCGACTTCTTCCTGACGTAAGCCCTCACACACCACTAACCACTTACCCTAACCCACCAACTCACTCACACACATGATCATTCCTCATTTGAACATTTGTTTTGGATTGAAATCATATTTGCCTAACCATAAGCCCTAAATGTTTCTCTAACCATAACTCTAAACCTAAACCCAACTGTAACCTTAGCCCTAAACCTTACACATTACACAGGAATAACTCAATTTACACACAATCAATGAGAGGTGTACTCAGGTGTGCAAATGCTGCAGCTTTTATTTAACAATTTAAGAAAGCAAGTTGTTGCAGCTCAAAGCTGAATGACAAATGTACTACTAATGTGACTACCTCCAGCCTTTTGTGTTAGGAATTGGTAAATCGTTGGCAAAATCTAGAATCAAAACAACTTTTCATTAAAATGGTCGGAGTGTTTGTTGTATTATTGATAGAATAGAGATCTTCTTACTCTGTGCTTTTGAACTTCTAGAAATGATAAACGCTTCTTTTTGAAGACCCAGAACAAAAGGGAAATCAAATTCCTTCTGTCCAACCTGAAGATCTACATGGAACATCTGAGGAAATACCCCCATTCATTGCTGGTCAAGTTCCTAGGTACACACATCACACACAGACACACACACACTTCCACACAATGACAAATTGTATTTGGCCAAGATATCTAAATGTAACTGGCTTTTCATAGGTTCGCCTAACTGGGTTTTATGGGTTCTCAATATAGTATGTCAGTCCAGTTTCCCCCCCAGAGTCCATAATTTGATCCATTACCCAAATCCACCCTGTCTCAATATAATGTCATTCATGGTCGGATTGAGGACATGGGCCACAATGATGGCATTCTCTTCCTTAGCACCATATGACCAATCACCAATTCTGCAGTCTCTGGCACATTTGACTACAAATAGCTGACAAAGTTGGAGCAAGGCCGGTCCGCAGTGTTAGGGGAGCACATGTTGACCAATACAAAGGCCTCACTGAGGGGCAGGATGGTCATAGTCTAGGCCAGGGACACGTTGCAGCATTCAGGGACTAACGTAGACTCACTGTATTCTGGACACTTCCGACACAGTAAGCACAGTAAAAATCCCATAAAATACCAATGCGTTGAAAGATAAGCTTGATTGTGATGCTCATCCTCCTGCCGAGCATGCCATCCTGTTGTCCTGGGTGAAGAAGACCCTCCAGTTGGCCACTGACGGTCCTGATGTTTGGCGGAAAGGCCCTCAGTCAGGAGAGCGACCCCTCTGTGTTTCACAAGAGCCCTGTGACTGGCACCCAGGCATTCACAGCAAGCCCTTGAGTGTGAGAGGGAACCCTGTCCCTTGTCATCGGACCTGATTTAAGGCTCTGATTCTCCTCATTAATCTCTTTCATCTCCATTCTTAACCCATACATTTCCTCAGTGAGTGTGTCAATGCCCTCTAGAGGCTGCCATCATTGGACACCGACTGCCATTTTCTGTACTGACAGAGTCCATCCTCAGACCCTCACTGGCATTCTCACTTCGCCCCGCTGGTCAGAGCATCCTCAGTCGGTAGCCCCATGCTGTCAGTGCTGGGTCCAGGCCAGCGTGAGAGCGACAAAACTTCTTCCTCTGTGTAACACTTCTGTAATCTGGGAAAGCTTCATGAGCAGCCTGGCAATTTTAGCAGCGTACACCTAAACGCTTTCATGGGGAGCATGTGGGCAAGCAGATAGACTGGCTTTAAAATGGTCAACTATTTCTTGCCAAAAGCCTGCTTAAGCCCCTCTTTAACGGCTGTATTTACTGCAGCGGGAAGACTGTCCCATAACAAACAACAATGCTGCTTTGCTCAGAAGAGTGGGGAGAATCCTCACCAGTTCACAGTAACTGTCAACCTTAAAGGACAATTCCGGTGCAAAATCAGAATCAGAATCAGAAAAGCTTTATTGCCAAGTACGTTTTTTACACATACAAGGAATTTGTTTTGATGTTGTAGGTGCATGTCACACATTCTCTAAAATAAGTTAAACAAACAGGTTAAACAGAACAAACAATATAAGTATAAATATATGTATATCTATACACACACAGAATGTATTAAAAATAAGAGAGTAAGAATTAAGATTAAAAGAGCAGAACAGTAGATTAAGTACAGTGGCATGTAGAGCCAGAGGTGGGGTGTGGAGAGAGTCAGGGTGGTGTCCGGGCCTTGTTAATAAGGCTAGTGGAGGAGGGGAAAAAAACTGTCCTTGTGTCGTGAGGTTTTGGTCCTGATGGACCTCAGCCTCCTGCCAGAGGGGAGTGGCTCAAAGAGTTTGTTGCCGGGGTGGGAGGGGTCGGCCACAATCGTTCCAGCACGCTCCAGAGTCCTGGTGGTGTAAAGGTCCTGGAGCGGCGGCAGATTGCAGCCAATCACCTTCTCAGCTGACCGAATGACACGCTGCAGTCTGCCCTTGTCCTTGGCTGTGCTAGCAGCGTACCAGATGGTGATGGAGGATGTGAGGATGGACTCAATGATGGCTGTGTAGAAGTAGAGCTTAGATTGGCCCAAAAAATCAAGCCCAAACCTACCCGAGCCCGAGCACGTTGCGTCCGAGACGGCCCGACCCGACACATTAACTGTAATTATGAGCCCGAGCCCGATTTAAACCCAACACTTTTTTAATACGTGGGCCGTTATAACTGACGTTCTCAACTACAATTCAGAGTTGTTTGAACTGCAGAAATCTGTTTAGAATAATGCAACAAGGACGAAGCCTGTAAACTGCGCTGTTTGTTTATTCAGAATGGAACAGATCGCAAATGGATCTGAATGAAGAAACGTAAAAAAAAGAAACAATGATGAACAACATATTGTTGTCACTGCCCACGACTTGTTTAAACTGCTTCCATACCTCCGACTTTCCTCCACACTTGCTCAAAGGTAATTCTCCTGTTTTAGTTTTTTTCTTTACATCTTCAAGCTCCATGTTGCACTTAATATACACAATACAGCACAGCAGGCCCGGTGTGATGCGTGCGAGAGGAGGAGACTCCGCGCATGAAGTGCTGCATTTTGTAACTGCAGCCTAAATTTTGTACACATTTGTTACTTTTATATAGCTTATATATACATATTTATAATATTTCTGATTATGGCATAGCTTTCTCCCCACCCAATTAGGCTAAATAGGTAATGGATAAAAAAATAAAAAAATTGCTTGATCAAGGGTCTGGCCTGGGCCCGGCCCGGCCCGAGGATAGTGACGGAAAATAATGGCTCAGGCTCGGGCTCGGGCTGAGAATCTAAACTCTATGTAGAAGTGCACCATCATTGTCTTTGGCAGGTTGAATTTCTTCAGCTGCCGCAGGAAGTACATCCTCTGTTGTACTTTCTTGACGAGGGAGCTGATGTTAAGCTCCCACTTGAGGTCCTGGGAGATGATAGTTCCCAGGAAGCGGAAAGAGAGTGATGGGGGCAGGTGGGGCTGAATTCTTCCTGAAGTCCACAACCATCTCCACTGTCTTTAGACCATTCAGCTCTAGGTTGTTTTGCTTGCACCACTTCACCAGGTGGTCAGCCTCCGACCTGTAAGGGGACTCGTCACCATCAGAGATGAGTCCAATGAGGGAGGTGTCGTCCGCAAACTTCAGAAGCTTGACAGACTGGTGACTGGAGGTGCAGCTGTTGGTGTACAGGGAGAAGAGCAGAGGAGAAAGGAGAGAAAGGAGAATCCGGTGCTGATGGTCTGTGAGTCGGAGATGTCTTTCCCCAGCTTCACATGCTGCTTCCTGTCAGAAAGGAAGTCAGTGATCCACCTGCAGGTGGAGTCAGGCACACCAAGCTGGGAGAGTTTCTCCTGTGTTTTTCCGACGTCGGCATCTGCTGCGCTGCAGAGCAGACTGTTGCGTCCCGGTGTTGAAATACAGTCACACTTTACACTGTTTAACGTTAGCTGTCAGCATTTTAACCGTGTTTAATCCAGCTGCTAGCTAAAGGTAGGCTAACGTTACCTGCTGTTGAGTGCAGTGTAAAGTCAGGCACCCAAATTTTCGTTCTTATTCGGTCTCGTTACTACCATTTGGGTCGGAACCGGTGCCCTATTGGCACCGCGTTTCGGTACCCAACCCTAATGGAGAGAGTCGTCACTGAGGTGGGTGGGGAGGAAGACGGGGGGAACCTTTAAGGTGGGGGGAGGTGGAGGTGGAGGTGATGCACTGTAGCTGGAGCTGTTGGGAGGTGTCGCAGGGGATGGTATCAGGAAAGACCCTTTGTTGGGGGGATGGTTATAGGACTGACCCATTGTCTATCAAAGCGACAGTAGAACTTGTTAAGGTTGTTGGCTAGGCGTCGGTCGTTGGTGGAGTGGGAGACTGTGGGCTTGAAGCTGGTGATCTGTTTGAGCCCTCTCCAGACAGAAGTAGAGTCGTTCGCTGAGAACTGATTTTGGAGTTTCTCAGAGTACCGTTGTTTAGCCTCTTTCACCGCCTTGCTAAACTTGTACTTTGCTTCTTTAAGTCTGTCTTTGTCCCCACTCCTGAACGCCGCTGCCTTATCCAACCTTAGCCTTCTGAGTTTGGCTGAGAAACAGGCTTTGTCATTGTTGACACTCACCCTGGTGCATGATGGAACACAGCAGTCCTCACAGAAGCTGATATATGACGTCACAGCCTCTGTGTACTCATCCAGACTGTTGGTAGCAGTCCTGAACACATCCCACTCAGTAGAGTCCAAGCACGTCTGGAGATCCTCCACAGCTACAATGGTCCACTTCCTTGATGTCCTCACTACAGGTTTGCATAGCTTTAGTTTCTGCCTGTAGGCGGGGATCAGGTGAACCATGACGTGGTCAGAGAGGCCCAAAGCAGCACGGGGGACGGCGTGATAAGCATCCCTGACTGTGGTGTAACAGTGGGCATTTAATATGCTGTCTGTATTTAGGTAGTTCATGAGTGAGGTTTCCTTTGTTAAAGTCTCCAAGGACAATTACTAAGGAGTCCGGGCTGGTCCGCTCCACACATAGTATCTGGTCGACGAGCATGCGCTGTGCGACCTGCACGTTGGCCTGCGGCGGGATGTAAACCAGCCCGTTTCCCTCTCCTCCAATGTTTCGCTGCGTGAGCAAAGGCGAGCGCACCTTTGACTAGAATGTCCAAAATTTCCAGTGTAGGGAGACGAAAAGTAGGAAATAAATCCTCTGGCGTTGTTCCCCTGATGTTCAAGAGCTCTTCTCTGGAGAAAGAGATCCGGGTACCATCGCAAAAAACAAAGTTAAAACACAAAACAAAACAAAACAACGTGCACAGACACACCGAGTCTACTACTAAGGAAAAGGAAAAGTGCTGCTGCACTGCTCTCTACGTGCTGAAAATCTCAATGTTGCATGTTTCACTTGTTGACCAAACACCAAATCAATGCTGTCACAGCAGCTCATTAAAAAACACCCTGCATGCGCATTTCTGTGTGAATTTACCATTTAAAGGACTGCACTGCTGCTTTACCATAGCTTATTAGCACACCAAAGATCTTTAGATAAATTGCCCAACAGCCAACTTGCAGAGATTGTTTTTTTAATTCAAATTTACACAAGTATAATATTGTAATGCAGTGGCAAGCATAACCTCAACTGAAAGTTCTGTGGTGGTGTATTTAGGACATTTTAACATCACATTCAGATTGTCTACTATGTAAGTAAAAGTAACAGTACAACAATCTAAAAATAATCTATAATAATAATCTATTACAAGTCCTTCATTAAAACTGGTACTTAAATTAGTGCTAAAACTTAAATTGAAGTACAAAAGTAAATTAGATTGCTAATACTGATGCATCATGTGTAAGCAGCCTGTTAATGTTGTAGCTGCTGGAGTTGAAGCTAGTTTTAACTACTTTATATACAGTTTGGTTGTTTAGTCTGGTGGTCCCAAACCTAGGTGTGAGGCCCCTCCGAAGTGTCACCAGATAAATTTGAGTTTAGTTTGAGTTGCTACAGTACTGTATGTTGTGAGCCAGTTATCTTGCTTTGCTTACACACACATTTTTATACACATAACACTGCTACTGAAGAGGCACTCCACTAGTGATGCATGGGTCGACCCACGGGTTTGGGTTAGCTTACTAGAAAGTTCAAAAAGTGACAGAGCAGTGTTCTGAATAAATTATTAATAACTTGGGTGCAGTAGTCCACCCTTTATCTTCTCTCCGTCACTCTGTCACTGTGTCTGTCTCTCTCTCACACGCACAACAATTGGCCACCTTTCATGATAGTCTTGAATTCATTAGTGGCATAGGTTTGAGGAGCGTGTGTGAGCATATCTGTGCTCGTGTGTAGAATATGTGTGTGCGTGAGAATCTGTCTGGGTGCAAGGTAGCAGTGAAAACGTGGTATGAAATTTTATTGATTTTGTGCATTCTCTCAAAAAGCAAGATAAATGGATTTGATAATAAATCACTGACACAGCTCTTTGTTAAGAGCGCAGAGTGGATAGACAATGCATTCATTTTCAACATTGTTCAAGTGACTATATGTAACTTTTTAATGTTTCTGAAGCTCTGTTGTTTTTCATACAATGGTCTAAAATGACCTGTAACAGCAAATGAGACTAACAGTGAAAAGAACGCTATTTTTATATAGTTTTTAGTAAGGTTTCTGCCTGGGTCCGATTTTTCCCGCACAGTCACAGAATGATTTGCGGCAGGTAGATGGTGCTACAGTAACACATTCTGAAGGGTCACAGATTTCTTTGTAACACCGGAAAAGCCTGTGTTAGGTACCCAGCCAGTTGAGCCAGGTCAAATGTAGCAGGACATTCCTTTATATAGCCCTTGTTTGTATTGTAATGTTATTTTAGAAGTTATCTGTTGTAGTTATAGCTGATACTGGGGCAGGACCATCACAGAAAAGAAGGAAATTAAACGAAGAACAACTAAAAGCTAAAAGGGAAAGTGACAGACAACAGGCAATAACGCAAGTCACACTCGGTCGGGCTTTCAACAGATGGAGACAATTACGAGATTGTAAATGATTCAAAACCCACCCCGAATTGGCCCTCAGGTATGTAATATGTCTATTTCACTAAAATAACTTACATCCTCCTTCCATTTAGCGCGGACGTTTAATTCCTTTTACTCCGTGTTTGTGTCGGCCTATTATTTTCTTTCCCCTTGTCCCTCTGTAAAGTTACTTGTGTTAAGCGTCCATGGGTTTCATGAAATGTGTTATATTAATCTAAGTTATTATAACGTTTGCTACAACAATCTCTTAATGCTTTGGCTCGTGACATTGACAGTGATACCCGGTTTAGTTCACGATACATCCAAAGTAGGTTAAGGCTGAATCCCATTTCTCTATCTTACCCTTAGTTTACCCCTAGCCCTTGGCCCTCGAAAACGAGGGGTAAGGGGTGAAAACATACCCCTATGAAATGAGACGCCACTTGGTTACATCATCATACATACTTAGGTCTGTTTGCAATACATATTTGTATACACACTGCATGGTGTGTTGCATATCTGTTTCAGTTATCACTGTTTTGAATGTCATTGATGTTCAGAAACACTTTCTTTGTTAACAAAAAGCTGTCTTTATTGCCCAATAAAGTAAACATTATTACAGCTATTAGAACCATAACTTACATGTCACACACATATAAAAAAGGCACTCAAATGTATAAAACTAAAAAAAGACACACAAGACCACAAACAAACAAAAAACTACAGCTATTCTGAAATTCCAGACCCCAGTCTGATGCCTGTTGGCCAGTAACATTTACCTCCATACCCCATTTCTTTCATTAGTGTCCTGTATCATAACCAACAACAATGTACAGGTGCATGAACAGGAATGAATTACACATGTTTACAATAATACAGTACCAATACAATAATGAATGGCTACAACATGAACACAGAAACTTCTGCTCGTTTTCAGCCCAGAAAGTGGATCAGCTGCTGGGTTTCCTCCAGCGTCCCTGTGTGATACAGGACGGTATATGTAAAGCACGTATCGATGTCTCCAAAGCAAGTAGTGTTATACACTGATATCAAACGAAATTCTTTAGTTTTAGTTTAGTTAACACTGTAGACATGCATGGAGTCCATTCAAGGCAGAGAAATGCGGGAGTTGTGCAAATAAGCAATGTAGCTAACGTTAACGTTAACTTTAGCATTAGCGTTAGCATAGCAAGCTAGCGATTTTGAAAATACTACATTTATGGATCTCTCTGGTTGACTGGGCAGCCATGTTCCTTGTTGCGCAATGCATCTGGCTACCCCTTGCTGTTCAAGTAAGCTTGCATCCTTACTTGGCGTTAAGGGGTATATAGCCCTTCCCCTTAGCCCTACCTCTCGACCAAAATGAGTATTGGGACAGCACTTACTCTCACGGGAGCGCGCAAAACTAAGGGGTAGGGGTAAGGGGAAGGGTTAAGACAGAGAAATGAGACACAGCCTAAGTTACCGTATGCAACACTTGCAAATGCAACAATGCATCTGTAACGTATTCTCTTATTGTAAATGAATGATTTTCTGTTCCCTGTAACGCTTACTCGGTAATACATTGGGCAATAAAGCACCGTAAAGAAAAGACCTTTACGACAGCAGGTGTAGTAAAAACACTACCGCTTTTGTCCAAAGCGGCCGCTAGAATCAACACAAACTAAAAGTTACATATAGCCACTTTAAAACATGGGAAAAGTGGGGAAGGGGATGATAATGTATAACGTGTAATGTAAAAGGAATCGCTTGTAGTGACAAACTCCCAGAGAACTGTCACCCGACCTTGCTACTCCCTTCAGCAGCATTTAGCAGCTAAAGAGCCAGAGACCAAGAGACCAAAAACAGAGCTAAAGGCGAGAACATTTTTTGACCATTAATTGAATGACCAGAAACATTACTAAAATGAATGCTAATGTTACTGTGTCTATTGGATGTATAAAGAGGCAAGTGTCTGCCAAAATGCTTGGCATAACAACATTATAATATGACAATATGTCAAATAACATGTTGTATAGGACTAAGTGATTTCTCATTATTTTTCAAGGTGTTCACAGGATCAAAATCCCACACAGGCGTAAGGTACAGATCAAATTTTAAAACTGTTCTAGTTGACATTATAATTAATGGATGTAACAAAGCATTATATAGCTCATTTACTTTTTTCACTTGTCCTTTGCAGAAATACTTCATTGTTATGCAAAGTGTGTTTTATCCTGATGATCGAATCATTGCCAGGTAAGCTTATTTTTTTTATATACTTTATTTTTCAAGTTTTTGTACAATGAATGGGAACAAAAACAGAAGAAATGCACACATATGCCTGCGCAGCTGAACACATACATGCACGTGTTCACTTACTACCATATGTCCAAAAAGTTGAAACATACTCATGTACATAATTGCACACATACGCTTGCATACATTCACAAGAACGAAACATGAGAGAAGTGTGGGGATGCGAGTAGGTCGCCATTGATTACAACGATATGGCCATTGGTCTCCTTAACCAAAATATACAAGGCATTAAGTCAGGCTATCACCCCTTCTTATAATATAGGCGTTCCATTTTTCCCAGAGGGCATCACCTTTGTCCCTTTGTAATCTGAGGCTAAAAGTCAGTAGCTCCATAGTTTGGATATCTTTAATTATGACTCTCCACTGGTCAAATGTGGGAGGTTCCGTGTTGAGCCATCTTCTTGTTATGGCTTTTTTGCTCGCAGCCATAAAGATTTTTAGGAGGTATCTGTCTTTCTTTGGTAATTCAGTGTCCATATTACCCAGGTAGAATGATAAGCAAGTCAAATTAAAATTATACTGCAGGACTTCTCTAATTATGCTTTCCACTCATCCCCAGAAGGGTTTAAGAGTGGGGCAGCACCAAAATATGTGTGTATGATCCGCCATACTGTGTCCACATCCTCTCCAACATGTAGGTAGTAGTCCTGTCTGCCTAGACTTTCGCTTTGGTGTTATAAAGAATCTGATACAATTTTTCCAGGAGAAATCTCTCCACAGTTGTGAGGCTGTAGTGGTGATTTGTGTGTTAATTATATTTGCCCAGTCTTCAGAAGTATTTACTGTTCCCAATTATTTTTTCCCACTTCGCCTTGATATAGTTTGTTGAGTGGCCTCTTAATTCAGCTATATATCTGTATAGTTCTCCAATGATCTTTCTGGACAGTTTTGTATTATAGGCTTTGATAAACATTTTGGTAATGCCTGATATATTTTCCTGTATAAGTCCTTTAATGTTCTTATCAAAGTAGTGCCGGAGTTGGAGGTACCTATAGAAGTCCTGCCGAGCAAGGCTGTCTGTCTGTCTGAGATGGTTTTGAAGTCTATTAAATTCTGGTTTTCAACTAATAGGCATAGCGTGGAGAGTCCTTTCCACGCCCACTGGGTGAAGCCTCCATCACTCATACCTAGTTGGAAATCTAGGTTGTAGGTTGGCCACATTAAAACTCGAATTTCTTTCTGAATGTTAAGTTGTTTCACCAGGCCAAACCAGGTTTCTAAAGAGAATCTAACCCACTGGCTCGGGATATCATACCGTTTAGCCAACATTGGGCATCCTAATAAACTCTGTATAGGTCTGTCTGACAGTGATAACTCCACCTCCTTCCATTTTGCAAAGTAGTCTTTATTGCACCAGAGCAACAGTTGTCTTATTTGTGCCGCTAAATAGTCATCTTTGAGTCTTGGTAAGCCCATCCCCCCACTGCACTTTGGCAGTTGTAAAGTCTTATATCTCACCCTGGGGGCTTTGCCATTCCAGATAAAATGGGATATCATCTTATCCCATTCTCTAAACGGACTATCAGGGACACAATTGGGTAGGGACTGGAACAGATAAAGAATAACTGTGGTATGTCCTTTGTTAAGTTAACGCCCAGGTATTTAATAGAAGTAGAGTCCCAGCTGAACTTGTACTTATCCTTAAGATTTAATGATGGCACAAAATTGAACGTCAAGGCTTGTGTTTTATCAACATTAAGGTTGTAGCCTGACAGGGTTCCATACAACCGCAGGAAATCCATTAATCTCGGTATTCCCGACTCTGGATTCTTTAGGCTGACCAAGACGTCGTCCGCATAGAGACATATTTTGTATTCTCTATCTTTCATTGTGATGCCCTCCAAGTTGGGATTCTGCCTTATGGCTTGTGCAAGAGGTTCAATAAAAAGGTTAAAGAGCGTTGGGCTGGCTGGGCAGCCCTGGCGGTAGCCCTGACGGCAGCCGCGTTGCAGGTGAATAGTTCCTGACAGGCCTCCGTTTACCTTAATTCTGGCTATGGGGGACGTGTATAATGTTTCGATGCATTTAATGAACTTATCATGGAAGCCAAATTTTCCCATAACTGTATAAAGAAAAGCTTACCCCACCGAGTCAAATGCTTTTTCCGCATCCATACTAAGTAGGATAGCTCCAATTTTCTCCTTTTTTATATATTCAATAGTGTGGAGGGTCCTCCTTATATTGTCCTGAATCTGTCTACCTTTAATAAACCCGGTTTGGTCTTCATCAATCAAAAAAGCCATCACTTCCTCCATTTTTTTGGTTAAAATAGCTGCATATAATTTGTAATCTTGGTTTAAAACACTGATAGGTCTATATCTAGATCCACATTCCTTCGGGTCCTTGCCCTCTTTTGGAATCACTAGATAGTAGCCTCCCTCCAAGATGGGGGGAGCTAGGTAAGCTTGATTTGCTTGCCCCCCGAATCACAAAGCATGAGTAGTATAACTACTTTATGTTAACACACAAAAAACAAAAGACTGTGCAGCCTCTTTGTGTGGTTTGATGTGTTTTGTATTGCTAGGTATGACATTAAGGGCTGTGAGGTGAGTCGTTGGACGGCGCCTGCACCAGAGGGAAGCCAGATTATTGTGGTTCTCAAAGACCTCAACTTTGAAGGCCAGTCCATCACTCTGGGTAAGGAAACAAAATGTGATGTTTATGTGTGCTGTGAGTCATATAAAGCAGTGTAATAACACAGATAGTATTGTTGCACCCCCTTCAGGCCAATCAGCATATTGTTTCTTTTCTTTTACAGTTAGAAAAATCCATGCAAGAAATTCATCTGTAATTATAATATGTATGTAATAGTATACATATATGCTATTCAGATTTACAATACAGTCTAATAAAAAAAAGACATCAATAAAGAAAGACAATTATAAACCACACCCACATCTTCCCCTCCCACCCATCCACCCATCCAGCTTAGGCTGTGCTAATCAATAAAAGAAGTTAAGATAAAATATAACTATACAGGGGACAAAAAACAAACAAAACAGATCAAAACAAAACAGAATGAAAAAAAATGGTTATGGTCTTAGGTCAAAAACAAGTGTGTAAAGGATAAAGTTAAGGATAAATATCACCAGGCCATAGGCTACATCATGGCAGTTACTGGATTATGAAGCCTCTGGAGGCTGCAGAGCATATTGTTTCTAACACTGTGCCAAAATGCATTCCTCTAGCTCAGGGTTCAGCAACCATGTGCTAGCTCAACCAGTGGCACACTAGCATTAGTTTGCAAGAGAGTTTTTGGGAAATATTCCAATCTACATGCCAAATGACGTCTTTCACAGCCATTGGCAGGAGCACAGCATTCATGATGGGCTAGTACTAGTTGCCTTCTTAAAAGAATGCAGCCGAAAGGGAAAACAAATAACACTGGCGTCTTCTTTTTTCCACAACTCAAAGATATTCAGTTAACTGTCATAGAGGAGTGAATAAACTAGAAAAATCAAATATTGTGTTTCTTTTTTTTATGTATAAAAAAATGACTTAAACCAATTAATTAATTATTAAAATAGTTGGCGATTAATTTAATAGTTAACGCTGACTTATCGATTAATCTTTGCAGCTCTAGATATGGAACACTGATTAACAAGAACATTTTAAAATGGCACTTCATATTAAAAAGGTTGCCGAACCCTGCTTTACCTTAAATGAACCATATGGAAACATCTTATTCAAATAAATCTAACTCAAATAAAAAACAATGCCAATGGTGTGTGTAAATGCCAGTGGTAATATCCACATGTACACATTTGCTGTGTATTTCTGTACAGCCATGTTTGAGTTGTAATGTTATGTGGTGTGTGTGTATGTGTGCAGACCAGCAGCGTCCCTGGCTCCTGCGGCAGGTGGAGATCGACACACACTTCCTCCGGGGGCTCAACGTGTTGGACTACAGTCTCCTCGTGGCCCATCAGCCCTTACACCACGATGAACGCCACCAGAGTCTCTCCTTCGCTACTCTAATTATGAGAACCAAAAAGTCAGGGTCTTGACATTTCATGACAGGGTTTCATAAGTTATAGATAGCTATGTTGATAATCAGTTAATCATTTAGCCCTATTTCGCTCTATCTTTTTAAAAAAAAACAACGTTCCTGGTTGTTTGCATTGCTTTAAACCAAAGTCTCGCTTTGCCAGACCAACCAGCACTTCGAAGGAGGGTCTGGCTAGTCCACACAGCATTCCTGGATAGGAGAAAAATGTGCTCTGGTTTATTGGCATTTCTTTAAACCAATCACAATCGTTATGGGTGGCGTTAAGCTCAGAACAAAGACGGTGCAAAATAGCCTCTGGAAGGAATATGTTTTGGTGGAACGTGTACGTTCAAAAGTTGTTTTAGTCATGCGAGAGAGAACTCAGCTTGGACAGATAGTCAGTGGTGGAGGAAGTACTGAATCTTAGTACTTAAGTAAAAGTACAAATAACCAGAGACATATTTACTTTAGTAAAAGTAGAAGTACCACAATGACAACCCTACTTAAATAAAAGTAAAAAGTACCTGATTTTAAATGTAGGCCTACTTTAAGTATTAAAAGTAAAAGTACTTGCATAACGATTTATTCTCTTAATCTTATTTGCATATTACCAAAAAAAAATTGGTTAGTTCGTTAGTTTGCACCTTGGTCAAGTGAGGGCACTGTGTCCTTACAAGTGATTTACAAAGGGCTGGTTCAGTTATTTTGATGCTGAGCTTTGACAGTATCCATACTGTCCACTACCACAAACAAGGCCTGGCTTTAAAAAAAAGTTCCTATCCTAACCAGGATAAAACGGAAATATGTTGTTAGAATCGGAATGCGGTTGGTTTTATTCATGGATGTATTTTAAGACGTTTTTATTTTTAATTTTTATTTCACTTCAAATAAAGTGTGTGAAGCAGCGGAAATGGGGAGGCGGATGTGAACAGGTCCATATATAGATATGAGCGCGTCTTACGCAGCCTGGCGGAGAAGTAAACGACGCTGTGGACAGAAATAGATGGCAACTGATTTAAAAACGGGAATAATAAAAAACAAACATTTTCATTTTTACCGGAGGCTGTATTACCGAGGGTCAGCGGTGCTGCGCCCGGGCTCTGGAGCACCGGAGCCGGCTTGGAAGCTGATGATGCCCCATATACAGTATCTATGGCAACCAAACTTCACTGGTGAGACAAACGTGTGACGGTCAGGAAGACGTTTTGGCAGGGGGAAAACTGATCAGAAAATGTAATGAAAATGTAACGGAACATTGTAGAAATGTAGTGGAGTAGAAAGTAGATAATTCCTGCAAAATGTAACGAAGTAAAAGTCAAAAGTATGCACTACTGATTCTACTTAAGTTAAGTACAGATATGTGAAAAATTTACTTAAGTACAGTAACATTGTATTACAGTATTTGTACTTCGTAGCTAGCTGTCTGGATTACCCTGCAGAAATCTGAGGAGCAGTTAACCATAGTCTCAAAAATCCACCGGAGTTTAAAATTCCAACACAAAGAAAGCGGAAGGTAACGGACATCAACGAGAAGACATGCACTACTTTAAAGCAATCACAATTGTCTTAGGCGTGGCTAAAGGTATTTGTTTTGGTGGAACATTTGCGCCCCGAAAAAGAAAACGCCACATAAAATATTAAATAAAGTTAACTGTTCACACAATATTAATATAATAATATAATTTGCTCTTACCGGTGTATCGCTGTGTGTACTTCGTCCACAGCAATCCCACCAATGGGTCCCAAAACATCCCACTTAGAAAGTAAATGCCATAAACATAGTCTTTGTAAATCTTTACAATCATTCACCGAAAGAACCAAGCAGGCCTCTTGTTGCACGATCCAAGTTTTCTTCGAAAGTTGACATTTTCACCGTGTAGCTCGTTTGTTTGTTGTTGGTTCCCCAGAGCAAAGGGATTTTGAGAATAGCAACATACAGAAAGCAGAAGGTGAGGGGCAAAGTGCCAGATGTCAGGCAATTATCCTGGAAATGTACTTCCTGGACTTGGGGCTTTGAGACATAAAAAGGGTAGTGAAAGTAGGCAGTACTGAGAGACTGACTCGTTACGAGATTTCCTGACTTAAGTAAGAGTAAGTAAGAAAAATATATCTACACCAGTCTTATCCTTCAATAACAATGAATTGAATTTATAAACCTTTTAATTGTGCTCATGTGAGAAGTGAGAGAAAAGAGAAACTGCAACTTGTTCAAAACAATTCTGTGGTTTAGCAGATCTGTGAATGCTGACAACTGGAGATTACATTTTGACAGCAGTATCGATAAAAGGGTTTTACACAGCTTAAAGGTTTGAGACACAAAGCGGTTTAAGTGAACCAACACAAAAGGATCTGCATCAGATCCCATTACATACAGTAAATAGTCTGTAGTCTCATGTCACATGAGTCTTGTCAGCCTGGTCTCACAGAATTCCGTGAAATGATCATGAACTGTTAACACCGCATTACGTGGTGGTGGCACGGAATGTGTGAAAATTCCGTGTGGCCACCACAGAAAACAATGCCAATGTAAAGTAAATGAGAAGATGACGTACCATTAGGAGCGACTACGGTAGCAAGTAGTATGAAAGCCCGAAAATCCGCGTAGGGAGGTTAGTTGGGGTGGTGGATGGGTCAAACACAGGACTTTCACCCAGGAGACTGGGGATCGTGTCCCGCGTGTCAAGTGTCCTAAACCCAACCGTAACCATCCTGTTCTTCTTTTCCTAAATCCAACTGTTTATTGTTTTCCTAAAGCCAACCATCCCGTTCTTCTTTTCCTAAACCCAACCATCCCGTTGTTGTCCCGCCGCGTGTCATGGAAACGTAAGCCCACCCACGATCTTTTCCTTAACTTAAGGGGCCGTATTCATTTCACGGAATTCTTCCGTGGGCCCATCACAGAATTTTCGGCGATCCGTGTTCATTTCACGGAATTCTTCCGTGGGCCCATCACGGAATTGTTTGCGATTCCGCAAAACTGCCACAGATTTTGAGTTAAGGGGCTGTGTTCATTTCACGGAATTCTGTGAGATCAGGTTGGTCTTGTTTACGTTCCTCTTATTGTGATGATTTTGTCTAATTTCTTAAAATAAAAATGGTTTACATGATACATGACATGTTCAAGTGTCAGGAGCCCAATTCTAAGCGAGAAATTGTGATTCCCACTTAAGTGTGACTCTAACACACACTGGGATCCCTTGACTCTTACAAACTGCTTACGTTCGCAACCTAAAAATAGAAGCAAAGTGACTAATCTGTAGTCTTCTGTCATTTTAGAAAGATCATGGAACATTCATAACAAACATTTGTTCTGTTAAATACTACAGAGCCAGGACTGAGTCAGCCTCTCTGCCAGAAATAGTGTGAGCTATTAGTTTCAACAGTTACAAGTTACAAAATGTCGTATAAACGGCATATGTCATTGTTTAATAAGAAATCAGAATCAGAAAAGGATTTATTGCCTAGTAAGGACCACTTACAAGGAGTTTGCCTTGGTGGTCGGTGTATACCTAAACATATTAAACATTAATGTGACATAAACAATAAATGCAGAAACAAAAAAGTCGTTGTTTAACATTAAGAAAAAGAGGCTTAATGGTTTAGTGCAATGTGCAAAAATGTTTAGGGATATATTGTGTGTGTGCAATGGGCAGTTATATAGTCCAGGGGCCTAAGACTGGAATAAACTGTTTTTATGGCGTGAGGTTTTGGTCCTGATCGACCGAACCCTTCTGCCAGAGGGGAGAGGTCCAAAACGTTTGTGTCCGGGGTGAGAGGGATCGGCCACAATCTTTCCTGCCCGTCTCAGCGTCCTGGAGGCGTACAGGTCCTGGAGAGACAGCCAGTTGCAGCCTATCACCTACAGAGCGAATGATACGCTGCAGTCTGGCCTTGTCTTTGGTGGTGGCAGCAGTGTAGCAGATGGTAATGGAGGAGGTGAGGATGGACTCAATGATGGCGGTATAGAAGTGCACCATCATTGTCTTTGACAGGTTGAACTTCTTCAGCTGCCGCAGGAAGTACATCCTCTGCTTGGCTTTATTTGACCACTTGAGGTCTGGGGAGATGATGGAGCCCAGGAATCGAAAGGACTCCACAGTGTTGACTGGGGAGTCCAGGGTGATGGCGGCAGGTTGGGCTGCTTTCTTTCCGGAAATCCACAACCATCTCTACTGTCTTCCGAGCGTTTAGCTCCAAATTTTAGGTCAATATTCCGGACTCATCCCCACCAGAGATGAGTCCAATGAGTGTATCATCCGCAAACTTCAGGAGCTTGACGGACTGGTGACTAGAGGTGCAGCTGTTGGTGTACAGGGAAAAGATCAGAGGGGAAAGGACGCAGCCTTGAGGGGAACTGGTGCTAATGTTTTTTGAGTCAGAGATGTGTTTCCCCAACTTTGTGTGCTCCTTTCTGTCAGACAGGATGTCTGTGATCCACCTGCAGGTGGAATCAGGCACGTGCAGCTGGGAAGGCTTCTCCTGCAGCAGAGGGTGGTATTGAAATGATACATTAGTGTAATTAGGATGATTCCTACTGACTTTGGTGATTACCTAACTTTTCGTCTAGGCCACCATCAAATTATTCACTAACCCAGTGAAAAATGTCAGCATATCCAAAATGGATTGGCATATGATTTGATACAGGCATTTATGTTCCACAGAGGATGATTTATAATAACCTTTGTGACATTTTTGGTTATAGTAAACTGTCTTGACGTTTATTGGATGAATACTTCATAATCCCCTCAGGATGGATTGTAATAACTTTGGTGAACCCCTAACTTTACATATAGAACAATTGTCAGGACAAATATGGTCTAATAAATTGGTTTATGACCAAATACCTGCAAAACTATTAAAATCTCAATTAGCCTCAGCTGTACTGTGTTTGGTACTACTTTGCATGTTAGCAAATGATAACATGCTAACATGCTTAACTTATACAATGACCATGGTAAAGATTACCTCCTAAACATCAGTAAGTAAGCATTGTCATCATGAATATTAGTTAGTTAGAATATTATTAGTTAGTTAGTATGCTGATGTTAGCATGTAGTACTTATTTAGCACTGCTGTGCCTAAGTACAGCTTAAGGAAAGTGTTTTGTCAGTTTTTTGATTGATTCATTGGTTGGGCATCACACAGGGTCCGTCAAAGGTCTTTTCCCCATTCTGCAGGTCTTGTCGACCTCAGTTAATAAAGCCCTGGGTTTAGGTTGTTACATTTTAAAATGTAATTGCAATGTAATGTCTCGTTTCCATGGCCTGGAAAGACATGAAAAAGAACATCTTGGTTACATAACTATTTCAGAGCTTTAAGAAATTTAAAGTCATTTTGATCAATTTACCAACAGGAAGAGAAAAAAAAGTCAGCCTTTCAGTCAGTCCATTGCTATGACTATGGTGGTTGGTGCACACATTAATTATCGGGATAGGGATCATTCTTATTGACTTTGGTGATCCCCTACATTTTCCTCTAGCACATAAGACATAAGAAGCTAATTGTCATTCCAATACTGTCTGACCGTATCACAATGAAATTGCATTGGTAAATTTACATATTAAAAACACAACAAACTAAAAAAGACAAAAAATGTAAGAAACTATTTAAATTTGAAAAAAGGCAAGTTAAATAAAAGCAAGAAGTGGCCATGTCTTAGTGAAATTGCAACCTTATTGAACATATTTATATGTGCAGCAATAGATAATTACATTATTAAGCCTCAAGAGGTGCTTCGGCATGAGTTTCGATGATTTTCTGGGATGCCTTAGTGACCCTCTGTTCTGTTTTGTTGCATCCGGCAGACCATTCTGTGATGCAATAAGTCAGTATGATTTCCACTGTGCATTGGGTAAAGTTAAAGAGGAGATTCTGATGGAGCCGGTGTTGTGCCTTACCAGTGACAGTTGAAGTGTGTGTGGCCCAGGAGAGGTCTTCTGTGTGTGCAAGAAATTTGAAACTAGAGACCCTCTCCACAGCCTCGCTGTTGATGAAAACAGGGCTGTTCTCTTGGATCTCCTAAAATTCACTACAATCTCTTTGGTTTTGCTGTTGTTCAGAATGAGATTGTTTGTGCAACACCAGGAAGTCAGGATTTGTACCTCATCTCTGTAAGCTCATCATTGAAAATCAGCCCCACAACTGTTGTGTCGTCTGTGAACTTAATGATGGAGTTTATTGCATGGGCAGGCTGACAGACGTGGGTGAAGATGGACAGGAGAGGACTCAGCAAACATCTTTAGGGCCCACCGGTGTTTAGGGTGATGGTAGCGGATATGTGTTTTCCCAACCTGGAAGCCGGAAGGCGGTTGGTACCCAAATCGGTAAGAGTTAAGTTGCAGAGGGTCGAGTTCAGGCAGAGGCTGTGCAGTTTAGACACCAATCGGCTTGGAATGACAGTATTAAAGACCAATCTGGAATCCAGAAAGAGCATCCTGACGTATGTATTTGGCTTTGCCAAGTGCTCCAGGGCAGTCTGAAGAGCTATGCTGATGACTCTGTTCAACCTGTTTGCACGGTATACAAACTGATGTTCCAGAGTAGCAGGGATAGTGCGTTTAATGTTGGCCAAAATTAACCTTTCCAATAATTTCGCAATCCCTGTCACCTATTATTGTCCAATACTTTGGTTTATAACCAAATACCTGCTTTTCCAGCAGCCAGTTGCCTGTTGTGTTTAATGTCAACTTTTCATCTGATTTACATCATATTAGTATTGTCATTATGGATACTGCATTTTGACATACTATTTAGCTCAAAGCATTATACTGTGCCTGACTTGCCTCACAGACCTGCTAGCATGGCTGTAGACTCTTAGTATTAGTATTGCACAATAGATGAATAGACAATGTACTGTATGTCTGTCTAGATAGATCAGAACACTTTACAACACAGATTAAAAGCTACATCCAGAAACTGCTGTGGCTCATACCCATTCTGTTCCCTGTGACTCTAATTTTAGATCTGTGAATCCAGGCTCCACCCCTATCCACGCAGGCACAGCTGCTGTGCCTGGGTCAGTCCCAGAAGAGGACTCCACCTTACTGTTGTGTAAAACAGATGGCAGCTGTTTGATGCAATCACAAGCAGACGTTGCATCAAGTGGTGACACGCTTCAAATGTACCCAGAGCATGCAGAGCCAGGCAGTGACGCAGCTGAGCTTCCTGACTTCCAAGCCCAAAACCGACGTTTGCTACCCAACTTAAAGAATCCTCTGCACATCATTGATGGGCCTGAGCAGCGCTACTTCATCGGCATCATTGACATTTTTACAGTTTACAGTTTTAAGAAGAGGCTGGAGCATTTGTGGAAGAGGCTGAGACATCCAGGCCGATCCTTCTCTACCGTCAGTCCACAGACTTACTGCCTCAGGCTAAGTCACTGGGTACAGGACCATACTAAGTAGGCCCTGGATGAGTGGTGGAGACTTAACCACCAACTCTCAATGAGCATGTCTAAACAACTAAATGGTCAACCAAAGTCCACACACATGCACACATATGAAACAAGTTTATCTACATTTGTTCCATGGTTCCAATCCTTTTATTTTTCCACATGCTCAAAATACATCTATGGCATTATATTTGTGTAATGTAGACATTTTGAGCACAGAAAAATATTTTTTTTTTCTCAAAACAGTCACAAAACATTGAGACTGGTAACACATAAACTGAAGTTTGATTTGAACATACAAAAAAGGATTTTCTACTTAGTAAATGAATTGGTGCGTTTTCCTTGCTGCAGCAGACATATAATAAATAGTTCCTTTTGTAAAACAGCTAAATAAACAAGACAAATTGCAAATGCGTTTTAACTCACTTTGTGTCCAACTTTAAGAATTTGGTTACCAATCTCCCGGTACTTACCCAGTGATCGGTAATCCTACTTGTAATCAAATCTGACAAAAACATAAATTATGGACGCCAATTTTCTGTTTGGCTGAAATTATGAAAGCATATACTGTAGCAAGGATGTTGAGAGAGCAAGAAAGCCACTATTTGAAAGTGCATAGAGCAGGGAATTTAAACAAGGCAAAATTTGTCAAACAAATTAATATTGTGAGTTTATGTGGATAACGGAAAACCTGCAATTATATTTATTGAGCTCACAATTTTTATCAAAAACGTTCCGTTTTCGAAATGTTTCATTGTGCACTCATACATTTGAAACAAATGTAATTCCATAGCTGGCATATTTTTCTTTCAGAGCAGTTTTTTCCAAATACTGATCCAAACATGCCTAGTGTGATGCATTATAAAGAGGATAGGAAGCTCCTTGCTTAAAAAAATGTGTGTGTGTGTGTGTGTGTGTGTATATATATATATATATATATATATATATATATATATTGCTCATGATGTGCCTTCGTAAAGAAAATCTTAAAACGAAAAACATCAACTAGGCTTCAGCTACATGCAGATGTCTGCCTTCATGTACGTTGGAATCCTCTTTCATGGTCATTAAGGGTTTCACCAATATTGTACCTTCTTTCTTTGCAAGCAAAGAGCGTTCTAAAGAAAAGGTATTGGCAGCACTGGATGCCTGAAGTTGTGACTGTTTATTTATACGGATTATACAAACGATGTAACCAATGTTCCAGATGTTCCAGCATCATGACATAAAGTCTTGCAGTCTTTTTAATAGGCCTATATTTAAATTTTTCCAGGCGTGTGCAATGGAAATAATTACAATGCTGTCTGGTAATGTGTTTTATTGCCCAGAAACCTTCAGTTTAGCTTTAAAGCAGCCATATTATGCTCATTTTCAAGTTCATAATTGTATTTTAAGGTTGTGTAATTTTCAAAAAACACCATATTTTTGTTGTACTGCACCGCTCTCTCTCACTGCTGCAGATCCTCTTTTCAGCTGGTCTCTGTTTTAGCTACAGAGTGAGACCTCTTTTCTTCTTCTTCTTTTGTACTATCTTTGATTGCACTCGCACATTGCAGTAGATCAGAGCTCAGATGTAGATCATGTCAGCTAGCTAGCTCCATAGACAGTAAAAGAAAGGCTGTTTCTACAACTTTGGTCAGTTACAAGGCAGGATTAGCTGGGAGACTTCTAAATGAGGGCGCACATGTAAGTAGTTCTTTTGTAGATTATGGTGAAATTGTGTGTGTTGTAGCAGTGCTGTAGTGTTCTGCTATTGAGAACGAGGTGCTAGCGTTAGCATTAGCGTTAGCATACTAACGCTACGAGCTAATGGTTGCGGTTAGCCAGCTCGTTTCGGCTTGTGACGTCACAAGCCGTGCAGATTTTGAACAGCTCACCCGGAGACTGAAGGCAGGACACATTCAGAAACCGTATCTCACTCTAAGCAGCATGGATGGATTTTTTTCAAAGTTTGTATTTGTGTGGAAGCACCAGAGACACAAAAGAACACCCCAAATCCCAGAAAAAGTGTTTTTTTCATAATATGGGCACTTTAATTCTCTTAGTATTTCTTGATATTAACCTTTTGTGTGTTTATTATACAGTTTTATTGGATAAAACTGTAAAAACTTGTGCTTTTATCTTTTATTGTCATTTTGACATGGTCTAATGGTCCAACATGGATTTTCCCCTGAAATTCAGCAGTGCCTCTTTAGAATATGTTACTTGGTGAGAATTTACCTTTGGCCTAGAAATGCTATGACAAAGAAAACAACCTTAATTAAAAAATTTTGCGTGCTTTACTGACTAGTAAGATTTTTATGCGCATGTATGAATGTCTTAATACAAAGAATGAAACTGTGATAATACTCTGAAGCTGCATATTAGTTTTGATGATGCCACCAACTTGCACTTGTGACTCAGCTTTACAGAACTCTTTGCTTGCTATTTCACTTTTACACAATAGATATTTCCCTATGTCTGCAAATATTGGGAAAGGTATAGCTGTAACATTTGCTTAATGAATAAATGACGTGATGTAAGAGCTAAGATGTTTGTTTGGTGTCCTTTCACTTTTGACGTTTTCCTCCTCACTCACACTGACATCACATCCACTGATGAGTCAACCTGGCACAGAATGTTTAGTGTCAAGACTTAGTGGGGAATTCTTCAACAAGGGAGGAGTGTTCAGGGTTATCTCAGTGTTTTCCTCAAACAAGAAAGATTAGTCTATGACTAAACAACACTTGTGAAATCTATTTATGTAAAATTACATGAGTAAAATAACTCAAGCGTATATTACAACAATGGTGCAACACTGCATTTTTCTGTTAATAACTTTATTTGTACATTATGTTTATGCAATTGTGCAGTGTACACAAATATATTTTTGAAAAAGGTCTTACTGAAAACATTGCCTAAAACTGATTACAATGAGAAAAACTACTACTAAAGGCAAGAGAATGTTTGGATAGTGTTACAACCCTGCTCCTATCGGCTGTGACAAAAAACAGAGAGAACACAGGGGTAGGCTGCCAAAGGATATTATCTATTATCCTTTTTACAACCAACTTAATAATCAAAAAGGAAACAACATAATAATCAAAAAGGAAACAACATAACTTAAACAATATAACTAAATAAGCAATCCAAAATGAAACCTGCAGCCACTGTCACGCCGAAGGCCTGCCCAGGCCCAAAGAAAGTGAACTGCTTGTAAATACACATTGTGAGTCCCTACACGATGTGAGTCGCGCATGTGTAGAAATATGTTGGTTCTATACGCGCTAAAAGTATTGTTTTTTTAAATGGAGTCTGGTGGGTTTAGCGCTAGCAACTTAAGAGCTGAGGTCTCAAAGAGGTTTTGAAGGTCTATCTTTTTAGGGATCCTTTCCATAATGTTGTCAGACACTTAG
Source organism: Sander lucioperca (assembly GCF_008315115.2). Lineage (NCBI taxonomy): Eukaryota > Metazoa > Chordata > Actinopteri > Perciformes > Percidae > Sander > Sander lucioperca. The sequence goes on along the minus strand of NC_050186.1, from coordinate 34,797,150 downwards.
AATAATAATCTGAGTCTGTCAGTGGCAAAAGCTGGACAATTGCCCTATTGACTTACATTGTAGCTTGTTCGCCGCTGCCGACTGCAGCGGTCTTGCTTAATACTGGACCAATGTCAGAGGTTGTTGTTCCCATCAGTCATTTAGACACAAAAACATGGGAAAATCCAGGTTGAAAAAAACAGTAGTTATCCTTTAAAGCCCACCCCCCCCCTCCTATTAAATGTTAGTTAATTTATAAATTATTTTAATAAATTGATTTGTTTGATATTATTTTTTTTATTGCTTCATATGTTGTTGTTTTTAATTGATTTTGTTATTTCCTATATTTTATTTCTATGCTGCTTAGAATTATTTGTAAAATTGTTAAGATATATAAAAATGCACTGTTTTGTATTTGAAGGCATTGAATAAAAAACACACACACAAAAACAAGAGACTGCAGCAGAAAGAAAATAGGGATGCCTTAGTGGCAGGGAGGCTGCACCCCAAAAATAATGGCATGCCTGTCCGTGAATTTGTGTCTGGCGACGGGTTTGAACTACACGCTATAGTGCTTGACTATTTTATATTAAAGGACGTCTGTTATATTCAAGCTATTGCCAAATGAGTTAAGACAAAGCAAATTAAGCTTATCAGCTCCACAAAACACTCTCTACATTTCTCAGTATGGGTGTAGTCTAGCAACATTTATTCGCGTGCAACAGTAGATCCACGCCGTTTAAACAATGTGGAATAAAAACGTATAAAAGTCCAAATCTACACAAAATGCACAATCAATTAGTAAGCTGACAGCAAATTTATATAGGCTACATGGCATTTAGGCAACCTTTATTGCAACGTTTGCACGGTAAGATGTCCAGACTAGTGCAACATTCATTTTCATTTTTTGCGTCCTGCATATGCATCAACATCTCAGGATGTCAGGTGAGAGCCAGAGCCCTGAAAAAATTTTTTTTTTACTAAAGCAGTAGGCCTAGGCTATATGAAATCAGATGTATTACCTACCACAATTCAGTTGTTTTGTGTTATTTAAAATATTTATAAAATATCTGGTCATGCCATGAAACAATGCAATTACCCGCTTCAGCCGCCAGGGGGGCAGTGCTCCCCCTGCCCCGCAAACTCCGCGTATGATACTGTGTGTTAGTGTTTTAATCGCTGTCAAACATCATCGTGTCCAGTATTTCTTAATGCAAGTCTACTAAATTTAGCAATAGAGTAGGACTTGTATTTAGCTTTGCAGTTATTTGAAGAGGGGTTAACAGAGGTACTGAGACAGGTAGGACCAGCCATACCCATTTAATGCATTGAATGAGGCTGACATGAACCCTCACTGCATGGCCTCAACAACTCCACAGCAAAAACCCACAAGCAATTGTTCTCAATTATAGTTGGATCAATTATATTAGAAACTACACTACTGTAATATTTTGCAAGCATATTTATGGTAATACAAACAGTAAAACAACTTGGCAGCACACAAGCTTAAAAAGCTGTACTGCACCAAATCACAATGTTTAAAAATAAACATTCTTTCACCTAAATATTTGTGGAAACAAAGCCATAGCTTCAGTTATGGGAATGCATAAGAGACAAGAGTCAACCTAAACTACAAGCCTTGGATGTACATGATGTCTATTTTAATCCAAGTCTGTGATATGCTCATCACTATATGATCATGTTTTGGTCTGGCGAATTAGTTGACAAAAGAATCGTGCAGCCACAGTTCACATCACATCCAAGTAAGCACACATACGTCACCACGACGTATGCAAAAGATCGCTTCATCTGCAATTGATCGCGGGTCATTCTGAAGCGTCGTTTAATGAGCGTCTGGACGTCTTATTATGATGGAAATCTATACATCGCAGCAACGTATTAACTATGATGTTAGATGTATTACAAGTTCCTCAGTTGTTCGCGGGTCATGTACACTCACTGTTGATGTGATGGACAGTGAATCTGAATTCTGCCCAGCAACATATTCGCGCCACAGTCGATAAAGGAAGGAAAAAAAGTTGCCAGTCTAGAAGGGTTAGGATGGAGACTGCTTCATTGCTGTTGTCAAACACCATGGTAAGCACTATTTCATCTTAACGTAAAGTTAATACAAATAATTCGACGATTTCTCATGTGGAAGTTGGTGTTCATCTGACAAATAACAAGATGTGTTAGTAAGTTACGCCATATCATGGTTTAAAGTAACTTTAGAGCCGTTAGATCAGTCTAACATCGCACTAGCCGCCCTTTTTTACATTCATTTAAAATTAAAATATCCATGCTCTAGCTAGTTATGTACTAATCTGACTGAATCTGAATGTAAAGTTAACATTAGCTATGTCAGTTGCAGTACAGGCCAGTAACGTTAGCTAATGTTCTTCTTCTTTTTGTTTCCGGCAGACTAGACGCATCTATGGCATATTGCTGCCCTCCGCTGTTCTCTAATCGCTATTTACAACTTAATTAAAAGTAATTATCTATATTTTTTTATATACTCCAATACGTTGCAGGTACTCCATCAGTTTCTTCAATTTGTTCCAATTTGTTAAAAACAGTTTCTCCAGTTGCACCCAGTTCTCTGAACAGTTTCTTCCTCTGAGGAGAGTACTTCCTGCACTGCACTAATACATGCTTCACTGTTTCCTTGTCTCCACATTCACAGTTTCCATCAGGATGTTTACTAATCAGAGCCAGCCCACTCCTCAACCCACAATTCCCAAGCCTCAGTCTGGATAAAACTACTGCATCTCTTCTCTTACATCTATAAGCACATCTTTCTTTCTCTACCATTCTTTGTACTGAATAATAAGTTCTCCCCTTCCTTTCACAATCCCATGAATTTTGCCACATTTCTTTTACTGACCTATTAATTATTTCTGCATAACCCATACTGCACATTAATTTAAACTCTTTCCTCCTGCACTGCTTTCTTTGCCACCTCATCTGCCTCCTCATTACCCTCCACACCCATGTGCGCCGGAACCCACAGAAACCCCACCTCATACCCTGGTTTATGAATTCTATACAACACCTGCATAATTTCCACAAGCAAATCAGGTCTGGACTTAGATTTGGTACCTTTAATTGTAATTAGGGATGCAGCTGAATCACTACATATGACAGAATGTTCCTGTTTGTTATCTTCAACCCACCTTACTGCCCATAGAACTGCCACCAACTCATCATCAACATCTGAAATCCTACAACCTTTTTTATAACCTATTTCAGGTATACTAATACCAAAAGCCACTTTACCGCTCTCAGGATCTTTCGACCCGTCAGAATAAATTTGTAGGTAGCCTCCCCACATTTGACACTGACAGGTTTTTATCTCCTCCACTACCCCCTCTGACATCTTTCTTTTGCTTGTTTTCAAAAAATATAAATCAACAATGGGATCTGGAATCAACCACAAAGGTACATCTGAACGACATATTGGTGGACACACATTCAAATTCACAATACCAATTCCATCTGCCATAGATTTAAGTGTTTCTGTGAAGTTTGTTTTGATCAATCTTGCTGTTCCCATAAACTCCCATTGCTGACTCAACAGGTTTTTTGTTGGTAATTTTCCAGTCTGTTCTTTTAGTTTCATTAAATACTTGAACCCAAGTTTACGTCTTCTTATATCTAACGGCATCTCCCCTGTTTCTATTAATAGCGCCGGTATTGGAGTTGTACGAAACGCCCCACTACACACTCTAAGGGCTTTTGCTTGGACTATATCAAGTTGACTAATCACTGAAGGGGCTGCTGACCCATATACCATACAGCCATAATCAATAGTTGATCTTATCATTGCTCTGTATATCATCATCATAGAATCACTATCAGCCCCCCAATCAGACCCAGCCACACACCTTAGAACATTCATTATTTTCCCACATTTAGACGAAACCATCTCAATATGTTTTTTCCATGTCGGTCTTTCATCTAACCACATCCCCAAGAATTTAAAATTTTTAACTCTTTCAATAGTCGTATTATATATTTGTATCAGCCGTGTTGGCATTTTCTTCTTATGTCCAAATACCATGTATTTTGTTTTTTCTATTGATATTTTAAAGCCCCAATCATTAGCCCATTCAGATACCCTCTCCAAAGCAGTTTGAATTTGGCCAAAAATATAGGAAAGGTTCCTCCCTCGCTTCCAGAGGGCCCCATCATCTGCAAACAATGAAAACAGAAATTCTTTCCCCACTCTGCTAAACATACCATTAACTAGTATATTAAAAAGAAACGGACTCATAACGCTACCTTGAGGGGTTCCATTCTCTACCCCAAGCTCCTCTGATAATTCACTTCCCACCCTTACCTGAAGTGTCCTATTACTTAAAAAATTCTTAATCCAATTAAACATTCTTCCTCTGATTCCCGCATAATAAAGTGCAATGAGCAATCCCTCCTTCCAAAGCATATCATAAGCTTTTTCAATGTCCAGAAACACTGCAACAATGGCTTCTTTATTTGCGATGGCTTTTTTAATGTCAATATCTAAATCTAAAACAGCATCCATTGTTGACTGCCCCTGCCTAAATCCACTCTGATATTCCACAAAATATCCACTTTTCTCCAGTTTATCCACACGTCTATCTGTTATCATGCGCTCCATAATCTTACATAAAACAGAGGTTAATGCAATTGGTCTATAAGAACTTGGGTTATCTGTTTTTTTCCCTGGTCTCACAATTGGAATAATTACAGCATGTTTCCACTCTTTAGGAAGACATCCACTCTCCCATACATTATTAATTAGGGCAAGAACTTCTTCTCCTAACAAATCTCCAGAATTTTTAAATAATTGATATCCCAACCCATCCCTGCCAGGCGAGGTATCTTTACCTGAGCAATAACTTTCTTTAGTTCATCTATTGAGAAAAATACATTAATATCATCAGAATTATCACAATCAATTAGCAATTTAGCCATATTAATTATTGATATTTGACATATCCTTCTCCTGTTTACATCATCTACATTTTTGGAGCTGTGTACTTTTTGGAATTGCTTGACCAACATACTAGCTTTCCCTTTATTATTTACAGCTTCATCTCCATCACAGTGGAGGACAGGAATTTCTGTCTGCCGAAAGATACCTGTCATTCTATGAACTAGGTTCCAAATCTTTTTTAAGGGCGTATCCGGTCCTAACTTACTACAGAAAGCCTTCCAACTTTGCTTCTTTGCTTCCTTAATTACACGTCTAGCCTTAGCTCTAAGCCTCTTATATTCAACAGTACAATTCTCTAATTGGTGTTTCCGTAAGTTTTCATATACCCTATTCCTATCTCGGACCGCCGAATTACATTCTTCAGTCCACCACGGAACCATTGCTCCTCTTACTGGAACTTTTTTTCTTAGGGATACTCTTTACAGCCGCAAACTACAACACTTCGCTAAGAGACCTATTCCACTCATCTACTCCTTTTCCACTATCTATTATTGATAATCCCATATTCACTCGATCCTCAAACTTGATCCAATTAGCTCTTTTTTAATTAAGCCGCAGGGAGCAATGAACTGGCTCCTCAATCAGACACCTACCAAATTTACTAATTATTGGCACATGATCACTTCCCACTGTATAAAAATTCATTGTCTCCCACCTACTGATCGATGCTAACTCTGCTGATACAATTGTAATATCTATGGAAGATGTCATTGACCGACTTGTACAAAACCATGTAGGACGACCATCATTTAACACAATTAAATTATTTTTATCTATAAAATCTTCTACAATTTGACCATTTCTGTCTCTCTTCTCACCTCCCCACAGTTCATTATGAGCATTAAAATCCCCAACCCAAATCCCCGGTATACTAATCTTATCTACAATTTCCTGAAAGTGACTCTGTTCGAGCTTAATGCACGGATTATATAAATTTACAATAGAGATTTTCCCTTAATTTTCAATTCTTCTATACTGAATGGTATTATAAAATCTAATCTCGGATTTAACCAAGTTTCCTCAATACAAATAATTTCTGGTTTTTCTCCAAGACAATCTATCTATTTATTTATTTCTTTATTTCAGGTTTATTTAACAGGGACAATGCACACTAATAATACATATGAAAATGTAAAATGTGCCAGAATTAGCCAAAAGGCTATTTTACATCTGCTGTCCCTGGACAGATAGTACACTGTCACACCTAAAAAGACAAAAGGATTATAATAGTACAGTAAAATTAACTATAAATGTAAAAATTTAAAAAATGACAAAATCAATATATAAACAATAACAGATTGTCATTATCAACATCAATACCAGCACACACACACACACACACACACACGAGCTAAAGCTGTTTGACCGAATGCACTTTTCCTCAACGGGACAATGCAGTCACCTCTTGCTGCACTCCTTGTAGATCTGTAAGCGTTTGGTACTGTGTTTACAAACTGGCTCAATACCGGAGGAGCCAGTCCATGTAGAATTTTGTACATAAGACAAAACAAGTGTTGTGTATCAAGTGTTTAAACTCTTGCCCATTTGCAATAAGACTCCTAGCATTCCATTGCATTATGTAAAACATAATACAAAAGACACTAATCACCATCATATTCATCATGTCTGCTGTCCATTTCCTCTTCCTCATTGTCGTCCAACTCTATGTGTTGACTCCCATTTGGTCTTTGATCTGCACTGTCCTGAGTGTAAGTAAATTCCCATAATTCCTTTGGATTGATCCCCTTGAATCCTAAAAGTTTTTCTGCAGTGGAAACAATTTCACGTGCCACATCTGACTTTTTGTTTGCCACCATTTTAACTCTCCACATTGCTTCAACCATGAACGCCAGTAGTCCTTTTTTGCTAATCACAACAGAGTCATCATTAAAAGCATGTCCCTTTACTAGATCTTTTGCCTTGGCCTCACCTTGATCTTGACTTACCCCACCATTACACTCCACTCTTCTCACTGCCTCAGCATAAGATATTTTCCTCTCTTTTTTTATTCTTTCCACATTTTCTGCTTTGACATAGTTTTGACAACCCCTGAAGGAAGCTGGATGTTCACCCCCACAGTTACAACATTTCACAGGTTCATTACATTCTTTTCCGTCATGCTCCTTGCTACATCGTCTACATCTTCTCTTTCCATTACACACAGCTGCCACATGTCCATATCTCTGGCAATGAAAGCATCTCAAAGGGGGTCTATCATACTCTTTTACTGGGTAGCTCAGGCCCAACATGACCTACGACCTGACATACGTTTTACAGCTACAACATTACCGCCTTTTAAACTAGTCAATATCTCTTGCTCAGATACGTCCAATGACACATTATACATCACTCCTTTTACCTCGGTGTTTGTTTTTGGTTTGAACACCTCTACTCCCTTACCTAGCACAGTTTTAACCTTGAGAGCCTTAGCTTGTTGCATTTCCGACTTACATATAATTGAAATCATTCCATTCTGCAAAATAGAGGCATGCAATATGTCACCAATCCCTTTTTTTAAGTTCATTTGTCAATTTAAGGGGATTGACTGTAGAAAAGCCAGCCCCTCCTTTTACTTCAATCAGAACTTTAAATCCCTCATCACTATTTGGATTAGGCCTTATTGCTTTAATCTGTGGGTTTTCCATATCACTATCCTGAGAGTTATTTCCTTGCTGTCTTTTGTGACTTGCCTTACTCACTGTGCTCCATTCCTCCCCACCCCCATCCCAATCCGCTCCCTTGGGCATGGGCTGACTCTGAGTTTAAGGTATCCCCAACTGTGTGAGAATTTACCGTTTTAACAAGGTTCACTTTACAGAAGACTCACCACACGACTTCCTTTCCACTTCGAATCTGAAACTGCTCAGGAATATCGTTCCCGGACCTATACAGGCCGTCGGGCAACACCCCTTCAAACAGTTCCTCACAAAACCCACACTATCCAATCCAAGATCACACCTAGTCAATTAACCTCACGGCTCTCCGGTTACCCGGCGCAAAAGGAAGCAGTGAATTACACCGAACGACCGTCTGTCTGTCTAACCTAAGTTGAAGATCAACAAACTTGTCTACCCGCGTGTCTGCCTGCACCCTCCTCCGTCCCTTAGCTAACGTTAGGCTGCTAGATAGCTAATTGAACGTTACCCGATATCCCTTAACGTTAATTTTAGCTAGCTAGCTAGCTAGCTAACAGTAACTGATTGCCGCACCTCAGTCATACTTTGCTCATATCGGTTAATTTGATTTTTTTTTTGGCTTAAATGGAACTGAACCTCAACTGGGAACATTTAAAGCCGAAGACTTGTTATATAATCAAAATGTAAAGGTAAATTCTGCATGTAGCGTTAGCTAGCTAGGGGCCGTAATTATTTTTACCCTGCTTATTACCAAAATTACACTATGTTAAATAAGTTTTAGGACAGTTTAGCTAGTAAAACTGGTTCGTTTCTGTACACTCGGCATTAAATCTGGTTAACAACTGATTTTGAAAAAGGGGTTCGGAGTGTCAACGGTCATAAAACATCAGTTATTAGATGCTGAATTGGCCTGCTCAGAGGAAGAGGCACTAATGACTCCAGAAAACAGGAAGCCAAAGAAGAAGACCTACACAGACTTTGAAATGGGTAGGTAATAAACTATTATTAAATCATATCCATCTATCAACAGTAAATATTTTAACCCTTTGGAAGTTGTACTTAGGTTACATTATGTATTTAAATGTAACCCTAACGTGCAGTGAAGGAGAGATACCACACGTCCTTCCTGCTGCTGTCAGACTTTATAATGAACACTGCTCCAAGTAGACCACACGCACCATATGTGACAATTTACTCACGTGCAACATCAATGTACACCTTATTATGCAATAATATATATATATATATATATATATATATACATATCAATAACTACTCTGTGCAATACTGTGAATACCGTGTTATTACATTTTCTGTCTGTATACTTAACTGTTTGATCTGCTTTATTCTTGCATTTTTACTGATGCTTTTGTCATTGCACTTTCCTTTTGGTGCAGTATCACTGAAAATGTCCACCACTGTGGGATTAATTAAGGATCTTATCTTAGAGCATAAAATGGCACCTTTGGTATAAAAAGTAAATACTTTTTAAATAATTGTGATTACTATGAAACCTTGATGTTAGCCCTTTTAGAGAGAAAGTTATGGTATATTTTATGGGACGATGTATAACATGCTATTTAAAGCTTTCATTTACAAAGTGATCTAAATACATATTGGCAGAATGGCACTTTAACAGCGGTTGAGGCTAGATGGGATACAGCTACGGTGACAACAGTTAAGTGTAGGCACCAAAACGACTAGTTAAGTTCAGGAAACAGATCGTGGTTTGAATTAAAACTCTAGAGGAACGAAACACATGTTTTCCTGGGTGAAAGTATAACAAATATATTATTATATTAGTCTAGATTTTGCGGGATTTTTGCGTAACTTTTGGCCGTAGCTGTATCCCTTCTACCGTAAACAGCCCACCTGTTGTGGATCTTGACCTTCATCCAAAATGAAACTGCACAGACTGCAGCCCCCCTACTGACCAAATGGCCTTACTGTTCAATTATATTGAAATGCTGAATTGGAGCTTCTGATGAAAATTTAGCAGAGAATTTAACTACGTTAACGACATTTGGCTTGCCATATTCTACTTAATGAAACCGGTCTTCTATTCACATCTGCAAAAAAAAATATAACTCAACCACTTCTTAAAAACAAAGGGAGAAGAAACAAAAAATAAAATAAAAAAAACTTCCATGCATTAAAAGATACTTCTTCGAATAACGCACAAAACCCAAATCTTTTGTTCTTGTCACAGCAGCAGCACCAAAGAATCCTACTTTCCTGAGTACGAAGCCGGCCATCAAGGACTTCCCCGAGTGGCAACTGACTGGAGCAGAGGCTGTAGCAGGGACAGCCTTTTTTTTTTTGCTACTGAGATAATTGACATTATGATAGACAGTGGACAATATGGTGTGACAATTAGTTTTTGTTCTCCAACATGTACACACTGCTGTTGTGAAGCAGGGATATACAGCTCACGAGTGTGTAGTCAAAAGAGAGAAATACTGTATATTTCTGCAACTCCTACAGATTAAGAAAATAATGAATTTTCTTAATAAATAAATGTTATTCTTGGCTCAATTGTTCAGTGTCTTTGGGCATAAAAAAATGAGAAAGTGGCGTTTTTTATAACTGAAACAGGGTGCGTTGGACATCCTGTTGTGTGCGCAAGCGCCTTTTTATTACCATGGGTTTACAGACACGTCTCTACTGATTGGGTATTACCTGGAACACAACAATAATCGAGAGACACACCCACCAAACGAGAGAAAACATAACTCAAGCCGTTGCACACCGTTCCCAGGAAACGTGCGTGCCCCAGCTATTTGCCTGAGGGAAGCCCACAGTCTCAGACTTTAAAAAACACTGGTTTAAGCTTTTAATAGTGTTTTTGTACATTAGCCCTTAGTATAGACCACAGTAGGATGATTATCCCAAAATCTAGCTACATACAAGAATAGCTTTTAATGTGTTACAGTGTGCTATTTTCTATAATAATTTGACGATACAGTACACAGAGAGCCAGGCAGCCTGCTTACCCAGTCTGCACCTGCAGACTGGGTAAGCGTACATCTTCACCATCCTAATATTTTAGGGGGCATCTGATGTTCTTGCCTCATTTCACTTCCGTTGAGGCCATGGTCCTATTTCAGATTCATGGCCCAACATCTTTTTCCATTGACTGCTTACTTTGCTGATGTCTGCTGTGATGTCTTATACTGTGTCCACTCTGGCTTTTGATGTTTGTTCCTGTCTATGTCATGCAAACAGCTCAGAGCATGAGCTTCCCTCTTATGTGGGGTAGAATGAATATTCATGCATGTCCGGTACCTTAAATACCTCACCAAGACCTCTGTGATCTGACCACCCCTGCCTCTGAAATTATACTACAATTTCCATTGACTTGCAATTGTTACACAGGCATTGATGCACATATTGGGCAATGTGTGTTTCATTTAGGTGTAACATTAATAAGTTAAATGGATTGCCTGTGCCACAGCTATGCTACACTTTTATAAGGGGTGGAAAATCAATATTAATGCACACCAGTACCTCAAATACATGTACCTGCTTGCCTAACTTTCACACCACCTAACCTAACTTGTTCCGCTAGTACCAACCCTCATACAGTTTAATTCAACCCTGCGTTGATAGGAAAGTGTGTCCCCTCCTATGAACGTCATGCCTACCGACAAACAGTATGGACATCTGCAACATTATGCTTATTTGAGAAATTATCTGTAATTTCATTTCAAAACTGAAGGAGTAGGCTTTTCATAAAATCCCCTTCTCCTCCAAATCCTGTTAATCCACTTTAAAAACGTTGGAGTCTTCCAATACAAGCTCCAAACTGTTTTAGGCAAGGCTCAGTGAATGTCATGAAAATAAGCAATTCAGAAATTTTGGGAAGTTTTTACTGTTTTTCCCAGTTCCCCACAGTCAGAAACTAATACGCATGCGGGACAGACCTTTTTTTTATGTATTTGGTGTACTTCAAATAGAATATGTAGCATACATGTTCTTTTCCTTATGAAGTTAAAATTGTTGTTAAAACAATTTCCTCTAATATTAAGACCCAAAGTGAGTCACAGTGTTCAACAAAATGCAAGGTCATTGTGCAGTCTACTGCTCCCTCAAATCATTTTGCCTCTCCCCAATTTCTACAGGTCAAAGGGAACAAAGAGTTTTTCATGGGCTGAGGTAATATACGGTGAATAAAGACAGGGAGGACACAGTATGAATAAAGCTTTACATTGGTGTGCTATATATATTTTTTTTAATTTAACAATACATGCAATGTGTGAAAGACTGGGAAGGGATGCTAGGGCTCAACAGTTCAACCAAGGCTTCTAGCATCAACGTGAACATTGATAATCTGGGCGTGAAGCGATGTAAGACCTTAAAATGGTTGAAAAAACAGAAATGTAAACAGAAATTGTCTCTTTAGTCTATGTGCTTCAGATATCAAGAAAGTGCGCGCAGATTCAAATAATTGAATGTTGCACAATCATTGGATGAATCATGCCGGACAGAGACGATCTTGACCAATGATATTGTTTGACTTCATGGGGGGCTGTGCTAACATGCATCAATCATAATGTTAGCTGGCTAGCTAAATATATAACGCTAACAGTTAACTAGGTACATTATATTTGTCAGTTGACTAACGCTAACGTTAATTTAGTAACGTCAACGTTCCATGTTTAACTTAAGTTCCTATTTCCTCGTGCAAACACGGACCTGACAAAGACAGGTGGCAGTTAACTTAGTAACGTTAACTTGCTAAGTAACGTAAGGTTAGTAGTAGACAGTTTAGCAGGTGAGCTTGATTAGCTGGGTACTAATACTAGTAATTGAGGAAACTTTATAACGCTCCGTTGCTCCTAACGCTAGCTAGGTAGTTAACATCACTGTTTATAACCGCCGTTTAACGTTACCAGGTTATGCCTCAATTTTCAATAAGCTATCTCAGCTGACTAACTTTACGTTGGTTCTACTTTATGATCAGTGAACCACATGTTGTAATTAACAATTTACCCCTGCTTCATTTAATATTTACAAGGTAACAAGTTACAACATGACATTAAACGGAGTCTGCTTTGTGGACCACAACATCTTAATTTGAACGTGATCGTTATTTTCACTCATGATTCAGTGTGTCCAACTTAACATGATCATTCTGTCTTTCCAGAGAGAATATTTCCATTCTCGCTTTCCACATAAAAATAAATGGACAGGGAATTGAACAAACTCAGAAATAAGATATAGGCTACCTGCTCTATTTATAAGTGTTTCTCCCTCCAGACAATTGCACTCAGTCTGCAATTAAATATGTATTTGTTTCATTTCATTTATATGTTTCATTTTTGCTGTAAATCTAAATAAATAAAAACCTGGTGGTCAATGCTGGGAAGCCTCCACAAATAGATCTATGTATACTACTGTTACAGTAATTTTCAAATCTCACCCTAATTCTTTAATCCCTGTTTAGGCAAGATGGAAGAAAGGAAGATACCAAGATAAGAAGATCAAGGAGATAAAGAAAGCTAAAGTAAATAGATGTTCAACATACAGTATCACACGTTATCATCTGTACCTTACCACATCTTTCTCACCCATGTTATGGCTTTCATTCTGTGTTCAGTTTGACAAGGATCAACAGACCAGACAGCTCTCCCACAGCCAGCCTGAGAACCTGCTTTACGGTCTGAATAGCCTGGGTGAAGTTGAAGACGCGTGCATCAGATGGCTGAGAAAAGGATAGCCCAGAGCAAGAGGGAGCCCAGCAGAGGCTAAGAAGGAGGCAGCAAAGGAGTTCACAAACCCACATACAGCTAAAGGAGGTACTGCATGACATCTGGGGTCCATTTCAGAAAGCAGGTTTAGTTTGCTAACCCTGAGATGAGGGTAAATCTGGGTTTTCCGTTTCAGAAAGAGAGGTAACTTAACCTCAGACTCTGTGAACCTAACCTGGTCGGTAGAGGTGTGAATCTTCACTGATATCCCGATTCGATTTGATTACGATTATCAGGTCAGTGATTCGATATCTCGATGCATCCAGATGCTTCAAAATAAAATTTTCTATTATGGACTGTTCGTTATTTAATTAAGTGGCCACCAGAGGAGTTTTGTGGCCTCTAACCTAAAAAGACTTGACCCTCCCCTCATCAGTAATAATTTTCCTATGACCCTCCAAAATGATTTGAAGAAGAGGCATGAACCTCCCCTCGCATTCAAGTTTGCACTTAGCAAAGAAGTACAGATACCATTTGATTTTTACAGCCATGGTGTACAGGAGTTAACCTCTACATTCTCATCTTACACATCACACTCCTCTGTTATGGTGTGTTGGCCATTTCAGTAGATTTACTCACTAACATTGTTGTGGAAACACAATAAGCATGGAAACTAAATGCACACTTCATGCATTACTTCAAATACTAAGTTACTCCTCTAGTAAACTAGTATTCATATGAAATAAAACAATAAAACATTGAGACCATTCAGCAAAGGACACTGGGATAGGCTATAACCAATTCAACACTGGTTGCTAAACTTGTCACTATCGTCATTGTATATTTTAGCACATAGGTAAAGCTGCCGAAGCTGAACATTATATTCCAAAACACATATGTTTATTTTTAAAGCAGATTTTAGACAGACGCGGCGGAATGCCCCGACGCTTAAATTCAACTAAAATGTAACAGTGAACAATCAGTGTTGGACCTACAGTCTGTTGAGATGCCTCTCCAAACGCAGAAACGAAGCAAGGTTGGCACGGCAAGATGTCCAGACTAGCAACAGTAACTTTCGTTTTTTGCGTCCTGCTGCTCCCATCGTCAGCCAGGTAATATTTTTTTTACTAAAGCCCTATATGAAATCAGATGTATTACCTACCGCCATTTAGTTTTGTGTTATTTAAGATATTTATAAAATATCTGGCCATGCCAGATGTAATTATTCCACAAATTTTTTAAACAATGCAATTACCTGTTTCAGCCACCAGGGGACAGTGCTCCTCCTGCCCCCCCAGCAAACTACGCGTTTGCGGTCAGACCCATCTGGTAGCGAAGGAGGGCCGAGACTGAGAGCTACATAGATAAATATGCACCAAACAAGCCACTTTGAAATTTTGCTCTTTTCATGAATAAAAAAGTTGGGTGACCCCCCCGCCCAGACTAAAAAATGTTGGATGACCCTCCCCTCAGCAAAAAATAAAAGACATGACCCTCCCCTATTTTCCTCCGGTGGTCCATTCCATAAATACCGAACGGTCCCTTAAAGCCATATAGGATATTTGACTTGACAAACTTGCATTGTCAAATGCAATGCCCAAGCTGCAATACCTAACTTCAGACTGGAATGATGAAGTGTTTGGGTTAATTTCTTTAAGGTAGCTACCACGAAGGTTTACCTATTTTGGATTAGTCATATACCACCCTACTTTTAACCAGCAAATCTATTGTGCTGTATTGGAATAACTGACCCCAGACAACGCTTTAACAAAAAAGGTATTGTTTACTGAACAATAACTTAAATGTACAAATAATATTTAGCCGTTAGATTGAATAACAAAAAAAAACATAACACAAATCACACCCTTCAAATATGCTAACTGCAATATTTCTTCAAATGATATTACACACAACTACCCCTTTACCCGTTTCTCTATCAGTTTCCACTTATAACACTCCAGCTACACAAAAGTATTCCTCCATACAGCAGTTTCAATGTAAAACGTACTCAAAACCTATTAAACCACTGTGTTAACACACACCTACCCACCCACACACACGCCGAGAGAGATTGTTTGTGTGTCTGCCTGTCTCCGTCTGTCTGTCTGTCTTTCACTGGAGAGGATTCCAACAGTCTGTAATTGCCATCGTCAAGGGGTGTCAACTTTTTCAGCTCTTCTGAGTTTGCAGGTATGTTTACAACATTGGTGATGCGGAACATATTAGTCAGAAGAGTGTGACTCACTCTGAAAATTTTTTTAAACGTTTTTGTGGTGTTCCCTGGACACAAACCAGTAAGAGTCATTAAAAAGATGTTCCACAGTATTGCAGGTGAATGATGTAAACCAGGGGTGGCGAACCTGTGGCTCTTGAGCCATATGCGGCTCTTTGCCTGCTCCTGTGAGGCTCTTACTGTGTGGCTGGGGGCTGTGTCATTGGTTGATTGTTGTTTTTAACTTTTCTGAAACATACAGTATTTCAGATAAGTAAAAAAAAAAACACATTTGAATACATCTGCCAATACTGCCAATACATTTGCCAATTATTTTAAAATGGAAAATAATGCAGCAGAGTTTTGAGGACAGATTCTGCAACCTGAGGAAAAACAGCGGCCACAGATCACCTTCCTCGTTAACCCTTTCACTGCTGAATCCGACTGTTTGAAAGCCCCTTTAGTGACAAATGAGTGAGAGAGTTGCTTCGAGTGGCCACAACCGAGTTCAAGCAAGACCTGAAAAGGATTGTGGATAACAAAGACTGTCAGGTTTCCCACTGAGTCAATCTAAGTGAGAAAAAAAAACTATGAAAACTGCTATGTATTATGACTAGTCATTAGATCTGGAAGACACTGTTGCTGTTGTAGTGTGGACGTGCATGTGTTGTGTGGCTTTTTGCTATGGTGCGTTTTTTTTGTGGCTCTTTATACCTAACTGGTTGGCCACCCCTGATGTAAACCCTTTGAAATAAAAGATTATGAATTATAATTCTGTTAATGATGGTGCTGCAGCCTCA
Source organism: Sander lucioperca (assembly GCF_008315115.2). Lineage (NCBI taxonomy): Eukaryota > Metazoa > Chordata > Actinopteri > Perciformes > Percidae > Sander > Sander lucioperca. The sequence continues at coordinate 34,780,858 of NC_050186.1, read as the reverse complement.
GAATGGGATTAGTAGGCCTAGGATTTTTATAGATTATAGGTTCAATACCATTTCACCAGTAATATTATACTTATGATTAAATATGATATACACTATATTGGAACTAACGCATTTACTCTAGCAGCAATTTTCTCCCACGCAAATTCTCTCTTTTACAGCAGCCGCTGTGTTGCTTTTTTAACTAAATACATGTTCAAACTCGCTGTATGTGTGCATGAGTAATTCCGCCCACCAGTTTGTTTGTGGTTGTTACCATGGTAAATCGTAGTATCATGGCTCCATTCATGCTGCCTGAAACGGAAAACTCAGAGTTTTCCATCTCAGGGTAAATCAACTCAAATATCAGGGTTAGACTCAGAGTTTGTTAAACCTCCTTCCTGAAACGGGCCCCTGCATTGTTAACGGCTGCTTTACCTGGTCTGTGCTTGTAAACAAAAAAAAAAAAACAACAACCGAGAGGTTACACCCCTTTTTGTTGGTACAGCCTTACTTGAGTCTAAACACAGTGACTTGGGACTTGTTCAAGACGGTGAAGGTTAAGACTTGTGACTTACACATGTGTGACTTAAGACAGTTACACACCGGGGGCGTGACGAATAAGCGACGCCAATAAGCAAAATAATCGCCTGTGAATATTTCACATCAAAACTATTCACACCGGCAGCGATGCAAATTTGCGACAGTTTTCAATAAAAGTTTTGGATATTCCCGCCAGCTCATCTACCATGTCAGTAGGACAGATGCTGAAGAGAGAGAGAAAGTGACGGAAGATGTGGTGTGAGCGGACGAGAAAGAGAGAGCAGTCAGAGCAGAGGAGAGTTAACGTTTAGTGGTGAAGATATGAAGTGATTGTACAGCAGCTAGATTCTGCAGTTTGAGAACAAATAAATGCAGCAGTTCATCAAAAGCACCAAAAGGTGTCCTGTCTGGTTTCCAGGCTGCTGAGTGGAGGGACGGGGGTTAGCTCTGGATACGTCCCAGGAAAAGCTGTAACACTAAGCTACTGTAAGCTATTAAGATTTAATCGTGGCTTAGCAACCGTAACTAGGCGCGGGAGGTCTGTCAAGCTTTCGAGCGAGGGAAACACCGTACACCGAAGCGTTGTGGAAATCCGATACCCGGTATCCTAAAAGTTTGGACGGGGTGGTGGAATTTTTCCCTTCCCGAAACCTAAAACCCAAGGGGAGAAAGGCCGGGCATGGATCAAGCAGTGTGGGAGGCCCCATTCACAACTAGCTAAATGTCGACAGTATTAACAAAAACACATACGTTTGCTCCAAGGCTCCAAGGCAAGAACACTAGCTAGCTAACTCAGCACAGCATTGCTTGGAAATAATGACGGTTCTTTGTTCATAATGCATATATTTGAATGTAAAATAAAGACAATTCCGGCGCAAAACGAACCTAGGGGTTAAATAACAGATGTGTACCCACTCTGTCGCTCTCTGGGACATGTTTTCAAGCTAGCGCGGACCGCTGATTAGCTTACAATGCTAGTATTCGGGGCACAGGGAAAGTAAAAACAAATCGCTATTTATACCACTAAAAAGGCTCAAAATATCACCGTATCAACGGTAGCATAATTAGGGTCCCTAAATGTTAACCGAAGCATTGAAAACTTTGTAAGTGTACAGACAGTTTATTAAACAGATAGATTATAAAGACAGTCGCGTTCTCGTATACAGGCGGCCGCGAAGGGTCAATATACAGTTATCAGAGTATACAGTTAATACTCAATTGACCTCCTGCAAAACAGTGTAGCATATGTCTACTTATTGTGAAAGGTAAAAACGGAAAGAATGTTTCTGGCATGTGCTGCCTTTATAAAGGTTGAAAGGAGTAATAAAGTTTGCTGACGTACAGTCTGTAGTTCGGACAGCAGCCTCCGTGTTGTTGTTTGGTGATCCTCATAAGTAAACACTACTTGTGACAAAAACAACCGTTCGAAAAAATATATTGACATGCGAAATAACCACATGGAAAAAACGTCCCTGGTGTGCAACGGCCTTTACTCTTACCTCTGATATTTTTGATTAAGAGCTACTCTCAAACTCAATCTCAAACTATGATGTCATCAGGTTACTAAGCTGCTTCATAGACAATGAATGTGAAACTAATTTTGTAGAATATAAAAAAACCCAAATGAGGTTTATTCTATGTTAGCGTTTCATTAAACACCTACCCGTTACCTCCGAACATCCCCCTGGGTGATCTCAGTGTCATCTATAAAATCTTTCTCAATTCATTGTTTTTGGAAAAGCTCCAGACATTATATCAGATGACATCACAAATTTGAGTTTTTGGATTTTGGAGCGAGTTTTTCATGTTCACTGACATTTTGAACACACATGTATGAATTAGAAATAGTTCCCCTTTTCCGAGACCCAGTGCTAATACGGCACTGGTGCCTTAACGACCGTTATCTACCGGACCGAATAGCAACGCGGATTTCGGTGCCTTATTTAGGTGCCTCTTAAATGCCTGCGCTTCTCTCCGATTCTCCGAAAACAGACGTTAGAGGCAACAGAAACATCGCCGCACGGGACGCTAGTTAACGCTACACTTGGCAGCAGGTAACGTTAGCCTACCGTTAGCTAGCAGCTGGAGTAAACCAAGCCCCCAGGAAGAGCGGAAAGTCTAAAGCCACCATTGGCTTAGCAGATAACGGTGGTACTGCACCCAATGGCCCAGAAAGACTTTTCACATAGATTTTGCATGGCGAAAGAAACATCTATATAGTTTCTGGGTATATCAACTTACCAGCCCGAACACTGAAAGGGTCCTTGTTTAAAACGTCACGTTTTTAACATTTTTAACATTCACTAGAAGCGAATCCAGAATTATTAAATTTGGCATGATGAACGCGCATAGTGGACGCGAGCAGAGCCACGGGACTGCGCCCGCCCGCTCACATGACTGTTCTCCCAAGCTCATGTAGCTAGCTGTAATAATGGATATAGCTAATGGTTGTAATTCACCATGTGTTCTATTAATACGTCCATGGTATTATCTTATGAAGTTATGACACATCCGAGGGATGTATGTAGCTATGCTGTAAAGCCTGTTAGCTACGTGGATGTAACGTCTAGCTAGCTAGTTGCTAACATATACATAGCTAGTTATATGCCTAGCTACATAACGTTACTACAGACATAGTGATTACATCGCCTTGGTTCTCTCTTATGATACATCCGAGGGCTGTATGCTGTAAAGCTTGTAATGTGGATGAGAGCTGAAGCCATGGATGAGCTCTGTTCACGAAACTGCAGGCTAACTGCTAGCGCTAGTTATTAGCTAGCTAGCTAGTAGCACAACATAATTATTAAATCTCCTTGGTTGTCTAGCTAAATACATCGTTTATTTAGCTTAGCATGTAAACGATCGGGAACAACGAAAACACAGTGTTTAACGTTAGTGAGTATTTTAGACAATGAAAACGGCGAGTTCATGAGTTCGCCACCTGTACGAGACACGAGAGAGGAGCTCATGAACGTGCAAGTTGCTACCGGTTGCTACGACAACACAAACAAATTGTTGCTAGTGCGCATGCCCATCGTGAGCCAAGCAGCGTTATGGGCCAACAATGCGGAAGAGCCGAGCTCCATGTTTGGTTTATGCGCTTTTGAGCACTCTCATTGGAACGTACGGGGCTTCCCGCCGAACACTGTATCCAGTTCTCTTAATACATCCATGGAGTAAACACGGTTAAAATGCTAACAGCTAAACAGTGTAAAAGTGTGTCTGTATTTCACTGGAGAGGATTGTAACACCAGACTGTAGCTGCCGCTGTCTGAAAAACAACACAGACTCAGCCTCGCCAGCCTCATGCTGCATTCAAAGTAATTGTAAAATACCCTTTTCCCATCCAGTGTTTTTTGTTGTCGTTAACAGGAATTTACTGATGAAATAAGTTATTGTTATAAGTTATTGTTATTACATTTTTAATGAATCATTTAATTATAAATATATATATAATTCTTTCGGTAGAGATGAGTCACCTTTTCAGCACTTCTGAGTTTGCAGGTATGATTATAAATGAATGTTTATTTAAAGTAAAGGTAGGGAATGAGTCTTTACCCCAAGTGAAGGAGTTCAAGTACCTTGGGGTATTGTTCGCGAGTGAGGGGACAATGGAGCGGGAGATTGGTCGGAGAATCGGCGCAGCGGGTGCGGTATTACACTCAATTTATCGCACCGTTGTGACGAAAAGAGAGCTGAGCCAGAAGGCAAAGCTCTCAATCTACCGGTCAGTTTTCGTTCCTACCCTCACCTATGGTCATGAAGGCTGGGTCATGACCGAAAGAACGAGATCCAGGGTACAAGCGGCCGAAATGGGTTTCCTCAGGAGGGTGGCTGGCGTCTCCCTTAGAGATAGGGTGAGAAGCTCAGTCATCCGTGAGGAGCTCGGAGTAGAGCCGCTGCTCCTTCGCGTCGAAAGGAGCCAGTTGAGGTGGTTCGGGCATCTGGTAAGGATGCCCCCTGGGCGCCTCCCTAGGGAGGTGTTCCAGGCACGTCTAGCTGGGAGGAGGCCTCGGGGAAGACCCAGGACTAGGTGGAGGGATTATATCTCCAACCTGGCCTGGGAACGCCTCGGGATCCCCCAGTCGGAGCTGGTTAATGTGGCTCGGGAAAGGGAAGTTTGGGGTCCCCTGCTGGAGCTGCTACCCCCGCGACCCGTTACCGGATAAGCGGAAGAAGATGGATGGATGGATATTTAAAGTAAACAACATACATTAATGGTAAAAGTATGTAGATATATTGGAGAGTTGCCTGTAAATACTCTGAAATATTGTTTATATAAAGTACTGACTATTATTACAATGTTTCTGGAAGGTATTATCCCATTATCGTCTCTTTTTTGTACAGTAAAAAAAACAGTATTAAACAGGAATTTACCGTAAATAGATTGGATAATCATAAAATAAACGCCTAAAGGAGGGTATTTTAAAGTCATTTTACCTGATTTTTGTGTGTTTTATATCCAGAAATCTGTACTTTAACAGGGAGTTCTTGTGGATGGATTGAATAATCTTGTGAATTTACCAAAGAAAACCGTATGAAAACAGCAGTTTTCATTTAAATTATTTCATTTTAAGGTATTTCTGCAATATTTCTTAGTTTTGATAAAGATTTATACATTTGTTTTATAACAAAAATTTGTTTTAATTCTACAATATTTAGACTGTAAAAATACAGAAAATATTTACAGGAAATGTCTGTATTTAAAAAATGAATTTTCCTGTAAAATAATGTAAGGTTTTCCGTCATTTGACGGTAAGTGTTTGGCAACTTTGCTGCCAGACTTTTTACCGTTTTTTTACGATTTTTTTTTTTTTACAGTGTAGGCATAGGGCTATTCAGCGTATACAAAGAGGGATAATTGCGTTAGCCTAAATCATGGACAACATTGCGAACAAAATAAAAACAGGGATAATAATGTAGGCCTTGGCAATCATTAAGCATCTTAATCACGAGTATTAACGTTACATTTTTACATTTTGGGTGTTTTTGAGGGTGTTTGTTTTACTGTCTCTCAGCCTCTAACATGGGCTACAGGGAGCCAGCATAAAATACAAGCTCACCGTTAGCGGCAGGCGACGCTTTGCTGCAGAGTAAAATCTTCTCAAAAGGCTGTCCTTCCACTCCTCCCTAAATTTCTTTGTTAAGTCCTTTTCAAATGCCAATTTAATTAAATTGGCCTTTCTTCGATGAAGCATGCTGAGATGATGATCTGTAACAATGTTCTTTAGTGTGGAAAAAGAGTGCTCACAGAGTGCAGTGTTTGCCTCAAAAGTAAAAGCCTGTTTCAGCGCTGTCATCACGCTCGACATTGCTTTGAGAGGTTTGTGGAAGAGTTTTAGAACTTTTTTCATTGTCCATTTACCCCCGTCAGGTGGGGACGAAACCTTGATTTGCTCACTTAGGAACCGGCGAGCCACTTTATATTCCAACTCCACAATGGCTGTATTAGAAAGGTCCAGTAAAAGTTTCACTTTGGACACGTCCAAAAAAGTAGAATCCCCTGGGTCGAGAGATTTGAGCACATCCATTAGCACACAGTTGCGCTCCCCAAAATGCGCCTTCATTTCCCCACAAACTGCATCAATACAACTGAAATACAACCTGCGCAGCTCAGTTTCGATGTTGGAATCTTCGTGTTTAGTTCTTTCCTCAACTACATACATAGCAAAGGATGTGTTTGGTGTGCGCTGTCTCTTTGGTGTGGGCTCCTCTGTTGCATCCCTGCAGCACTGGAAGAGTGCTATGAATTCTGTCTCAGAGCGCAGATTTTCAACACATGTACATGCTGAATTTACAAGTTGCAAACCTGTAAACAGATCCATGTCCTCTGCCTGTAGCATTGTGTTAGGAGGGGCGAGATATGACAAGATTTTGTGCGCCATCTCAGCGATGAATCTGAAACTTGGTTCAGACATGGCCTGCAGTAAACCTGTTGCTTCAACTCGCACATCTTTGGGATATGCTGTGGTGCTGTTGACTTCGTGCAAAAGGGTGGTAAGGTCATCAAATGATCTTAAAATAACGGAGACCGTGCCAAGATGACCAGTCCAGCGTTGATCTAAGAGTCACTTCAGGGTCTGTCCCTTATAGAGAAGGAAGACTGTAGGTTTTCTGCAGAACTTGTAGAGCATGTTGCACATTGTGAAAAAATCCAAAAAGTTATATAAAGTAGACTTATGATTTTTCCGGGACTCAGTCCTCCTTTTGTTAATTCCTCAATAATTGCATCAGTCAATGTAGCTGCATCCCCCTTGTCAGTCGTGGAAATGGTCAGAAGACGCTCAGTTGGCTTGTACAGGTCATTGACAAAATGCACAATTATGGAAATATTTTCTGTTCCTATAGGGTTTTTAGTTTTTTATAGTGTAAAATGACTCGCCAACCTCTTCCACAATCTGCTCTGTGACCACAGTACTCATAATGTCTATTATGTTGTTCTTAATTATGTTCTAGTGTATCTAGCGTTGTGTGGAATAGACTGTGGAATGTGTGCTATTCTGGCCAAGGCAGGGTCTTTCCTTAAAGTGTATTCAAACAAGGACAAGAATAAGCCACAGCCATCTCCAGACATACTATCAAAACCATCATTGTCTCCTCTAAAAGGTAGCTGGTTTACTGTAAGGAACTCAATGGCGTCAATGATAGCTGACAGGTAGTATCTATTACGTTGCAACTGTTCTGTATTTACCAACGTAGCAATTTCTGTACCCATCTGAACACGTCTCTCCTTATCTCTCCACATTGCTTCACAGAGCTGGTGATGTTTGTTTGTTGAGTCCTTTCCCAGTCTCGACTGCATGCTTCCAATCGCAAAATCCACTCAGCGTAAAGGTCGAGTCAACAGCAGAGGAGGGTGCTCGGAACTTTCTGCATGGGTAGCAAAATGCAGCGTCTGCCTGGATGGAGTATCCCAGCTGGTTTTTGCTACCATACCAGGCGCTGTTGAAAGTTCTTTTTTTGCCTGAGAACAAGCGTGCAGGAAAAGTTTTCAGGACAATTTGATTTTGTTTCTCAACGCCGAGATCCCCTGGTTCTGCCGTCTGTGATGAAGACCCTTGCTTTGGGTTACAGTGTCGGCTAGCAGCACCGATGTGGTGGCTAATGCTAGCTTCGGCAGTGACAACTTCAGAACTAACGTTACTCCCTGTACTTTCGCCGTCTTTGTCACTTTCTTCCACCAACCTTGGTGTTGGTCATTGATTAACATTACGGTGTATACCCATAGCCTAAATTCTCTCTTTAGTTTACATTAAGCTACCTATTCTCCACCAAATTCCCGATAGCTGCCTGACATGTAAGCTGCATGTCAATTTCCGTTTTAACTGCAGCAGTTTTGACAAATCAATCAAATCCATTTACAATTATTTTAATAAAATTAAGAACAAACACCCTTTTATTTTTATTTATGATTTTTGTATATTCAAAATGATATCTTTTTTTTTAATTAAAAAATGTTGTACAAAACAAAAGGTGGGATTGGTGACAGGCTCGTCAGACGTTAAAAAAAAAAAAAAAAAGGCTTGTCTGTCCAGGGTAGGCACAACTGAATGAGCCTCCATGAATGAATGAAAACAATTCACGCCTAGCCACCTACGTAGGGCCTACATACTGTTGCAGCCAATGAGCAGCCGACGGGAGCTGGCTGCAGGAGGACTCAATCACCATGAACAGTTTTTTCAAATGTTTTAACAGGTATATCTGGCAACCCGGCCTGGCAGACAAACTGGGCAGTTGATAACACACAGGCCAAAACACAACCAGAAATTCCATCACAGAATGGAAATTTCAAAAGGAGAAAATACTGGCATTAGCATTGTTGTCAGAAAAGATAGTATTTCAACTTAGCATGTTTCCTTAATATCTGATGACCCATTGGAATCATTTTGGGATTTATTACAGTAAATATATTACAGATTGGACCTTTAACCTAGTTAAGGCTAAAGGTTCAATGAAACCTCACACAAGACCCTACGTCGTACAGTTCTTTAGCTGTGAAAGGCGGCGTGGCCAGAGCATAGGGGTCGGGGCAAACCTTTACCAATAAAAAAGGAAGTCTCTGCTGAGTTCATTGATACCTCACATAAGACTCTACCTTAAATGGGTCACCAGTTATGAAAGGGGGCGTGGTTTAAACATAGGGGGCGGGTCAAACCATCACCAATGAAGAAGAAAGTCTGCTGAGTTCAATGATACCTCACACAATAGTCTACATCAAATGGGTCATTAGTTATAAAAGGGGGCATGACTAAAGCTTAGGGGGCAAACCGAACCATCACCATTGAAGAAGGAACTCTCTGCTGAGTTCAAAGACACCTCACACAAGACTCTACCTTAAACGGTTCAAATCTTATGAAAGGGGAGCGTGGCCTGAGTACGTGGGCGTGGTTATATTATAAGGGCCGGCTCAGTATCACATGTAGACCACACATTCTAAGTATCATTTAAATTGGATGATGTTTGTCATATAAGGCAGATTTCCTGTTGCCAGCTATGACCAAAAGTTAATATTGGCCTGTAGATGTCCTCAGACCTGGACCCTTGCAATCATGAGAAATGTCGGGCAAATATGACAACGTACACTCAAGTTATAACAATTTCTTTGTTCATCGCTAAACACTCAAAATGGCCGCCACGCCTCGCCCACACCGTTTGGCGAAAAGTTTTTCTTTTAATAACTTTTCATCTTTAAGGTGTTGAGATGGTACAGACCAAATTTGAAGTCCGCCGGATGAAATCTCTAGGAGGAGTTCGTTAAAGTATAGCACCTTGACTTTTAGGCCTACTTCCTGTTGCCACTAGGGGGTGCTATGACTTTAAGTAAATATCGGCCTTTATTTATCCTCAGGGTTGGACTCTTATGAATCCTGAAAGGTTTTGACCCAATTGGCTTTATGCAGGGAAGGCTCTTTAGAACTTCCGCATTAATGTAAGCCAGCTCATTCACTTCCGGTGGAATGTCAGCACAGCAACAGCCACAGCACAGCAACAGCCACCAACCGCAGCATCTTTATTTTGATCAGGATAGGACATTTATGAGGTAGAAAACGACCAGGACAGGACAGTAATATATGTATATATATTTTTATATTTTTATCTTTTTATCTTTTTTACTCTGTATGCGTATGTATGCATGTACGTGTGTACGTATGTGTATGGATGTGTATGTGTATATAGGTGTATATCTTTATTTTTTTACTCTATGCTGCTATTTGGAGAGGATTGCTCCAACAGAATTTCGTTGTATCGCATACAATGACAATAAAGATCTATCTATATAGTTATTTCTTAGCAGTAGGCCTAATACATAAGTGATGGAGAGATGAGAAAGTCGTATAAATTTCAGCGTCGTGAGGGAACGACAGCTGAGCACTGCTGTGTCCCTCTGTGTTCATCGTCAGCGAAATTTAATTCGTCTTTGAGCTTCCACACTTTCCCCTCCGACCATCAACAACGTCAAAAATGGATTGTGAAGATCAGAAGAGAAAAGTTTGTTATCTCTCACCACACTCGTGTGTGCAGTAGACACTTTGTGTCAGAGGACGTCGTCGATCAGAGCCAGACCGGAGAGGATGGAGACCGACAAAGTTGCTGGCACTCTTTGTGCCAACGATCATGATTATTGTTCAAGGCCGGACCCTGCGTTTGTGGACTTGGTGGTCTCTGAAAATGACTTAAGGTTTGCCATATAAGGGAATTCTTATGAACCTTGCCCTACTGTTGCTGAAACATTTGGAAACTGTTAACATTAGAAGGGGCCCCCTAAGACAGAAGATATTCTGTAGGAGCTATACCATGTATAAGGCCTTAATGGTCAGTTCCCTACTCCAAGCATATACTCACACCCCCACTTTAGGTTACATAAATGCACAGATATATATCATGTCTTAACAGCAGAACTTCAGAACGACTTTTTGGAAGAATTCGGGTTGGTCGTTCTCCAAGCTCTCTGCAGGAGTTTGTAAAATTGATGCTGAATCTTTGCTTATAATCAAGAACAGTGTCAACAAAGTTCCTTTTCTACACATCGGCAACGCAGTGCTGCAACTAAATATGCTACAAAACCTGGCGTCACGAAGTTCAGCTTTGACGGTCACAGATGAGTCACTTGCGGGGATTTGGTGTGCGACTAGGGTGAGTGTTCCTCACATTTTTTGGGGTGGCAGTCGTTCATGGGAGCCGCGCGTGTGTGTGTGTGTGTGTGTGTGTGTGTGTGTGTGTGTGTGTGTGTGTCGGGCTGCATTGAAAAGAAATAACCTGTGTGTGCAGCTGCTGTGCTGTGGGTGTTGTTGTGTGGGCTGGACCTTTATTTTAAATTTATTTGCATTGTTGGAGTATAAAAAAAGGGGGGGAGTGAGATAAGTGTGGGCGTAATGAAGGAATAAAGAGAAAATAGAAGGAATAAAGAGAAAATAAAAGGAATAAAGAGATAAGGATAACGCCGTTAATCTGATAAAAAGCCCTTTGAAGAAAGGCGATTTTAGATGGGCCGCAGTCTTGAACTTTTACTAGATAAAAAGTTGAAGCCAGTTCTGGGAACTGAGGTGTAGAATAACAATTCAATTGGATGTTTGCCAATCGATTAATTGTTGACGAATAATGTCCGAAGCAGACCTCTCATTGGAATTCTATACCTAGGTAGCAAAAAAAGTAATAAGGAAAAAGAAATGACGAACAAAGAATACGGCGGAAAGCATGCTTTTTAGGAATTATATGGATGAATGATGTTGACTTTGAGACATGAGAGAGTGTGTGTGGACAGTGGTGTTTCTGGTGTGTGTGATAGGCTGTACATGTGTGATTTATGTCATGAGGATATCCTATATTAGATATGATATATATATATATATGTGTGTGTGTGTGTGTGTTTTGGTTAAAAACAGGAGTTTTAGTTATCTGTAAGGAAAGGTATTCTGTTTATTATGGTTAAAATTACGAGTCTCTTTTTGAAGAGAACGTTTTTAAATGTGTTAAAACGTATGAGCCTCGAGGAGGACTTTGTTTAATCAGGTAAAAAACATAAATTGATATGAGCCTCTAGGAGGACAATCTATGAGTCTTCGGAGGAGGAGAGCGTTTTCAAAAACAAGGGTGTAAATCCCAGGGGGGTCGGGGGGGGCCGAAACATTTTGAGTCCCCCCTCCCTTGCCTCACAGTGGTTTGGTCCACTGCATGCTGTACGTTAGGAATCGGATCTGCACAGTCACATCCAAGCCCCCAGGAAGAGCGCCGAGTCTAAAAGCCACCATGGGCTTAGCGGATAACGGTGGTACTGCACCCCATGGCCCAGAAAGACTTTTCACATAGACTTTGCATGGCGAAAGAAACGTCTATATTTCAGCGGATAATTTGTTTCTGGGTGTATCAACTTACCAGCCCGAACACTGAAAGGGTCCTTGTTTAAAACGTTACGTTTTTAACATTTTTAACATTCACTAGAAGCGAATCCAGAATTATTAAATTTGGCATGATGAACGTGCATAGTGGATGCGAGCAGAGCCGCGGGACTGCGCCCGCCCGCTCACATGACTGTTCCATGGATGTATTAAGAGAACTGTTCTCCCTAGCTCATGTAGCAAGCTGTAATAATGGATATAGCTAATGGTTGTAATTCACCATGTGTTCTATGAATACGTCCATGGTATTATCGTATGAAGTCATGATACATCCCAGGGATGTATGTATGTAGCTGCTGTAAAGCCTGTTAGCTACGTGGATGTAACGTCATTAGCGTTTCCCAAACTGGCGGGCTATGATGTTAGCAACTAGCTAGCTAGTTGCTAACATCAGGGGTAGCTAGCATGGCTGTATTAAGATCTATACATAGCTAGCTATATGCCTACATAACGTTACTACAGACATAGTGATTACATCGCCTTGGTTCTCTCTTATGATACATCCGAGGGCTGTATGCTGTAAAGCTTGTAACGTGAGCTGAAGCCATGGATGTGCTTTGTTCACGAAACTGCAGGCTAACAGCTAGCTAGCGCTAGTTAGTAGGTAGCTAGCTAGTAGCACAACATAATTATTAAATCTCCTTGGTTGTCTAGCTAAATACATCTATCGTTTATTTAGCTAAGCATGTAAACGATAGGGAACAACGAAGACAGTGTTTAACGTTAGTGAATATTTTAGACAATGAAAACGGCGAGTTCATGAGTTCACCACTTGTAAGAGACACGACAGAGAAGCTCATGAACGCGCATGTTGCTACCGGTTGCTACGACAACGCAAACAAATTGTTGCTAGTGCGCATTCCCATCGTGAGCCAACCAGCGTTATGGGCCAACAATGCGGAAGAGCCGAGCTCTATGTTTGCTTTATGCGCTTTTGAGCACTCTCATTGGAACGTACGGGGCTTCCCTGAACTGTATCCAGTTCTCTTAATACATCCATGGTCACATCGGGTAGTGACAGGAATGTAGCTAAGTAGGCGGTTTTTTATTTATTCACATTAAACATCGGATGAAGTTGTCCTTTTCTCAAATAGAAATGATGCTGAGTAATTAATGAATTAGTTATGACAAAAAGTTCGCTAAGTTAGTGTAATATAATGTAACGTTAGCTAGCTTGTTTAATAGCTTGTTGGATAGAAATGCACCCACTGCTACTACCGTTACCACGGCGAAAAGCCTAACGTTATGTGTGTGAACTGATATTAGGGTTAATATTGAAGATCTACAGTTGTGTTTGAAGTGGCTGATCAGTGGGTTTGCTGCAGTTAAATATATATCCTCTGTCCCAGACGAAGCCTAATATTTATGCGGAGGACGCAAGATCATTTTTATAATTATAATATGACCACGTGGTGAACCTATGAACCTAATTCATATTTGATGAGCTTTACCAGTGGCTCACTAATTTACATTATGATCAGCTAATTTAACAAGTGTACAAAAGTATTGTATTTCTTTTATATATTTTAATTTTTATACTTTTTCAAAATAAGTCATTATGTTTTAGGGTATTTTTGTGGCTTGTGTACACATGTCCTCTACGAGTATAATTGTGGCTGTATTATTTGTGTCCCCTTCAAAAATTGCTCTTCAGAAATTTTATGTTTATTGTTCCCCCCTACTGTTAGATCAGATTTACGCCCATGCCCACTGCCATGCTTCCCTACTGTGCAGCTATCTGCCTGAACTGCACTTTGTTTGGACTAAACACATGACTGCATTGCACTTGCACTTTACCGGCAATTTCCACTGGATGCGGAACGGCTGCGGAACGGCTCCGGAACGTCGACGGAGTCATTAGGTTTCCATTAAAGTCAATGTGTGTATTTCCACTGACTGCGAAATGTCTGCATCCCTACTCCGTCCCAGCTCCGGCAGTCCGCAGCCCCGGCGGTCCGCAGCCCCGGCGGTCCGCAGCCCTCCGGAGCAGATATGCAGAGCTTCTATTTTTGCCGGACGCCGGAGAGCTCCGCAGCATTTCAGCACACGGCAGATAGTGCGGGACAGGAAGTCGAGCACAGAAACAAAATAAAAATCCGGTTCATTTTCAAAGTAAAATACACCGTGCTCACGGCGGATCATATTTCCCTGCACTACACCTTGAAAACACAGCACAGAGTTGTTTCCCCTCTACACCTCTGGATGGAAACAAACTGTTGTTGGTTTTGTGGTTCTATTCTACGTGAATTCGCGAGATATTGTGGGTCCTCGTGACTACAGCTGTCAGTCATGGCTGCAGCCGTGCTGCAACAAATCCGGACCTAGTGGGTATTGACGGACGGCGTAGCACGCAGCCGTTCCGCAGCGGAGCCGGTCCGCAGACATTCTGCATCCATTGGAAATCCACAGTAACATACTGTGCTGCTATTCTGCACAAGCTGCTACTCTCCACTGCACTTTAATACTCTGTGCCCAAGCTCCTCCTAAAGTCTATATGCTGTATTTTATGTGTTTTTTATTAGGGCCCGAGCGCCGACAGCAGCGAAGGCCCTATTGAAACTGAAGGAATTATTATGCTTTTTCCCGGCAAATGAATTGCCTTTTTGAGGGGCTTAACATATTCAAAAACTCACCAAAATTGGCGGTCGCATCAAGTCTGGTGAAGATTTACATATTTTAAGGGTTTCGGGAATAGGTGCACAGAAATGGCTCGCTAGCGCCCCCTACAAAATTAACAAAATTGAGCCCCTGCAGTACGTTTAACGTAGACTCACAAAACTTGGTACACATATGTAACATGTCAACACGCACAGAAAACGTCATTGGAGCCATACCCTAAACCAGTGGTGTAGTCCAGGGTATACGCTGGTATACGGCGTATACCTACTTATTTTTCAGTCAGCATTGCGTATACCCACTTCTAAATCCCCCCTGATGCGCACCATTCAGTAATATCTGTGAGCCTGATTGCCCATTTTTTCCTCAAGGATAGTGAAGCCATGACCCACCCTCCTCTGCCTCTAATTGGCTGGTACTCGCTGCTTTCACTGATTAGATTGGTTAACTTTAGGCATGAGGACTGATGAGCCAATCAGAGGTGGAGTAGGGCGGGTCATGCCGAGGAAAATATCGCTAATACCTCAGGTGCCAGTGAAAAAAAAACAAAAAAAAAACTCAGGTGCCGGTGCCACTTGACTACGATAACGGCAGCAGACCAAACAACAGCTGAAGAAATAACACAAGCGGCGGTGTGCCGCAGAGCTTCTATTTGATGGAAGACATAATTCTGAGGTAAGTTTTAAGGTGGTTTCCAAATGAATCATTATTTTAAACTACTGGCAAATTGCCAGTGGCAATATGACTGCACATTTAGAGGAGAAGAGATAACACCATGTTTGCCTCATGATAAATACATTTTACATTCATCCAGGCTGCTTGTGTGACCAGTAGTAACTACAAACTGCTCCTAATCAAGTCATGATCATTTTATAATAGTGAGCAAGTAGAAATGACAGATTTTTGGGTAAACTAAATCATAGTCTTACGTGTCGCTGTTTCTAAAACAGGGCTTTTTTCTGGACTACTTTAAAAAAAAAAAAGAAAAAAAAAAAGGTGAACACTGAGAGTATACCCACTTCTCCAGGGACCACTACACCACTGCCCTAAACCCAACAGGAAGTCCGCCATTTTGAATTGAAAGTTCGAAATTATTGCAATTTTGGCAATTTCCACATGTCGTACTTTAACGAACTCCTCCTAGAGATTTCATCCGATCAACTTCAAATTTGGTCTGTGCCATCTTAAGACGTTAAAGATGAAAAGTTGTTAAAAGAAAAAAATTTCGTCATAGGGCGTGGCCGTGGCGGGGCGGCCATTTAGTGCGTTTCGCCATCAAAACAGGAAGTGGGTGTAACTGTACATTGTCCAATTGGTTCGAAACTTTTCAGGATTCATAAGACTCTAACTCTGAGGACATTTCCCTGACAAAATAGGCCCTTTTCACGATGACGTCATCTAACTTCTGCCTTTCCGCGTAGCAGTTTAACTTCATTTCCGTCCCCCCCGTAACCTGAGACTTCTCACCGAAATACAACTGTTGACCACTAACTAGCTAGCTACTTGAAGAAATTCCAAAAGGTACATTTAAGTTAAATTAGTAAAGTTAAGAGTAATAATGTTTACGTATATGCAATGGTTTGTAACTTGCTAACGTTATTGTTAATTCATAATTGTTCACTGCCTTAGGAAAGTGGGCGAACGTTAGCTAGCAACAACTTTAGTACCAGGTACCGATAACGTTAAAAGGTAGCGTTACATTGCTGCCTGTACTGTAACAAGTTTACTTAGCTAGCTATCTAACGCTTTGTTAGGCAGTTACTTTATTCATGAATGTATAGTAACTCACCTATTTAAATACTGTTGTGCAGGATAGCTAGATAAATATTGATTCCTGGTCAAAGCTGAATGTTAATTTAGCTGTTTCTTTTCTCCCGTCTGTCTGTATCGCAACAGTATCCCATCCAACACCGAAGCATGGCACAATCTTCGAGAAGATGCTATTGCAGTGTACCATTTTGTTCAAACAACAAGGAATGTAGTCCACTACATTGCAGCTTCTCAGCAATGTTGATTATCAATGCAGTGTTGGTGTGGTGAAATCTGAACATTTACACACCGTCCTGGTTCAGAGTTCTCCTAGTTCCTTTATATTGTCCATATTTGTATCTGAACCCCTTCTGCACACCCTTCTCCCATATGCTCTGGAAGAAAGGAAAACACTGACCAGTATCATTTGCAAGACAACACATGAAAAAACATCAAATAAGAATAAAAATATGAATCAATGAATCAAGAAAAATATGAATCAAATATCAAAAATAATATCAATTAATCAAGAAAAATATGAATCAAATATAAAAATTATATAATATAGATCACATTGCATTTCCCCCCTTTGACTAATAAAAAAAAACACTAAATACCCCAACAATATTCAAAGAAATGTGAAAAAGCATACAGTAAAAACATAAACCATAATAAAAAGTAAACCAAACCCTTATTTTAAATGAAATTTCCAATTCCCTCTTTGCCAACCATTGATAGTCAGCAACAAAAGTTATGTCATTTCTAAAAAATAGCTCTTATCCTGATGCTCACTGCTCACTGATCAATCACACCTTCAACAAATTAAATCAAACAAATCAACCAAATCATAAACATCCCGTTTTTTAACATGTCTTGGTGTAGCCAATTGGGGATTAGAGAAGACCAAATTTATTTTAAGAGCCAATCATTTTGTAGCATGTAATTACTCGCTTTCTACAAAGTACCACACAAAAGTCTCTCTTCAGTGTTTGCTTACCAGATAGTGGGTGTAATAAATCTCCTTATGTTCAACACCCCCTCTATCAACCTCATTTATTTGATATTCCTGTATAAACTGAACAGAGGCTGAAAAGTAACATGACACACAGCAATATACTAGCATAAAGCAATGCAGCCACTTTGCCACATTATAAAATTATAACCATTGTTTCTGTAATTAATAAACCAAAATTGTAATCCCTATCAAAATTCAATGAATTGCACCGCTTCACTCAGGAGTCTTTGTAAGTTATTTTACCTTCTAACTCTACAGACTTCATTAACATCACTGCAACTTATGCAGAATAGTGAAATTCAAGTCAGATTTCTAAACCTCTGTATCAATAACAAAAGATGCTGATCCATCATTGGGCTGTAATAACTGATTTCCATTCGCAAATCCATACTTAGAGAGTATGACATGAACAAATTACTGGTGCACTATAAACAACAAATTAACCAATGCAACCCACTTTTCATTTGACTAAAATATATCTGTGATTGGGAGTTGTCTTACTTCCCAATAAATTATCTGGGCAGCACTCAAATAATAGTAACCTGTTCAGAAGTTG
Source organism: Sander lucioperca (assembly GCF_008315115.2). Taxonomy (NCBI): domain Eukaryota; kingdom Metazoa; phylum Chordata; class Actinopteri; order Perciformes; family Percidae; genus Sander; species Sander lucioperca. The sequence continues at coordinate 34,763,007 of NC_050186.1, read as the reverse complement.
CCTGTCATTAGAGTACAAAAATAAAACAGTGAAATGTTCTTTTAACATTTCCTGACACACCAAACAAAGTAACATATTTGTCACTAGTCTTGTTAGAAGCTGTCACAGGAAAATCATTACAAATTTAACAGAATATATTTCACCAGGTACTGACAAAATGTAAGGTTTTCATACCAAGTTGCTTAATTTAGAGGCATGTCTTAACCCTTCATATAGGTGTGTTCACATAGGAGTAACTCTATTTTAAAAGTAAAAATAATTACTTCTTTAGAGTATGTGTATTTTCAAAATGGGTGCTTGTCGGTGCATTACCTCGTTTTCATGTGTCAATGCGTCGATGCGTCGATGCGTCGATGCGTCAGAGCAAATCCGGTCTCTTACACCCCCTCCTTCTCTGGTCAGTCTGCTGATGTCAACGCTCATCTGTGGAGATCTGTACCAACTTGTGACTGTCCTTGTCCTTGAGCTCAATTGTTGGATCGCTTTCCGGCCCTGATGACATCTCTAGAATCCTGGCTCCAGGCTCCTGTATCCTCCTCTGTAATTTCCTTTGGAGTTTCCTCCTGGCCTATTACAATCACGGGCAAAGTGTCCATCCTGTCCACAATAAAAACACACTTGTGGAGATTGCATAAAGTATGAATCAAATACTTTTTCCTCTTTCTCTGCCTAAGCTGTCTCTTCCTCTCCAACTCTGTATCTGTCCAAAAACTGGCTGTGGATATAAAACAACTGGAACCACAAATGGTGGTTGGGGCAACTGGCTTGACTGGAATTGTGGTGGTGATTGTTGATTTGGTGGGCATTGATTCTGCATAACCAAAACCTGCTTCTTGTCCTTCTTATACTCCACCAGCTGCATTCGATTGAGTTTTCTGAGAGTTTCTCGGTCCTGTTCTTTCTGCTCATTTCTATATAGCTTCACTTGCCGAGCTATATGATCTATATAAGCACCTTTTGCCATGCTTCCAAGTCCAACCACCTCTGCTAGTTTGCTCCTTACTGGTAGGGGCAGCCCCTTCTGCAGTTTGGTTTGCAAAATTGACTCCATTTGACTGACATCTGGATCATTTCCGGTAATATGTCTCCACACCTGATAAGCTATTGACACATAAACTCTCAGATTTTCTGATTTTTGAATGATCACTGGAAGCCTCCTCTTCCTTGTGCCCCTTTTTCTTGGGCGCAATGTATACTTCTTCTCCACTTTCTGGGATCCTTTTTTCAGCAATTTGTCCCTCTGTATCTTCAGCTTCTCCAAGTATGACACGCATCGCTCCATGTCTCTTTCAATCTCTTCTATGCTAGACCCTGCAGGATGAAATCCTGTAGCTCCTCTACTCTCCAAATCTTCATCGCTGTCTCCATCTTCACTTTCATCAGAGGTCTGATCTCTTGTATCTTTTTGTCTTTTCCATTTTTCATCACCTCTCTTTTCCGCTCTAGCCAGCACCCTTCTGATCGCAGGGGCATATCCTCCCATGATCTCTTCTGATCCACTCTGATCATCATCATCGTCATCATCCTTTGTCTTCCTAAACCTCAGTCTGCCCTTAATTTCCAGATGTTTCGTTTTCTTCTTACTTTTGGAGCTTGGATTCATCTTTATGGTTGTTTGCTACTTGTCCTCAATTATTAGTTCATCTGTGAATGTTTTCACCGAAGTACCTTGTAGGCATGTGTGACATTGCTTCTTTAATGTCAGTCTCTGGTCATGCCCTGAAAACCATCTGGGTGTCCACTTCAATTACTTAATCATGGGCAGTTGCAAATCTGTCACCCCTCCTTCTCTGCTGCTCCAGCTCTAGATGCTTTTCTGGTGTAAGTGTGTGGGGGATGGGACCAAAGTTGCCTACAGAATGGAACGCTGAATCAGCTTGTAGGGGAGTGAGACAGGTCCGCTCTGACATCCATCGAGGCACACTGAATAAACACAAAACACAACACCTCCGACAAGCATTACTTGTACTTTTAATCATACTCATCTTAGTTTTCTTGATTCTAACCTATGACATCATTGATTCAAAATGTTGCTACAAAAATATTACCTAAGTAAGAAAAGTATCATAAAATATGTACTTCCAGTACTAAAAGTAACAACACAGAAAAGTCCCCACATTTTTAAACTGGAAATGATCACAGCAGTTCTATCAATCAACTACGTATTTAAGCAGCTAATCATTTCAACCAAACTTGTAGGCCTATATATTTATTGGGCAGTTTAACAACCATAAAACATCATATTTCATAAACATATGTTTGTTCTACACAAATCCTAATTAATTTCTTATGATATGTCAGATCACAATAATATCTAAAAGCAATTTGTCTTGGAAATTACCATTAGTCATTCCTGAAAATTACATACTTTACTTTTTTTTTTAAGTTTTGGTGCTTGTGGTATAGCAGTTTTTACTATTCTCATTTAAACCTTTACCCTCCTGTAGATTGGAGCCCAAATGTTACAGTCGTCTCTGTAACAACAATATTATGAACTCCAGTACCCTAATTCAAAAGTACATTTATCTCTTTCTTTGTCTTTCTGTCACTTTTACAACACTCTTTTTCTGTCTTTAACCAGCTTAGTACACTCTTGTACACTTAACTTTCTCTTAAAGTCATGCCTTTTTTCTTCCCATTGTCCCATAAAACTTTCTTTTCTCTTCTAAAGCATACACTTACCATCTTCTCTCAGCTTTCCTGACTATCTTTTGTGACAATTGTCACCCATTTAATATACAAAGTATATGAATTAACTCAGTCTGTTTCATTAAGATTGAATTACTCGCTGTTTCTTCACAGGAATCGGATTCATTAATTCTGTTTCTTGTTGTTGGCACAATGACATGACCACATGTGACAGTGGGGAACCTTAGCAAAGTCAAAAGCCTTATACAATTATCAAATTTTGAATTATTTTATTCAAAGTAAAATCATTTTAGATGCCTCGCCACTCAAAACAGGTGGTCCAACATTTTTAGAATGGCAGAGATGACAATCCTGTAGCCCATCAATCAGTCCTCTCATCTCTTTCTTTCAATAGAGGTATAGAGGCTGGACTTTTCTTAATCCAGGGTGATCAATCACTGATATGAGTTCCAGCAAATCATCTATACCAGCTCTTAATCTCTTTTCCTTTCCTTCCCTTTTTTTATATTTTTCTCTTCAGGCCTAAGCCTTGTTTATCCTACTTTAACCTCTCTTTCAAATACTACTTTACACCATCTTTACACAATCCCTTCTATGTGTGCCTAGATAACACTAATCTAATTACATGATATCAAATGTAATCACCATCATTCAACATTGTTTCTAACTTTGTCTGAAATTTCAGCAATGTCTCTAAGAGAATAAAGTAAGTAATTTAATTATTTGCATTCTTTTCTCAGTTACTTCTTTTATATTTAGTCCACCTTTCTAGTTATCCTTTTTATGTATGTATATTGTCACTATTTTAATCGTTCTCTTTTCTTTTTTCTATTTTATTCTTCTTTTATCTTTTTCTTTTACTTTAATGGTTTCAGCAACTACACCAATTCTCCTCAGGAACTGACAAACTCAGTTCCAACTACCTCTTTAGTACTCACGTACGGATATAAATGAAAGAATAAATATTCAGTGTCTTGTTGAACACACTTGCTTCATACAAACTCATTCAACCTTGCATATTGATTAATTTTTTATATCATCAACTAAAATTAACCACATCTTTTTGAAAATACAGTTGTTAACTATTTGAGTAATCACAATATATTTTCCTGTCTTTTTAAACATACCTGTATTTACTTTCAAGCTTAAGAAATAATCAATCAACTTAACTCGAGAACACTTTTAATCACTATAATAATATTTTTCTTATTTATCTGTCAACATAACTCTTATTTATAAATTTAATGAATCTCAATCAAATAGTTTCATAGTCAAGCAACAGTCACCAAATATTTTACTGGGCTGCACTCAAAAACTCCCCCTTCTCCTCTGCTTCTCTACCTCTGCACCCAAGTGCAGGCAAGGAGTGGCCTAAACTTTCTGTGAAAACTTGAATTCCTAGACATGCGCAGACCAGTCACCAGTGTGATTTCAGAGTGAGAACTCCACAGCACCCAAGCTCACACTCAACCAAGAAGAATAACTAAAGAATCACTCAGCTTACTTCAACAATGCCATTTCTTAATCTTACTAGTTTCAAAGCGGCAGATAATGCAAATAGCGATACACTATCACAAAGCACTTTAAGCAATCTCAAAGAAATCAGAGAAAACTTAATGATCCTCAGCAAACAGACCAGCTGTTCCTCCGGTTTTTTTTCCTTCAACAGACCACATTTATAAAACAATAGTGACACGGAACAAAATGAACAAACCAACACAAAAACATAAAACACAAATTATAATTTGAAGCTTCTTAGTTTTACTAGTAGCCTAATCTATTTTCACGTCCTCCAAAGGGGGCTCATAAGTTTTTAGCAATTTTTGAACATGGGCGTAAATCTGTAACACAGTAGGGGGGGACAATAAACATAAAATTTCTGAAGAGCAATTTTTGAAGGGGACACAAATAATACAGCCACAATTATACTCGTAAAGGGCATGTGTACACAAGCCACAAAAATACCCTAAAACATAATGACTTATTTTGAAAAAGTATAAAAATTAAAATATATAAAAGAAATACAATACTTTTGTACACTTGTTAAATTAGCTGATCATAATGTAAATTAGTGAGCCACTGGTAAAGCTCATCAAATATGAATTAGGTTCATAGGTTCACCACGTGGTCATATTGTAATTATAAAATGATCTTGCGTCCTCCGCATAAATATTAGGTTTGGTCTGGGACAGAGGATATATATTTAACTGCAGCAAACCCACTGATCAGCCACTTCAAACACAACTGTAGATCTTCAAAATTAACCCTAATATCAGTTCACACACATAACGTTAGGCTTATCGCCGTGGTAACGGTAGTAGTAGTGGGTTCATTTCTATCCAACAAGCTATTAAACAAGCTAGCTAACGTTACATTATATTACACTAACATAGCGAACTTTTTGTCATGACTAATTCATTAATTACTCAGCATCATTTTTATTTGAGAAAACTTCAGCCGATGTTTAATGTGAATAAAATAGCATTGAACCGCCTACTTAGCTACATTCCTGTCACTACCCGATGTGACTGTGAGTCGTGTGCAGATCCAATTCCTAACGTACAGCATGCAGTGGACCAAACCACTGTGAGGCAAGGGAGGGGGGACTCAAAATGTTTCTAAACTTAAAAAGCTTTTTTTGGGGGTTGTATTGTTTTACTACTTACACAGATAGTTTAAGTATACATCATTATGTTATTTACAATACACAGCATTGTTTTAATGATATTTCTAGGGGGGGGGCAACCCTTAGAAGGGGGGGGGGGGGGGACCCCCCCCTGGGATTTACGCCCTTGGCAGTGGGAGGGGGCACAGTCCATTTAAAATCCTAACTGTGGATTTCCACTGGATGCGGAACGTCTGCGGACCGGCTCCGCTGTGGAACGGCTTTGTGCTCCGCCGTCCGTCAATACCCACTAGGTCCGGATTTGTTGCGGCACGGCTGTAGCCATGACTGACAGCTGTAGTCACGAGGACCCACAATATCTCGCGAATTCACGTAGAATAGAACCACAAAACCAACAACAGTTTGTTTCCATCCAGAGGAGTAGAAGGGAAACAACTCTGTGCTGTGTTTTCAAGGTGTAGTGCAGGGAAATATGATCCGCCTTGAACACGGTGTATTTTACTTTGAAAATTAACCAGATTTTTATTTTGTTTCTGTGCTCGAATTCTTGTCCCGCACTATCTGCCGTGTGCTGAATTGCTGCGGAGCTCTCCGGTGTCCAGCAAAAATAGAAGCTCTGCGTATCTGCTCCGGAGGGCTGCGGACCGCCGGAGCTGGGACGGAGTCGGAACGCAGACATTCCGCAGTCAGTGGAAATACACACATTGACTTTAATGGAAACCTAATGACTCCGTCGACGTTCCGGAGCCGTTCCGGAGCCGTTATGCAGCCGTGACGCATCCAGTGGAAATTGCTGGTCACAGCCTGTGGAAAGTAGCTGTTCAGCATCTTGCTAGATGAAAAGCAGATAGTCATGAGTAACAAACAGATATCCATCCAGAAATTTTCAGTCTGACGTACAGGAATCCACATGCAATTATTGCCCTATGTCTGTCTGGCCCATGTATTTGAAACACAAGAACATCATGGAGTCAACAGATGTTGATGTCTTGCAGCTAGATGGAACCAAGTCAAAGGAACAGCTGTTCAACTTTGTCTATGGCGACATCCTGAATAATATCCAGAAATCTCTTTAACATTTAAGATTGATACTGACTGAAAACACGGAGATAAGCATCACACACCAAACAGAGTAGTCTCGCACTGCCAGACCTACTTTCAGAGAAGAGTTGAGGAAGTTCAGATTCAGGAATTGGTAAAGGCCTTCTATCGACAGATGTGTCTCTTGTCTAACCTCTGGCCTGATTTGATGACTAACTGACATCAAACAGACAACTGACTTTTTTTTGGTATTAGCTACATTACTATCTGGTTTAGAGTTTTCCCTGTGGGGTGGCTGTTGTCAGCAACAGAAAATAATTACAGAAATCTCATTGGGTTTATTATTTCAACATTAGACTAACCCTATAAAAATATGAGCTGTAGTGTTAATTTCGTCAGACGAGATGAGACTAAATATGTTCGTCAACGACCTTTTTTTCCATGACGGACTTTTTCATCATGAGATAGAATATTCAGCTGTTACTAGGGTCAGAGGGTTGGGCACCAGTGCCTTAACGACCGTTATCTCCCGGAGCGAATAGCAATCTGGATTTCGGTGCCTCATTTCGGTGCCACTTAAATGCCTGCGCTTCTCTCTGATGCTCCTAAACGAATGTTAGAGGCAACCGAAACATTGCTGCATGTCATACTAGTAAACACTACACTTGGCAGCAGGTAACGTTAGCCTACCGTTAGCTAGCAGCTGGATTAAACAGTTAAAATGCTGACAGTTAAACGGTGTAAAAGGTATTGTAAAATACCCTTTTCCCATCCAGTGGTTGTTTGTCATTTAACAGGAATTTACTGGTGAAATAAGGAAGAGGCTCGATATTTGGTCGCATTTTACGTACAATGATATTGACAAAAAAATCAGAATGTGTAGAAGTAGAAGGTGAGTTTGTTTATTAATTAATAAACAATCCAGGCAACAGCACAAATCTAACAGGCAGAAGACGTGGTCGAAAATACAAGCAATAGATCAGGAAACAAACACTAGAAAACGCTGGAGATTGAGACACACGAGGAGTAACAACAATCTGGCAGAGAACAAGTGAAACAAGGGGGGTATATACGCACACGGGGAATGGGAAGACAAGGACACACAGGTGAATCACATTAGGGTGGGGACAGGTAATCATAAAAGGCGGGAAACAAACAAAGACAAGCGACCAGGGATGTAACCAAACAGTGGATTACAAAATAAAACAGGAAGTCCAAGAAAACAAACAGAAAACATGAAACCAACTAAAACACAGAAACTTGACACAAGGACAAAAACATGACATAGAGGGTCAAACTGGAAATACTGTCTGAAATATAATAATGTATTGAGCATGCATGAATGTATGATGGTGATGGTGACGATGAAGGACGTTTTGAATCATGAAGAGGAATGCGTAGTGGGCATTATCCCAAGTAACTGCTCATGAATCCGGAGCCAGACATGCAGTTACAGGAAGACATAATACAACTGAAGAGATATGATTGTTCCATTGTTTAATACTGACTGCTGTGTTGTCTCAAACCTCATTTTGGCATTTGTCTGGTGGGATTATACTCTTTGAGACAATTATATGATGGCCTGCATAATGAGGAACTTTTACAAAAAATGTTGCACTGTAATACAATATGTTTACACTGTGGTATATGCACTTTTATTTCTAAATACTTCTTTCACCACTACTTTGTCATAGCACAAGCTGGTCTCTTTTTTTGTCTTAATGATTATCCTGTGGATCATGTACATCTCCTTTGTGTTTAGCACTTCCTTTGTTATGTTTTGCATCATGTAGGGTATTGTTGTAATTCTTACTTACTTATAGTAAGCAACTACTTACTTGTAGTTTCTTTCTTGAAACAACAGTTTTAGCTAACAGACATACATCTGACCTTTTCACAGGCATGTGAACAACATTTTTCTAATCTCTTTTTCAAACCAAACAAAGATTGTAGCTGGAAGATGTCTCCTTGCTTGACTCATACATCAACAAAATCAAAGTTTAAAGTTGCTTGATTCATACATCAACAAAATTAAAGTTTTATTATTTTTAAGTTTTATTATAGCACATTTTAGAGCTTCAAAGATGACTCGATTAATCAATCTTTTCTTTGAGTTTCTTAATTGGCCTCTTCTTGTTGAGTATCAGCATCCTGTTAATGACATGCTGTTTTGACCGGTGTGTCCCTCATGTCTGAATGCTGAGAGACATAGAGAAGTTTTGTAGTTATAGAAACACTCACATCCTGTTAGGTCTGATTCTGATTTGATAAAATGTTATCAGACCCATATATCAGCTTGTACACAGTAGTTGTTTTTATTATGACGGAGTTGCTGTCAAAATGCTCTACATGCAATCTGTTGCTGATGTAACAACAGACTGTAGATGATCTGTAATCGGAATGGATTTAGTCTCTCTGACTTCTAAACATAACTATCAGCCACACAACATGTTCTGTACAGAATAAGTCTTTAAAGGGGTGCTATGCAGTTTTGCAACGCTTTTTGCTCGCAGGTTTCTCTATAGAGCTCCCCCTACAGCTTCGGAATAGATATTTGGCAGCTCCTATGTTTACTCATGTCTGACTCCTCGCTTGGTCAGTCTGCCGTTTCCTCTTTCTCTGTTCCTCCGACAATGCTTTCCTAGCTTTCTGCTTCTTTTTTGCCAGCTCAGCCATGACGATAGTGTGAAAAACTCCATTGCTACCTTGTTCTTATAGGTAGCCAGTTCATGTATGTGTGCAGTGCCGTAAAGCAATTCGTTACATCGCGAGACCTGATATCACGCGATACTTCCTGACGCTGAGGCCGGCGGCTCGTGGGCCGAAAGTTGCAAGTGTGGTTTTTCCGCTCACAGGCGCTAGGGGGAAACGAGACGACCAGCATTCAACCCGAAAACAGTCATATAACCATTCCAATGACTCCAAAGCTGTTCAGTTATGGTCGATTAAGCTAAAAAATGGCATAGTTCCCCTTTAAATCAGACAAATAGCAATTAAAATCCCTCCAATTCAAAAACTATAAAAAGTGCATAGTATAAAACGTCATCATGTTGTGATGATTCTTAACCAATCAGTTGTTAGATCAGCTGAGTGCCAGGCATTTCCCAGCATGCCCCTGGGTCCGCCTGGGTCTTGCAGTCAGGGAAAAGCAACTGTGCTGCCTGCGTCTCAAACCTGCGCGTCTCGATTCTGCGCAGACCTGACTCATCTCGAACAAGCCTATTGTTTAACTATTGCTGATTGATTTACTGCTGAATATGGTCTGTCATGTGACTACCTGTCCACAACAATCATGTGACTCTTCGCCTAATGACCATGTGACTACTGGCCAATAGGCTATAAGATACAGTTCAAACATTTTATATCCGAGTGCCTTAGTGTCCTTGAACCTGATTAATCAATTAATTGTCAACTACTAAATTAACCGCCAACTATTTTGATAATTGATTAATCGGTTTGAGTCATTTTTTAAAGTGACTATATGTAACTTTTAAATGTTTCTGAAACTGTGTCATTTTTCGTCTCATGATCATAAATGACCTGTAACAGCAAACGAGACTGACAGTGAAAAGAATGCTATTTTCATATAGTTTTTTTATTAACAGAGAATATTGTTAAATGATTTTCTGTTTTTCTTTTTTTTTAGGAGATCCCCAGGGATTTATCTTGGAGAAAAAGGGATGCATGGTTCTATAACTGGAATGTAATGATAATATTTGAGAGTAAAGCCTATTTACATGTTTTGAACACTTAAATTATTAATTAATTAATTAACTCTGGTATGTGCTCCTCCTCTCTTCTTTCTCCCATCTGTATGAATGAACAGATGAGGTCATTCCAGACTGAGGATTTCAGTGTAGGCGGTTGGGTACGGCCCCACTTTTCAACTGCTAATAAAAGACTCTGCATGTATCACTGGTAAACAGAGGACCAGCCAACTTTGCAGATACCAGGCTTGCCGACATGGGAGAGAAACTGTTTGGGCAGACTCTGCCAACTGAAGCTGTGTGTGGGGATGCGATTATAGATATGGGCCAGGACAAGTCTGTGCTCATCCTCATCCAACACTGCCGGGACATGAAGCAACAGGAAACGCGCCTCAGACTCATCACTCTGCTCTTGCTGCTCAGCTGTACGGCACTGTTCATTTTTACCATCTGTGCTAATTTATGGCAACGTGAAAACTCTGGATCCAGCAGAAAAGAGGTAAGTTCCAAAACTTTTTCTTTATGGTTATGGGCAGTGGTGGAATGTAACTAAGTACATTGACTTAAGTACTGTACTTAAGTACAAATTTGAGGTACTTATACTTTACTTGAGTCTTTTCTTTTCATACCACTTTCTACTTCTACTCCACTACATTAATCTGACAGCTTTAGTTACTAGTTACTTTACAAATTAAAATTTGTACACACACCACACATGTAGTTTATAAAATACAATGTTTTATTACAAGGTATACAACCCAACAATATAACGGCCTACAAGTCCAGCTGTAATGATTGGCCGATTAAACACTTAGTTGATTGACAGAACTGTTTGGATCGTTTCCAGTTTCTAAAATGTGAGGATTTTTCTGCATTGAGTACTTTTACTTTTATTACTTCAAGTGCATTTTCTTGATGATACTTACATACTTTTACTTAAGTAACATTTTCAATGCAGGACTTTTACTTGTAACAGAGTATTTTGACAGTGTGGTATTAGTACTTTTACTTAAGTAAAGGATCTGAATACTTCTTCCATCACTGGTTATGGGCTAAGGTTTCCTTGTCTTCTCAGAGAGCTTTGGCTGGGTCTGCACATTAATGATGTGAACATGGAAACCTCATTGTCAGCTTATATGCAATCCTAGGATATAGTAGGAATATTTGACTCCCTTTGAGGGGTGTAGCGGAGTTTTAAACTACCTTAACTACCTAACTTGATTAAACGTTTGGGTTGATTTAAGACTGGTGCAATGCACATACTGTATCACTAATGATAAACACAGTTGTTGGAGATGGGGTGCCACAGGTTAAGATGTATGAACTTGAGTACTTTGTGCCATAAGATCTTAAAAGGGATGACAACGTTTGGAGATGGAGGTAATGTTATATTTATTTAGTCAGAATTCAAGATGTGTGCTTTATTTATCTTTATTTTTGTACTTCTTAAAATCTTCTTTTATGTTGATTTATTACAACTTTTGTTGAGAAAGGACACCAATGTAAGTGCATTTTGGACTGTGTTATGTTTATGATTATACTTTTTTACATATATGGTTACCCTCAATACTGAGTGAAAAAACGAAAAACCAAACTTGGTCACAAAAAAAGGATGACAATTTTTCTAATAAATATATCAGATTTACATTTAAATAGGAGGTTGTGTCCACATTTTTATTAGTGCTATCTTAACTCACTGCATATCCCAGAAGCATCATTATAAACAACAAACCCTCCAGTCCAAATATATTTACTCACTGATAGTGAAGCAACAATTTTCTCCAACACAACCTGTTGCGTCCACATTCCAGCCCCTTTTGCTTGCCCTTTGCCACTGGTATCACTGTAACATTGGGACTCACTTTGTGTTTCCAACAAGCTGTCATATAATCCATATAATCTACAATTTCAGATATCCGAGTGAAGTGCTACAAGTCATGATGAAACTGAAAAATGTTCTTCCTTATTCCTAGTGCGCAGTAGAGCCAAGTCCAGCCTATTCCAAGCAAGAGAGATTTTGCCCTACAGGTATGCTGTGTCATTACCTTCATGTATAATGAAATGTCTATGGAGTTGGGAGGATTTCAATGTACAAGTGAAAGTTTACAAGTTTAAGTACTATTCGTTACTGCTCTCCACTCCCAAAGCTCCATATACAGTATGTCATTGTGTGTCCTACAGTAGTTCACAACTCAGGCAGCTTTCTTCGTCTTCCAGATCAGGGTTTTCCCTGAAATATTATTAGCAGGCAAGCATTGTTTTAAACATCTCTCTTTCTCAATCCACAGCTAATCCTCAAACAAACACCCAAAAACTGCACATTGATCTCAGTAAGTGTTTTTTTCAGTACTCTTCACTAGTCAACTTCACACTTTCTTTTTATTGAGTTTTCTGCAGACAAGGCAAAGCCAGTACATCAAATGCAGGATATGACAAGGTATAAAAAATAAGCAAGTAAATAAAATGAAATGCCTGGTCATGTCCGGTAAAACAGCTTGGTCTGGCAACCTCTCTGTGCAGCTGAAAAATAAACTGTTCCGATTGATTCCTACTGCATGGAAAATCATTGGTGTTAGTTAAAGAGCAGCTATCCATGCAAAGTATTTATGTACAGGCTACTTTTAGACAAGCCAATAAAATTGTTAGTCACATGTCTCATGTTCTGCACACAGAATATGAGCTGCTGCCCTCCGGTAGGAGGTTCCAAGTTCCTTTTTGCAGACTAAACCAACTCAAAAATGTATTCCTGTCTATAAAGCTTTTAAATAGCTGCAGATAAAAGCCAGAACAGGCCCGGGTTGATGATGGTGGTTTTTGTTTTGTCATTGTTATCACTGCACTGCACTGATATATATATATATGTTGAAGCTATCCTATAAGCCTCGGTATGGATGGCATGGTGTTCTCAACGCGTAGCAAAAAGATCTTAGGTCCAGACATTAGTTCTCTTTGGGTGGTGTTCCCGTTTATTATAAAGGTAGAAAAAGGGTATTTCATATAAAATAGTACTTCACCCAGCGGTGATTACTAAAATGCTGTGGCTTATTGTTGGTGGAGTGGGTACTCGCTCGGCTACGGTAAGAACCGTGTGTTATAAATGGCTATAAATGGCTCCTACAATATATATATATTTACTATATGCACTGCATGACACCATGTTGTGTTTTACATACCATTAGTGTCATATTATTGTTTTTTATGGCTGCAGCGTGGGTTAAAGCTTTAGTGCGTAACTTTTTATATATATATTAATGAATGTCTTACACTTAAGCCATTGCCAAATTAGTTGCTACAAAGCTAATTAAGACTATCAGCGCCACAAAACTCTCTCTGTATTTCTCAGTATGGCTATGTTTAGAACATGTTGTCGTCCAGCGACTTTCACGCCCAGAAACTCAAGTGAAGATAATTACCTCTTCAGAAGAGTCCGTCATGTTTTTTTAATGCTGTCCTCCTTGGCTACTAGCAACTGCATGGAGGAGGAGTGGGGGCGTGTTCGCGATTACGGAAGGCTTGTGTCATGTGGATGCAACAACAGTGTTGTTTTCATTACTGAGAATTCCTCATGAGGGCGACAGAAACTACGCACCATAGCTTTAAGTGCTCAAGACAAACTCCCCACTTGTGGGACAAGTTTAAAGATAAAGTTGATCTTGAAATGAATAATAAAGTGGAATGAGAGGGCGAGGAATTAAACATATGTATTAAATGTTAATCACTACAACAAATAACTCATTAAGTGAAAATGAAATATGGTAATGATAATTATTTGTTAGTTAAAGTAGGTGAACTAGAAAAGGTATAAAGTAGCCATAGGTAAAGAGATCATAGGGAAGAAACAGTGACAGTCCCTTTCTCCTTCACCAACAAGCTCTACTCAGGAAACCAACAATTCCTCCAAGATTGTTTGTTCCTGCCCTCTAATAGATACGGTGGCCGACAGGGGCAGACGCCCTGCAACTTAAGAAAACACACGCAAACAGACAAAACACAAGCAAATTAAGAAAACAACTTCATTAATTTGCCAACATATGTGCAGCATTCAGCAAACGCACTGCAAATACCACAACACAACCAAATAGATAAACGCACTGCAAATAAAAAACGATGCAAAAAGAAAAGCACACAAACCCCGAAAAAAGAAGCGATGCAAAAAGAAAAACAACTTCATTAATTTGACAACACATGCGCAGCATTCAGCAAACGCTCTGCAAATACCACAACACAACCAAATACATAAACGCACTGCAAATATCACAACACAACCAAATACATAAACGCACTGCAAATACACACAACACAACCAAATACATAAATGTGCTGCAAATATGTAACGATGCAAAAAGAAAAGCACACCAACTCAGAAAACAAATGCAACAAAAAAACGCAGCATCCGGATTACACAACGGAAGTTCTCCAGGCCTCTAGAGGGAGCAGCTAAGTGGAACAGCTTGATTTTCAACCTCACGGGGAGGGAGGGAGGGGGGGAGAGAGAGAGAGAGAGAGAGAGAGAGAGAAACTGCATAGACTTTAAATATTAAATCTATGTTTGAGATATGTTTTCTCTCGTTTGGTGGGTGTGTCTCGGCTCAGGTCACAGGTGATACTCATCAGCAGAGACGTCAAACTCGTGGTGATAAAACATTTAAAACTGCATCAGCGTTTAACGTTGACGTTTGTTTAAGCCATATGAGAGGGTTTAATTTCGAGGTCCGAAATTACTGAAGTGTAGGCCTCCTCAAGTGTAGGCTAATATTGTGATTATACAACAACGGTTACCAACAAAATAAGTGATCAATCTGTATTCATATTGTGGAGCAATTCGCTCTTGAAATACAAAAAAACAGACAGGATGTATAATCCCTCCCTGTTAGTAAACCAGCCAATTTACCGTGGGATTTATCAAACTGAATAAATCCCGCCTGCACATATAAACACAAAACTGCTTTGCTAACTCCATCGTGTTGTAAGTAAGACATCTGCTGAAAAAGTTATTGTATTCATTAGCATGATTGCCGTACTGTTTAGTTCACAAACATCCAACACACCAAAGTACAAACACATAGCGGACCAGACGTGAGCTTTTATTTTGAAAAGCCGAAGCTCGAGGACGGCACCAGCCGGGAGGGCATGAGACGGGAGCATAGACTGTATATTAATAATATATTATGTTATTAATAATAATAATAATAATAATAATAATATGAATTTAATATCGGTTAATAACGGTCGAAAATCAAGCTGTTCCACTAGTTGCTCTAGAGGTCTGGATAACTTCAGTTGTGTAATCTGGATGCTGCGTTTTTTTTTGTTGCATTTGTTTTCTGGGTTTATGTGCTTTTCTTTTTGCATCGTTTCATATTTGCAGTGCGTTTATCTATTTGGTTGTGTTGTGTGTATTTGCGTGTGTTTTCTTAAGTTGCAGGACGTCTGCCCCTGTCGGCCACCGTAAATAGACCCATAGGATCATTTTCTGTCCTCTGGTATAGATCACAGAATGTCGGTCGCGGTTTTAAACAGGTCATAAACGTTGGGAAACAATCGCAGTTTGGTTATGTTCAAGCACCCAAACTACTTAGTGAAGTCTAAAAAAAGACTTAAATCAGATGTTAATAACCTCCAGTTACACATGTGACACTGAAGGTGACGTTTGTAAAGTTGTTGTTTTTTTAAATCACCGTTTACGTGCAAAACTTACTACAAACAGGACTCAAACCCCACTCTCCTGGGTGAAAGTCCTGTGTTTGTTTGACCCATGCATGTTAGGTTAGCCGTTTGACCCAAAACGCAAAGACAACACACACAGAGCAGTTAAAGATGTTTATTTGAACAGTCAAATTTAATTGTGCAAAGAGGGGGCGTTTGGGGTGTGTAGCTTCTGGTTGGTGATGAAGCGTTAGGCAGGCAGGCAGTGAGGAATCCAGGGCAGAACTGAGATTTGGATTCGGAGTTGGCAGTTTTGAATGTCAGTCCCCATGTCATGCTCCCAGGAGTCCTTGAGCGGTAAAGTGGAGGCTGCATTCAAGGAGTCAATTTTGCCATAGATAATGGATATCAGCCGCTTTTGATCAACGTAAAGGATGAGAAACAACTGAAATGGTCAATTTCCGATATTTATGATATGTGGAAAACTGCTTTCGAAAAATGCCTTCTTTTTTTTAAACCCTAGAAGAGATGGCTACTGGGCAGGTTACATTGAACTGACAGGGAGGCAGGATGGGGTGAAAAGACACCATCCTGTTATAGGTCATTAAGTGTGATAAGACAATTGTTTCACAAACTACGGAAGGTGGGCTCCAAGCAGGATGATGAGAATAAGTGATTATTTAAAATCGGCCTGTTTATCAAAGCTCTGTGTAGACCATGCTGTTTCCTGAATTCGAGCCAAATCTTGACAGTACTATTTTGTTGTTTGAAACGTTATAGGCCACAATGGGAAGCTTAGAGCACAGTGTAAATGAAACTATGAAGGATATTTTCTCGGTATGAACCCAGGGTGGGCCAGATTGTTTGCAGCTGGCCCAAAAAGTTTTATGCAGCTTATTAATGTAACAGGCCCAAAAGTAGTAGACAAGAAGATCCAGACGTGCTATGTCTCCTCAGACTTGGGGAGCTAAATAATTGATCTCCTAAACACCCAGACTTGTTATTTTTAGATGAACGCATTGTTCTCAATGCTGCAGTACTTGTTGGAGTGGTGATGGCACAGTGGATATGTCACATGCCTTTGGTGTGAGAGACCCGGGTTTGATTCCCACTGCGATACACCAACCAATGTGTCCCTGAGCAAGACACTTAACTCCTAGTTGCTCCAGAGGCGTGTGACCTCTGATATATATATAGCAATTGTAAGTCGCTTTGGATAAAAGCTATGTGTAATGATGTGTAATGTAATGTAATACATGAAGGCCAGATGAGTCATGAGCATGTGGTTCATGGGAAACAGCCAGGCCCACATTATGAACATATTTTATTTGAACTCTGTTGCTTTGATTGGGAATTCTGTGTTTCAACAATGCCCCTCTTACATTTAAAAGTTTTAAAAGATGTGACTTTTAAAAAGCTATTTAAACATAGTGAGAATTGTAAAATTTAAGACAAAATAGAAGAGGAATTTATTTGTTTAAATAAAACATGTGACTTACTGTACGTCTCTCTTTCTACAGCGTCTCTAGGTGCCAACACGACTGATGCACAATATGTGAAATGGCATGACAATTTTGGTGACCAAGACAACAAAGAGAAAAGTGCCATTGTGATTCCTGAGGATGGTTTCTATTTTGTCTATGTGCGCATTGCATTAAGCTGCAATGAGGGAGACTTCAACAGGCTCTACTTAGAGCTGCACAACTGGAATGAAAATTATCCCTTGAATAGACCTGTGATGAAGGCCCTGGATGGATGCACTTCAGAAGGGGAAAAGAGTGTGTTTGTGGGGCAGCTTTTTGAGTTGTCTAAAGGAGATAATTTGAGCGTGTGGATCGGAGAGGGCTACGAACTGATCTCCACATCATCATTTGGTGCTTATCTCACATAGAGAATATGCCTCTTTGGTGTATGGGTCCAGTGTCTCAGTCTCAATAATCTATTTTTAAAGTATTTTTTCATAATTTTTGGGTTATTTATCATCACTCATTTCTATGCTTTGTCTGTTTTACAGTACTTCCGGTTCAGACTTAAAGGAGATCTATTATGCTAACTTTTAGGTTCATACTTGTACTTTTTATATCCGAAAACCTGTTGATATCCAAGTCTTTGATAATGTTTAAAAGTAGTTAGTGTTTCTCCTTCTTATCGGGTCTGCAGCCTTGGGGGCTGGTTGGTTTAGCCACTTTTTTAATGGCTCTGGTTCTGAAAGTATTTTCCCCATTCAATTTTCATTGATGTTTCGAAAATTGCTTATATAAAGAGTTTTAATTCTGGAACCAAGCCAACCAGCTACGAGATGAATAGTGAGCATAAAACATTTGATTCGGCACAAAAAAAACATTTTGAAAACGGCAAAAAGGGAAAGGTACAAGACCGTGTATAGAAACTATCATGGACTTCAATGGCAGAAGCTTGCGTCACTCTAGCCGTTCAACGGTTTCGCGGGTACGGTAAATGTTTCTATGGTAACAGCGAGTTGGACCAATCAGAGATGTTGCTCTAACACTTAGGATTGTGGGTACTGTAGCTTTTCTCCATAAGATCGTGAATAAAACATGTTTTTCTTAAAACAAGGTTGATTTCATACAGACTTCTAGCTTCTACAGGAGCAGAAACTTCAATCAACTAAATCCTTATGGAGAAAAATCTATGGGATTTTTACTTCCGGAACCAAACTGTTGAGCTCTATACAACAGGGATGATTAGAATTTTGTTTGATGTGTTCAGCATGGACACATAAAAAATTCTCTGAATAATTCACATACCTTTTTGTCAACAGTTATCAGTGAAAACCAGGGTTCGAATTATGATTTCATCTTTGTGGGGGTCTCTTTAAAAAAAAAAAAAAAAAAAGTAGTCTATGAGCAGCAAATTTTGAGCATTAAACATTTCATTTCCTGCATTCAGGTGAATTTTTATGCACCTATTTACCTTTTTCTGAATCAATGTATGCTGGAAATATCTTGATGTAAAAGGAAACATAGATTACAATCCAAAAATAAAAACATAATGGAATATATTACAAAAGGCTCTCAGGCATTCTGTATTGCTATTTATTCTCCTGTAGATCGACTGTCCTAATTCTATCTGAGTCAGCACACACGTAGCCTCTAGAGGCATAATTTACTCCTCCCTCCTCTTTTACGTCTTTTGTTGGGGAAGTAACCTCCTTAAATCTGCACATGACAGTTATTCACCTCAATGATACATTAATTCATTTTAATGACTGGACTGTAATATTTCAGATGTTTGAGCAAGATTTCTGCTCATGTTCAAAACTTTGTGCACATTCAAAATATATCTCATCTGTGCTCTCTGAGATTTGGAGGAGTCGTGATATTTTGAGAAAAATAAAGTTATAATAGGCTATTACAAGAATAAAGTCACTATATTTCTGAAAATAATCTACCTGCATCATTACGTTTTTTTATATTATTGCTCTGCTGATACGGTAGATCTCAGACCTGACTCGAGCCCCGTTTGGGTCTCTGGTCTCTGAATGAGAGAAAGTGGCTGTACGCTGCTCTACATCGGAGGTGGGAAACCGAAACTACTGCAGAAATACACGGAGCACAATCGGGACACATCTACCGCAGCATGCCCACAGCAGAGCGCGTCCTTTATAAACCTGAAGCTGCACAGACCACGGAAGGCGCGCCGCAGCAGCTCCGTGGTCTGTGCCGCTGCTCGTCTCTGTTTTTACAGCGAGAGTGGACACTAAGCGACGCACAGGTCTGCTTCAGAGCTCCGTGTGTTTGGGAAAAGTGCTTTATTTGTGATTTAAATAATGGTGCTGATGATTTTTAGAGACCCCCACAGGTTTATGATTTTACTACTTTCATGGGAGCTTATCCTCTCTCTACGGGAGCTCAGCTCCCACTGGCTCCCACGTAATTCGAACCCTGGTGAAAACTATTCTCTGGGGCATTGCCTCAGGAAAGACATACTGTTGACGTATTCACATGTTATTTCTCAATACAAAGAACAAATTCCATTCACCCCTATTGTACTGCGGTATGTTCTAAGGTTTCTAAATGTAACAGCATAGTGTTAGCTTAAAGTTAGCTTTGATAGTGGTAGTGACTATGAATGAAGCAACTAGCCACTGCTGTTTACAGTAGTTTTTAGAAACCTAGCGTTAACTGCTCATTTGTCAAATCTTTACTCCAGCTTAACAACATATATAAATACATTAGAGACAACACATTTTTAGCATCAATTCAAAACTACGTGCAAAAACATGTCAACATTATAGGGGGGCTTCAGCCAGCAATCCATTCAAATTCAAAGTTAGTCAAAAAATATGTCAACAGTTGTATTACATTGTAAAAGGTATTTTGTGTTTTTCCCATTCCACTTTCTCTGTCCTTACAGTAAGTATTAGAGTAAGATCAGAATTCAAACTAAAATCTAGTCATAGTTCCATTATCTTTATTGTGACTGTAATTGCCACTGTTCATCACACCCCCAACGGGCACCGTCAGACACCACCTACCAAGAGCCTGGGTCTGTCTGAGGTTTCTCCCTAAAAGGGAGTTTTTCCTCACCACTCAAGGTTTCTAAAAGGGAGTTTTTGAGTTTTTCACTCGCACTAAATGCTTGCTCTTAAGGGAATTACTGGAATTGTTGTGTCTTTGTACATTATAGTGTGGTCTAGACTACTACTACTCTATCTGTAAAGTGTCTTGAGATAACTCTTGTTATGATTTGATACTGTAAATCAAATTTAATTGAATTGAATTTAATCAAATAATACCACAATAAATATGCTACAACCCCATGTTGTGTGAGGTCCAAGCCAAGCACACACACAAAACGTTAAGTAGTGAAAGTTAGCATAGCATTTCTGATAAAACCAGGGCAGCAAAAATGAACTCAATACATTGAGCCTGCCAACCAAACAGATAATAATGTTCCAGTTCCAGGCCTATATTATAAAGCACAATGCACTCACTGCATCCTCCCTCCCGTAATTGTACATGGGTCATTCTATGAAAACGTGCCATTTTGCATTATGAATATCTTATTTTGAAAGTACTGTTTTTAAAATCTTGAATTCGGATAAAGTAGATTCTTACCTCTCAAAAAAAATGCTGTGCCACCTATGGCTATTTATTTATTTATTTATTTAAAAAAGAATCAACAGAGGTATGTGTGCTATGTCAACCCTATTACAAAGAAATTCATTTGTATCTGAAGATGTTTTAAAGTCATATTTAGATCAAATGTGATATGTCATGAATGATAACCCCCCCCCCCCCCCTTTTACATTAAGAGTGTTTGCAAATGGAAAATGTTGAGGAGTATACTTTTTTTTCCCCATGGGTGAATATACTACTGATTTACAGTACATTATGTGATTTCTCAGCATCTTTTAAGAAAAAGTTATGAAAACAAGTAATAATAACACAATTATTTGAGTGGGACATTGTTCCATTTTACTTAACATAAAAAATGAGGTTATTTTACATTTGTCTTTTAATAATTTGTATTATATTACAGAATTATAGAAGTAACGGGGTTGACAACAGCATCCCCATTTGGAAGACATATTTATTTTGGAGACAGATTTCAGTGGTTTTAGAATTGAAGATTATGGAAATAAATGATGATACTGCAGACAGTTGTGTTATTCTGATTGATTTATTTCATTTATTTGTTTCACAATAAAATCATTTATTGAACATGGTTGGCCTTAAAGGTGCTCTAAGCGATGTTGGGTGACGTTACGTCTTGTTGACGTTCCAAGTATTTTCAAACAAAACTGAGACTAGCTCGCCCCTCCCTCCTCCTCATCCCGTCCCCTCCCCCTCCCTTCCGTGCTTCTGCGCACTCTCCCCAAACCCCACCCCCAAAATCCTTCTTGTCAGTTATTGGCTGGAACACTGTTTGTGTATGTTTCGTGGTGCAGGTTGGCCAGTTTGTTTTTGTTGCTGCTTGTGGAGCCTGGGCTGTCTACAGAGACCGCGTTTTTTTACAGTGTGTTCAGGGGACAGGCAGCTCGCGGATAGTGAGATGTTTGTTGTGACAGCCTAAAAAAAGCGTGACATCGCTTAGAGCACCTTTAAAAGGCTAAAAAGCATAAACAAAACCCTAATATGCTATCTGCTGGACTCTTCAAATGGGACTACTGGGAAACTGTCATGAACAACAGCAGAGCATTAAAAATCTGGCCTGTGAACTCACTAGATTCGCTGCAGTCTACTCAACAAGTTCAGACCAGATATCTTTTCTGATTTCCATGTGACGTGTTGTCACATTTTGAGGTGCAGGAATCAATCTGATGATGTCGTCAAACATGTACCAGATACTGTCATCACGAGTCAGACAGGTCAGGTGTTTGTGTTATCTGCAGGACAACGAACGGGAAAGGACACGGATAAGGTGTTGTTTTTATACATAGGCCTATTTATGAATAATTTGAAACATGCTATGTCTGTGTATGTTTCTCAGCAGAGGCATTTGTCCACAATAAATAAGTTTATTGTCATTGAAATATGTTCAGTGAACCAAATTCGCCTACATCAAACGTCAGTTGTCAACAATGCGTCACCAACTGGGAAACTCGGTTAGCAAAATCTGGCCCGAGTTTCCCACCTCTGATTCCGACAGGAAGGGACGTGAATGATGACGTTTTCACTTGGAAAAACGTTTTTCCGATGTCCATGAACGCACGGTAACTTCCTGAAAGGAAGGAGATATCACTTCCTGGAAATTATGTCACTTTTGGCAAAGTTCATTTTCTCCAAGGGGGTTTTTATCCAAAAGTAACAGGATTGACGACAATATGGGGACCAATGTAAAATGTTGATTTTTTTCATCATTTTAAAAATATTATGAATAAAATTGTTTCAGAATTCATGAGAAAACACGCAGAATTTTTAAAAAGTAAATAATTTATTTTTCATATTACACAACTAAATTATAAAATAATTATGAAAAAAATATTGTTAATTCAGCTTTACAAGACACTTTTGTTTGAGGGACATAAAATGGCATGTTTTCGTAGAATGACCCACATCAGTAGGGTTCTGCTGGGGCTTTTCATGCTGGTAAGCAATCATTCTTCATTCTTCATATATGTTTACAATATATTTATAATTTTGTCATCCTGATTGTCCCTACTGTAATTCTATTCTGTTGGTGTGTTCTGTACACATAACATCTACTGCATGTCTGTCCAGCAAGAGCTATTGCTTTTATAAAACGGTCATCAAGTATGGCAATATGAAAGTTATAGTCCAATTTGACTAGATTTCTTAATAACCCAATATCTCATTAATCAATATCTCAAAATCAATACAGTGTTTAGACTTACTTTTTTTGTTTAGAAGCAGAGAAACCCATTGTTTTAACAAAGTCTTCCATGCCATTGTAGGCCTTCTAGAAGCTTTTGAATCCAGTCTGGATCTGCAGAGTCTGTGTACAACAAATCCATAATTATGAATCCATAAATCAAGTTACATAATGTTTGAAATCTTGCATCGCTTCAAGCTAGCATCATTCCAATTGTTTAGCTTGATAGCTATAATCTGGGCCTTTGCAAATACATCTTCTGTAGGATCCTAGGCCTTCCAGAAGCTTTGTAATCATCCGCAATGTTACAGAAGACATGACGTCCATGATTTCCAAAAACAATTTGAAATGTGGACTCGTCAGACCACAGCTCACTTTTCCACTTTGCATCAGTCCATCTCAGATGAGCTCAGCCCAGAGAAGCCGGCGGCGTTTCTGGGTGTTGTTGATATATGGCTTTCGCTTTGCATGGTAGAGTTTTAACTTGCACTTGTAGATGTGCAAGTTAAAGATGACAAATTGTGTTAACTGACAATGGTTTTCCGAATTGCTCCTGAGCCCACGTGATAATATCCTTTACATGATGATGTTGGTTTTTAATGCAGTGCCGCCTGAGGGATCGAAGGTCACGGGCATTCAATGTTGGTTTTGGCCTCTTACGTGCAGAGATTTCACCAGATTCTCTGAATCATTTGATGATATTATGGACTGTAGATGATGAAATCCCTAAATTCCTTGCAATTGTACTTTGAGAAATGTTGTTGGACTATTTGCTCACGCAGTGGCTCACAAAGTGGTGAAACTTTCCCCATCCTTGCTTGTGAAGGACTAAGCCTTTTGGGGATGCTTCTTTTAGTGATTGGGTAATCATGACACTCACCTGTTTCCAATTAACCTGTTCACCTGTGGAATGTTCCAAACAGGTGTTTTTTTAGCATTCTTCAACTCCTTGTGTTGCTCCTGTCCCAGCTTTTTTGGAACGTATTGCAGGCATAAAATTCAAAATGAGTGAATATTTCCAAAAAAACAATAAAGTTTATCAGTACATTAAATATCTTGTCTTTGTAGTGTATTCAATTGAATATAGGTTCAAAAGGATTTCACTTTGTTCCACTTCCGGGATTGCTCTGTTGCCCTGGAAATTGTGCCGGATTTCACTATTTTTGGCCGGATATCCAGTATCTACCGCTTTCTTTGTGTTGGAATTTTTTTGGAATTGGGGTTTGTAAGCATTATTATAAACTACAATTACGGTCTTGCCAGTTAACATCCATGTCTGTCCAGACTCAGATAATACAGTATATGAAGACTTTGATGCAATTTAATAAAAGATATTGAGTGTATTTGTTGGCAAAACATGGATGCTTCACACATTTTCAATTTTGACAGCACAGAAGATCCATACAATCATCACAGTTTCAAGGTGGGCACCCAAGATTAGTGTCACCTCTTCTGTATACGACCAAATGTCTCCCCATCTGTTCCTGAGTTATGAAGTTGAATAATTGAGAAAAAAAGGTGTATTTGCAGAACATTATGATGTCAAAGTGAAATTGACCTTTGACCTTTTGGATATAAAAAGTCCTCACTTTCATCATTTTATTCTATTATACATTGGTGTTAAATATTGTAATAATTAGAGTAGGAATTCTTAAGTTATGGCCAAAAACGTGTTTTGTAAGATCACAGAAACCTTGACCTCCAAAATCTAAGTGAATTTTATGCTAAATGTGAAGAGATTCCCTCAAGGCATTCCTGAGATATCACGAGAATGGGACATACGGACGAAGGGAGGGACTTAAAAAACATAACGCCCCTGGCCACGGTTGTTGCCATTGCAAAGCATAAAAAGGAAAACCTTTGTGAAATACTCATCTGTGCTGTTTTTGTGGATGTTCAAGAACCAGACAATCATATTACTGTAACACACATGCAAGTTTATTGCACATCAAACCAGTGGCCATAAGTTGGAGAATGACAAGAACGTGATGACAACAAGATGTGTGGACATTCTATAAGTCCCTACCCCAGGCATGTAACAACACGCTAAATTAAAAACATGAAAGCAACAGCAAACACAGCCCATTAAAAAACAACTTTTGTGAGAAATACACACACACACACACACACACACACACACACACACAATTTGCATGCTATATGGTGTGCTTCGGTCCTTTATTATACAAGAAAAATAGTGTTTAATAATTTGACAAAATAATCTTAACTCTTAACTTCACTGACAAGCTTTTTCTGGAGCTTTCAACTGCCTACATAAGTGGATAGAGTTTGCTCACTTGTCATCCATGTTTGGAAACTCCATTCGCTGATAAGAACGGTAAAATTAAATGAAAAGCTCTGGAAAGAGAATGAATTTGGGCCATGAGGTAAGATTAATAACTACTATAACCAAGGTGAAGAAAGACTTTAACGCTTAAACATCCAATTAGTTCTAAACAAGACCAAATCTAAAGCATTGTTGGCCTGAAAGTCGCTCTAGATAAATTGTCAGGGGGTCACAAAAACATTCAGCATCATCCTCTGGGAACCAATGATATCCATGCCATTTGTGATCTTACTACTGTTAGCATGTTGTGATGTTGTGAAATCCCAATTGGGATTCCCTTTGAAAGCATTGCAACATTACACACAGCTGTGACTCACACTTATTGCACTGCCACTGGTGAGGTAAACCATCCAAATGAAGACTTTACATCATCCATTGTTGGTTACGCATAATCATACAAGACTCCACTCTCTCATGAGTTCATGACTAATTTCTTTGACTTTGATGAATTCCCCAGAACATCATGAGTTCTATTAGCTCATCACATATCACAGCAAACTGTATCACTTTATTTTAAACTCTGTTGTCACACTCACTGCAAGGACATTACACAAATTGCATGTCAACAGTGTTGGGCAAGTTACTCAGGAAGTGTAATATGTTACTCTTTACTAATTACTCCTTAATATTAATTTATCAGAAATAATTAGTTACTTTACTCATTTTATTACTATATTACACCCCCTCAAAAAACACAAAACGAAAGCACAACGTTCCAGCTACTTTACAATTATTAACCTTACAGGAGGAGTCAACAACCAGCCAAACTGCATAACTGCCAACGTTCAAACATGTCAAACCATATCCTATCCTGCAATATCCGTGACCTGCCCTGGCCTGCTGCGCGCTAAATTACGACAGGCGTACACTCCACGTTATCATATAAGAAAGCCTACCTGGGAAAAAGAACAAATCACATTGGGGTAACACCATAACGCAGTGTTACCTGGCTTAGCAACTGTAATATAATTACCATTTTGGAAATTGCAATCCCTTACAATACTCAGTACCGTGGAGAGTACTAATATTACATTAATATGTTACTGAGTATTGTGTTACTGGCAAACACTGCATGTCAAGTAGGTCTACTTTTGTGGAGACAGTGAAATTCTTTTCAGCAGCTGGTGGTTGCTCAAACTTTACCTTGCCCTTTTTTTTGGCCTCATAACCTAGTTAACCTGACATCACCCTACATGGTTTTTGAGTTGAGGTTTACAGTACAGCAACGTTCACAACATAAAAGTCCAGAATTTGGATTCCATTTTAGTTGAAAGCCCTTTTCAGCAGATGACGATGTATTTGTATTTCTGCTTTTCGAGAATTAATGATGAAATAGAAAACACAGCTTTGCTGTAACTGTTGGAGATTGTGGAGGTGAAAGTGGACTGGGGTCTCATTTATAAAACTGTGCGTAAGATCCTTACTATAAGTGTACGTACGCCCAAAAGCCCAAAATGGCATACGACAAAAAAATGTCAGATTTATAAAACCATGTGTTTTACGCACACCTGTAAGCAATGTTCCCTTTATAAATCAGAGATTACCTACCTAAGTGTGCGTACGTGGATCAGCCTCTTATCCCGCCCTGTACACGCCCATTTTTAACCATAAATAGTCAATGCAAAGCACCTCGTGAATGCTGATCAGTATATGAATGACACTGGCAGTTGTTACACCAAATCATGATGACTGGCAGAGAAAAAGCAAAAAACTTCTCAGACGTTCAGGAATTGCTGCAAATTGAATTATAATTTCGGCCTGTTCTTGCCCAGTGTAGGGAAACCTGATCTATAACTACATGTATTAATAATACGTCCAAAACGGTGGCATTATGGCACTCGGGGACAGCTTCGATATACCAGAGCTATATAATAAGATTTAACAAAACTATATATTATATCCAAACCAAAAGCCTTAGCGATGAAGTTGAAGATTATATATAATATTTATTAAAAAAAACATTTAGCTGTCTGACATTTCCCTCTGGAAACAGCCGGTTGCCCCCAGAGTGGCGAGGACCTGTATTTGGACCAGGATGGACTGGGATGGCACGGTTCTGGCATGTTGCCTTCTCTACTGGACCCAATTCAGTACATAGATCCAAGAGCTCAGCTTTAGGGAATCTAAATCGGCATATTAGCCAGTTATCGTCATGGTCCCTGAAGTCTCTTTTTCTCCTGATTCTTCCATTAGCGTAGTCCTCCTGCAGTGCCATCAGTGCCATCATGCAGCATTACGCACGGGGTCACCGCAGCATGTATATGTTTTAGGGCTGTCAAACGATTCAAATTTTCTTAATCGCGATTAATCGCATGTTTTATCACATGATTAAAATTCTATTATTTTACATTTCAGAACTGTTTTTAAGTACATATTAACAATGGAAAGCAATTCTTACCAGTGTATCTTGATTGGGAATCAAATGAATGCAAAGAAAATTACTTTATGAACTTGATTTTAAGATTTCTATTTGTTTATTATTTATTTATTTATTGTAAACTAAAGAAAACTGTGTGAATCTAGTCACACATTTGAATCTAGATTCAATATTAGGGTTGGGTATTGTTTGGTTTGGATACCGGTGCTAAAACGGTATTTCTAAAATGGTACCGGTGCCTTAACGGTGCCTGAACCAATACTTTTTAAGAAAGTAAAAAAAAAGAAGGTTACTAAACAGTTGGTGACATTAAAGAATGGCTTGTTTATTGCTAAGGCCATATCGTCAAAATTAAATGTTTAATAATAATGTAATCACTATAACAACTTATTTCACTAGTAAATAGCTGTTGAATGACAAAAACAACCAACAGATGGGAAAAGGGCATTTAACAAGAACTTTGAATGCACCACAAGGGTGTAAATTACCAGTTTCATTAAACACACCGTCTGTGTTTTTCCGACAACAGCAGCTGCAGATTGTTACATCCCGGTGTCGGAATCCTCTACAGTGAAATACAGACAAACTTTACACCGTTTAGGGTTAGCTGTCAGCATTGTAACCGTGTTTAATCCAGCTACTAGCTAGCAGTAGGCTAACGTTAGCTGCTGTCGAGTATAGTGTTAACTAGCGTCACGTCCAACAATGTTTCTGTTGCCTGTAACATCTGTTTCAAAGCATCAGAGAGAAGTGCAGGCATATCAGTGGCACCAGAATGAGGCACCGAAATCCGCCTTGCTATTCCTGCAGCAGCAGGATGTGTTACAAGGAAGTACGGCAAAATAGTAACCTGTTAGGCACGACGCAAAGCCGAGTGAAGTGAAAATAAATTAAAAGGTTGATTGAATGCAAAACCGATTTTACCATAGTCATAGTTGAATAATGACAGTTTGGTAGGTAACTAGGACATACATAGAACCTCAAAATCCCATTGACACCTCTTTCCTCTGCAAATCTCACAATTTGAAACTGCCTCTGAAAACGGGCAAATCTCAACGAGCCGCCTAGTTGACGTCACTTTGGCGGCTCCTCCTCATTTGGCTCTAGTCTCTATCTTTGTAACGCCCCAAAATTTACATAGGCCACTAACTGATCTGAGGTCAGTTAGTATTCTAAATCTAGGTCGCGCAAATCTCAGACACTTTTTACATTGTTCGCCTGCTCTTGCATTATTAAAGTCACTTCTGAGACTTTTTCATGCGAGAAATCAACTATGTAGAGGTCAAATATGGGCTGTTTTACGAAAATTGATGGCTAATTGCAAATTTTGTCTGACTGTGTGTCGCAGTTCAGCAGGAGCTCAGCAGGCTACGTGACAGTGGCTGGTGCTGCCTCGCCGCCCGGCATGTCCTACTTCATAGACCCCGGCTCGCTGTGAGCTAGCTGGATCTCCGTCACAAAGGGAAGCCCGCGGCGCTCCATACCCGCACAAAGTCACCGTTTCTCGGGTTACTGGACTACAAAATGCCGAGGCCCTGATGGAGCTCCAGGGCCTGCAGCTAGCCGCGATCTTCACCCATAGGATTGGAGGGACAGTTGCAGCTAACGAAACCCCTAATGTATAATAATAATAATAAATTTGCAATTAGCCATCAATTTTCGTAAAACGGCCCATATTTGAGCTTTATATAGTTGATTTCTCGCTAAAAAAAGTCTCAGGAGTGAATTTAATAACGAAATAGCCCGACAAACAATGTATAACTTTGCAGTGTCTGAAATATGATACCTGCTGTCTCGTCTCCAATGTGTTTCTATGGGGTTCGCTCAAACCAATCAGCGCGCAGCTCATCTAAATATTCATGAGCATACCATATGTGGAAGAAAAGCTCTTGTTCCAAATAGAGCCATATTCACAGGGTAGTTAAGGGCCTAATAAAATAGCATTCGGGCAATTTTCAGCCCAACCAATGTTACATACCCTATTAGGAGACCTTAAGGAACATTGTAAAATACCCTATATAATCACTCAATCACCCCTTTAATAAATGGTGGCATGCGATTAATACGATTAAAAAAAATTAACGCATTATGCTCAGCCCTTAATCGCATCGCGATTAACGCGTTAATACTGACAGCCCTAATATGTTTACAATTTGTGATTGTTAACCCCTTGCCAACACAGCATCAACTAGTGGTATCCCCCACTCCGAGATACAATTTGAAGGCAAAAGAAAGTCTAATAGGCAAACACACTTTTCTTCATGCAGATTTAGTCACAAACAGTATTAAAGTTCGGACTGATAACGAGGACATTAAGGGTAACGATTGCGCGAGAGCTTAATGGCTGTATTTTCAGACTTTGACATTTGATGATATATGCACAGTATTAAAGACAGATAATTAGTTATTTACACTGTGTTCTGCCGTTATCTAATGCTAGGGTCGGGACTGAGCAGTCGGGCCATCTCCTCCTCCTGCGTTCTGTAGCGGACAATGTGACGGTGAGACAGTGCTGATTAAACATGTTCATTTTTATTTAAGATTTGAGTTGGAGGTGTTTATGGAACAATTATCACTCAGTACAAGCGCAAATAACACTTAATCTTCATGGTAAGGTGGATGATATGGAGTGAAAAAATGTACGTGAGGCATCAATACTTGAAAATATTATGAGTAATCATTATTCCCATTTACTTTCTGCAGTCTGACTTCAGTTCACCACCTCACCATCTGCGTCGCCAATTCCTATTTTGTCTCCAAAATGTGCGTACGCATGGGTCAGAGTTTGCGTGGTGGACTGCACATTCTCCCGTCAAGTTTGTTTTTTATAAATCACAATCTTTGCGTGGGAAGTGGCATACGCACATTTTCAGCCCCATTTTGTGCATACGCCACATTTATAAATGAGACCCCTGGAGAGTAGAGGCAGCAAGCAGATATAATTCATCACGCTAGCCCTACATTATCCTGCAAAGGATAATTCTGGTTTATAATTCTGGTAATTGTACTCACCACTTTAATTACTGAGATTTGGAAACATGACAGCATTACTAAATGTTTAGATGTCTGAACTAGTCACAGCCTCTCCCCCCCATCAATGCACTCATAGCCTCGCACTGCCAGACCTACGTAAAGTGTGATTTATGGTTGCGCGGAGGCTCCACGCCGCACCTAGCGCCACGAGGGGGCAAAAGGGGACTTTGCCCCCTCAGCTGTATTTTCTGCCCCCTTGGTCCAACATCGTCCATAAAACGTACAAACATAATTACTATTACAAGGTCTCCATGGCGTCTTTATCGCAGGGGGTTTTCAACTACTAACAATGTAATCCCATCTGCAGCGATGTTTGACACAAGAGAGCAAGCGCTCTAGCCGTCCTCTCACTTCATTAGTAGCCTAGTTTTAGTGTTGAACACACATGTAGCATCTTGACAGTAACAGGGTTGACAAAATATGTTATTGGCAGCCATTACTAACCATGTGGTGGACACCATGAAAACACATGTTGTGCATTCAAGAGAGGTTAAAATGCTGTTAAATATTTACATTTTAAATCAAATTACTTTTTAATGCATGGTTTTATGGTAACATGGTTGACAAAATTACCTTGCCCCCTTCTGTCAGACAGAGCAAAACTTTAAGAAAAGTAATTAAAAGAAAACAACACTTACTTGTCTTTTCCTGAAAGGCAGTTGATATCACTTCTCCAGGGGGGGTTTTATCCAAAAGTAACAGGGTTGACGACAATATAGGGACCAATGTAAAATGTTGATTTTTTTTATCATTTTAAAAATATTATGAATAAAATTGTTTCATAATTCATGAGCAAACAATTGAGGCTTTTTAGAAGTGTATTTATTTTTATGATAGTTTGACTTTTTTATCCTAAAAAGCCAGTGATACTAGACAAATCATACCAGCCCTTTTTACTGCTTCTGCAATATACTAATACGAAAACTGCTTAAAATCCTTTTAAAAACAACAAAGGCTGACTTTTTTAAAAGTAAATAAAAAAAACAACAATCATTCTTCATATATGTTTACAATATATTTATAATTTTATCCTTAAAATTCTATCCTTTAATTTTTTATCCTTACTGTAATTCTATTCTGTTGGTGTGTTCTGTACACATAACATCTACTGCATGTCTGTCCAGCAAGAGGGATCCTTCCGGTTGCTTTTTCTGAGGTTTCTTCTATTTCTTTCATTGACTTGACTCAAGCATCCACATTTGTCATCATCCTGTGTGTCCACAGTCAACAATGGGATATCCAGATGTATCCAGATCATGGACTGAAGTAAGCTATTGCTTTTATAAAACGGTCATCAAGTATGGCAATATGAAAGTTATAGTCCAATTTGACTAGATTTTTTAATAACCCAATATCTCATTAATCAATACAGTGTACACTTACTTTTTCTGTTTAGAAGCAGAGAAACTCATTGTTTTAACAAAGTCCTCCGTGCTATTGTAGGCCTTGCAGAAGCTTTTAAATCCAGCCTGGATCTAGAGTCTTTGTACAACAAATCCATAATTATGAATCCATAAATCAAGTTACATAATGTTCGAAATATTGCTTTGCTTCAAGCTAGCATCATCTTGTTTAGCTTGATAGCTATAATCTGGGCCTTTCCAAATACATCTTCTGTAGGATCCTAGGCCTTCCAGAAGCTTTGTAATCATCCGCAATGTTCCAGAGGACATGACGTCCATGATTTCCAAAAACAATTTGAAATGTGGACTAGTCAGACCACAGCTAATTTTTCCACTTTGTGTCAGTCCATCTCAGATGAGCTCAGGTCCAGAGAATCTGGTGTTGTTTCTGGGTGTTGTTGATATATGGCTTTTCGCTTTGCATGGCATCCTCAACTCCTTTTGTTGACCCTGTCCCAGCTTTTTTGGAATGTGTTGCAGGCATAAAATTCTAAATGAGTGAATATTTCCAAAAAAACAAAGTTTATCAGAACATTAAATATCTTGTCTTTGTAATGTATTCAATTGAATATACTTTGAAAAGGATTTGCAAATCATTGTATTCTGTTTTTATTTACGTTTTACACAACGTCGTAACTTCATTGAAATTGGGTTGTATAACCTTAATCTATATCCACAACGTTCCACTTCTGGGATTGCTCCGTTGCCCCCCGGAAACTGTGCCTGATTTCACTATTTTTGGCCACATATCCAATAACTTTGGGTTGGAATTTTTTTTGGAATTGGGGTTTGTACAAGCATTATTATAAACTACAATTACGGTCTTGCCAGTTAACATCCATGTCTGTCCAGACTCAGATAATACAGTATATGAAGACTTTGATGCAATTTAATAAAAGATATTGAGTGTATTTGTTGGCAAAACATGGATGCTTCACACATTTTCAATTTGACAGCACAGAAGATCCATACAATCATCACAGTTTCAAGGTGGGCACCCACGATTAGTGTCACCACTTATGTATACGACCAAATGTCTCCCCATCTGTTCCTGAGTTATGAAGTTGAATAATTGAGAAAAAAAGGTGTGTTTGCAGAACATTATGATGTCAAAGTGAAATTGACCTTTGACCTTTTGGATATAAAAAGTCCTCACTTTCATCATTTTATTCTATTATACGTTGGTGTTAAATATTGTAATAATTAGAGTAGGAATTCTTAAGTTATGGCCAAAAACGTGTTTTGTAAGATCACAGAAACCTTGACCTCCAAAATCTAAGTGAATGTTTGTGCTAAATGTGAAGAGATTCCTTCAAGGCATTCCTGAGATATCACGAGAATGGGACGTACGGACAAAGGGAGGGACTTAAAAAACATAACGCCCCTGGCCACGGTTGTTGCCATTGCAAAGCATAAAAAGGAAAACCTTTGTGAAATACTCATCTGTGCTGTTTTTGTGGATGTTCAAGAACCAGACAATCATATTACTGTAACACACATGCATGTTTATTGCACATCAAACCAGTGGCCATAAGTTGGAGAATGACAAGAACGTGATGACAACAAGATGTGTGGACATTCTATAAGTCCCTACCCCAGGCATGTAACAACACGCTAAATTAAAAACATGAAAGCAACAGCAAACACAGCCCATTAAAAAACAACTTTTGTGAGAAATACACACACACACACACACACACACACACACACACACACACACACACACAATTTGCATGCTATGTGGTGTGCTTCGGTCCTTGACTATACAAGAAAAATAGTGTTTAATAATTTGACAAAATAATCTTAAAGGGGTGATAGAATGATTATATAGGGTATTTCCACACTGTTCCTTAAGGTTTCCTAATAGGGTATGTAATATTGGTTGGGCTGAAAATGTCCCAGGTGCTATTCTTTGGGCCCTTATGCATCCCTGTGGAATGTCTCTATTTGGAACGACAGATTTTCTTCCAAATATGGTATGCTCATGAATATTTAGATGAGCTGCGCGCTGACTGGTTGAGCAAACCACATACACATACATTGGAGACGAGACAGCAGGTTGATTTAAATCTATAAGGAGAATAGTGTTGGCCTGATGGTGGCTTTAGACAAATTGTCAGGGGGGGTCACAAAAACATTCAGCATCATCCTCTGGGAACCAATGATATCCATGCCAGTTGTGATCTTAGATTCACTGAACTACTGTATAGCTTCTATTATTAGCATGTTGTGATGTTGTGAAATCCCAATTGGGATTCCCTTTGAAAGCATTGCAACATTACACACAGCTGTGACTCACACTTATTGCACTGCCACTGGTGAGGTAAACCATCCAAATGAAGACTTTACATTATCCATTGTTGGTTACGCATAATTAAACAGTCATACAAGACTCCACTCTCTCACGAGTTCATGACTAATTTCTCGGTTGAATTCCCCAGAACATCATGAGCTCTATTGGTCATCACATATCACAGCAAACTGTATCACTTTATTTTAAACTCTCTGTTGTCGCACTTATTGCAAGGACATTACATAAATTACATGTCAACAGTGTTGGGCAAGTTACTCAGGAAGTGTAATATGTTACTCTTCACTAATTACTCCTTAAAAAGTTAAAAAATATTAATTTATCAAAAGTATTAGTTACGTTACTCGTTTTATTACTATATTACTATTTGTGTTAAAAAAACACAAAACAAACGCACATCCTGCCAGCTACTTTAGAACTCAGTATACTTTATTGCAACAATTATTAACCTTACAGGAGGAGTCAGCAACCAGCCAAACTGCATAACTGCCAACATTCAAACATGTCAAACCATATCCTATCCTGCAATATCCGTGACCTGCCCTGGCCTGCTGCGCGCTAAATTACGACAGGCGTACACTCCACGTTATCATATAAGAAAGACTACCTGGGACAAAGAACAAATCACATTGGGGTAACACCATAACGCAGTGTTACCTGGATTAGTATCTGTAATATAATTACCATTTTGGAAATTGTAATCCCTTACGATACTCGGTACGGTAGTAATAATATTACAGTAATATGTTACTGAGTATTGTGTTACTGGCCAACACTGCATGTCAAGTAGGTCTACTTTTGTGGAGACAGTTTGAAATTCTTTTCAGCAGCTGGTGGTTGCTCAAACTTTACCTTGCCCTTTTGGCCTCATAACCTAGTTAGCCTGACTTCACCATACATGGTTTTGAGTTGAGTAGTTAAAACTTAGCCCATTACATAGTCACCGAGATTATTCAAATAAGCAGACAGGACACATCTGGAGAACTTCCACACAGTACTAATGACACGTAGCTGTTGGGTGCCAAGAATTAGTGATTCCCACATGTTAGTTTCCTCATCAAAGTTACAACACACTGCTACTCTGTACTATAATTCTTTGTATTATAAAAAACTCTTTTACCACATTTACAGCATTGTCACATTTATTGCAAGGAAGTTACACAAAGTGTCACACGGCAAGGCTTAAGGCCTCCGTCTGCACTGCATATTTTGTAAATAAAGGGGAAGTCCGTTTATTTTTTTAAGCCTCTGTGATCTACTTTTTGCAGTGTTGCAACAGTTCTTTAGGCTGACGTCACTTTGTAATCATCTTAAAAACCAGTTTGTGGCTTGACTTGATGATTAGTGGAGATGTACTGTGGTGTAACTACTCATACAGGAAGTACATTTCTATTATGTTCCTCCACAAACATTTTAGAAATTCAGATTTAACTACGAACCAACCAGCTGTAGCACCATACTATGTGTCAAGTTGTTCTTGATGATGACGAAGCATGATCACTGTAGTAGTCATTAAACTGGTAAATTGTGAGGTTATGATTCAAGTTCTGCATCTGAAAATCCCTTCCCATTCACCATTCTAAGAGGTTTACAGTACAGCAACGTTCACAACATAAAAGTCCAGAATTTGGATTCCATTTTCGTTGAAAGCCCTTTTCAGCAGATGATGAATGTATTTGTATTTCTGCTTTTCGAGAATTAATGATGAAGTAGAAAACACAGCTTTGCTTTAACTGTTGGAGATTGTGGAGGTGAAAGTGGACTGGAGAGTAGAGGCAGCAAGCAGATATAATTCATCACCACTAGCCCTACATTATCCTGCAAAGGATAATTCTGGTTTATAATTCTGGTAATTGTACTCACCACTTTAATCACTGAGATTTGGAAACATGACAGCATTACTAAATGTTTAAATGTCTAAACTAGTCACAGCCTCTCCCCCCATCAATGCACTCATAGCCTTGCATTGCCAGACCTACGTAAAGTGTGATTTATGGTGTCTACGGTGTATACAGTGGACGGCAGTCTGCAACGTCACAGCGTAGCCACGTGGCGTGTTATCGCGAGGCTACCTGTTATCGCGATGCTACGTGTTATCACGAGGCTGCCCCCTTAGTCATTTTACCCTGGCGCTGGGCCTGCTCCATGCAGAGTTTTCACCGTAGCCTACATAAGTGGCCTGAAGTTTGTACTTGTGCGTCGATCTCAGCAGGGCCGGCATGTGTGTGTGTGTGTGTGTGGGGAGTGTGTGTGTAGATCAAGTGAGAGAGTGACGGTGATTTTTCGGAGTGAGTAGCGATTCTAGAGTCATAGTGAGAGAAACAAAGTGTCTCCCCTGTGCTTTCTGACCACGGTGGGAAATCTGTAGCAGGAAAAGTTAACCCTCTCCTTGATTTCATGTTGTTTATGGAGAAGGAGAACCAGCAAATGAGTAGGGGGACATGTAGTCTCGCTTTGCCAGGCCATCCACACGCTGCGGAGCAGAGGAGGGTCTGGCTACTCCACACAACATTCCGGGATGGGAGAAAAACGTGCTCTGGTTTATTGGCATTTCTTTAAACCAATCACAATTGTCATGGGCGGCGATAAGGTCTGATCGTCAAAATAGTCGTGCGAGAGAATACTCGGATTGGACAGATAGATCCACCGGAGTTTAAAATTTCAACAAAAAAGAAAGTGGAAGGAAACAGAAATCGTCGAAAATACATGCATCCGGTGGAATTTCCTGCAGCACCGGAGCAATTCCGGAAGTGGAACGTCAAGAATATAGACTAGGGGACATGCAATGCTACCAAGCCACAGCCAAGCAACATGCGTCACCGGGGCGTGCGTCGCCGGGGCGTGTGTCGCCACAACGTGTAGTTACAGTTTTTGAGAGCAGCGTAGGAGCCGTGTCTCCACGTACCTACGTACATAGCCACGCCGTAGATTTAACGCAGAAACATAAATCACGCTTAAGGTCTGGCTACACCACAGATACATTCTGGTATAGGACTTTGTCGAAAGTAAATAGCTCAATATAATGTTTTCAAATTAGCCTTTTCCCCATTTCCTGAAAAGCTCAATTCTCAGCAGTTACTCTGGTGAGTAAGACATTATTATGAAGGTAAATATGGTGCAAAAAGGGAGAGCTTGTAGAATACGATGTGAGAACTTGCAGAACAAAAAATCTGAACTTGTATGTTAAAATTTGCACTTGTAAAAATAAAATTTGCACTTGTAAAAAATATTCACACACGTGATCTGAATTTGAAGTCATACAAAGAAAAAAAACATGAGAGCTTGTAAAAAAAATCTGAACTTGTAAGTTGAAATTTGCACTTGTAGGAAATGTTCACACACCTGTATTCTGAATGTGAAGTTACAGAAAATATATTCACAAATGTGTAGATTGATATTTACATGAACACAATGACAGCTGTAAACTTATAATGCAACATTTACTCGTATACTTTTTTTTTTTTACTCTGGTTCATTTTCCATCACAACCACAACTCAGTGATTACAACCTCTCGAATCTGTCACTGCAACTTCACATATGTGCTCTCTCGCATCACAAAGTGGCGAATCTGCGCACCTCGACTTTCACAACACTCTTGACGATACATTTGGTGCAAAACTAATTTGTACCTGTGGACTTAGGCTGTGGAGCTCTAAGCTAACAGAACGGGAAAAGCAGGGTTTCTATCGCCAGATGAGGGACAACTCTGTCCAGCTTATTTATGTAGCATGGAAACTTGGTGGAATAGCATGCTAGCGTTAGCTAACTAGCAGCCAGCCCACTTCTAAATAAATACCTTTTAATTGTCTAAACACTTTTTAACAGTCAAACTAAAACACTGGCGGTGAGCTCCAGGGCCTGCAGCCGCAGATGGACCGTCATCAGTGGGTAACAGGTGCCAAGTTTCGCAACCCTGCCGAGAATTGCATCCACTAGGGAAAATAATGATTATAAGGCAAAGTACTGTTTAAAAACTAGGCAAAAGTAAATCTCTTTGTCATGTTCATCAATAATGATTAGAATTTTAGAAGGTTTAGAGACATCAATGTTTTATCAGACTCTGTAGTAGCATTTCCTTGTTACCTAGATGCAATTTTCGGCAGCAATGAATTCTGCAGAAATGATTGTTTCTGCCCGAGCGGATGCAATTCTTAGCAGGGATGCACAACATCAGCAAAGCAAGCTCTGGTCATGGCCGGGGGATGGGCCGCTGCTACCGGATGTGGGGCTCTCCGTGTCCCGCTGGAGCTCCGACTGCAGGTTGAGGTCAGCAGCGAAGCTTTCTGGCAAAAGCAGTG
The DNA here is from genome assembly GCF_008315115.2 of Sander lucioperca. Classification (NCBI taxonomy): domain Eukaryota; kingdom Metazoa; phylum Chordata; class Actinopteri; order Perciformes; family Percidae; genus Sander; species Sander lucioperca. Next base: position 34,724,269 of record NC_050186.1, on the reverse strand, counting down.
TTGCTACGCTGGTCGATCCCCACTGATGACGGTCCGTCTGCAGCTGCAGGCCGTGGAGCTCACCGCCAGTGTTTTAGTTTGACTGTTAAAAAGTGTTTGACAATTAAAAGGTATTTATTTAGAAGCGGGCTGGCTGCTAGTTAGCTAGCTAACGCTAGCATGCTATTCCACCAAGTTTCCATGCTACATAAATAAGCTGGACAGAGTTGTCCCTCATCTGGCGATAGAAACCCTGCTTTTCCTGTTCTGTTAGCTCAGAGCTCCACAGCCAAAGTCCACAGGTACAAATTAGTTTTGCACCAAATGTATCATCAAGAGTGTTGTGAAAGTCGAGGTGCGCAGATTCGCCACTTTGTGATGCGAGAGAGCACATATGTGAAGTTGCAGTGACAGATTCGAGAGGTTGTAATCACTGAGTTGTGGTTGTGATGGAAAATGAACCAGAGTAAAAAAAAAAGTATACGAGTAAATGTTGCATTATAAGTTTGCAGCTGTCATTGTGTTCATGTAAATATCAATCTACACATTTGTGAATATATTTTCTGTAACTTCACATTCAGAATACAGGTGTGTGAACATTTTCTACAAGTGCAAATTTCAACTTACAAGTTCAGATTTTTTTTACAAGCTCTCATGTTTTTTTTCTTTGTATGATTTCAAATTCAGATCACATGTGTGTGAATATTTTTTACAAGTGCAAATTTTATTTTTACAAGTGCAAATTAAATTTTTACAAGTGCAAATTTTAACATACAAGTTCAGATTTTTTGTTCTGCAAGTTCTCACATTGTATTCTACAAGCTCTCCCTTTTTGCACCATATTTACCTCCATACATTATCATAACCGCTATAATGATGGTCGTAATAATTTGGAATTGGTCTTGTAATGCCACATGCATGCTTTTGTGGTAAAAACACATGTAAGATTCAGAAGAACGGAGTTTTAGTTTCTACACAAAAACACCCAAATTGCACAGTTAACAAAATGAGGGAGTGAAGCTTTAAAAGTGGTCTCATTAAACTCACCCACACATTACTGGAATAAGGGGAATTCTAAAACGCGTTGGTTGCAATCTGTATTTATAGAAACATTCCCAACAGACAGGTTTGCATAAATGTTTTAGATAGCCACGGATCAAAATACCTTAACTAAAAGAAAAAAAAAGTGTGTGTGTGTGTGTGTGTGTGTGTGTGTCTCCTGTTGTTTGGTCCATTAGCTCAGCAGTTCAAGGTAGGTGACAGGGACTTTGCCCTTTTGGTTCCCTCGTTCTCCAATCAACCAATCAGGGTCCATTCCTGGTACGGTGTATACAGTAATAAGCTGGAGAAACAAAACAACAAATGTGGACATTATAAGATAAAACAATACTCAAAGTAAAAAAAAAAAAAAAATAATAAAATCTGCAAGCAGCGCTGGACGAGCCCTCGCGCCTCTGCACGCGTTGGGGTTACTGGCGGACGCCGCTCCTTGCGACCGTGCATTTGCGCGGCACTCAGACACTGCAAATCGTCACCAATGAAAAGGGAACTCCCTGCTGAGTTCAATGATACCTCACACAAGACTCTACGTCATACAGTTCATTAGCTGTGAAAGGGGGCGTGGCCAAAGCATAGGGGTCGGGGCAAACCTTTACCGACAAAAAAGGAAGTCTCTGCTGAGTTCATTGATACCGCACATAAGACTCTACCTTAAAGGGGTCACCAGTTATGAAAAGGGGCGTGGCTTAAGCATAGTGGGCAGGTCAAACCATCATCAATCAAAAAGAAACTTGCTGCTGAGTTCAATGATACCTCACACAAGGGTCTACCTTAAACGGTTCAAATGTTATGAAAGGGGGCATGATCTGAGTAAGTGGGCGTGGTTAAAGTATAGGGGGCCGCTCAGTATCACATTATACATTATAAGTTTCATGTAAATCGGATGATGTTTGTCATATAAGGGTGATTTCCTGTTGCCAAAAGTCAATTTTGGCCTATAAATGTCCTCAGGCCTGGACCCTTTTCAATCGTGAGAAATTACGGCCAAATTGGATAATGTACACTAAAGTTACAACAACTTGGATTAGTTGCTCAAACATGGATAAATGCTCAAAATGGCCGCCACGCCACGCCCACACCGTTGGACAAAAAGTTTTGTTTTAATAACTTTTCATCGTTAAGGTCTTAAAGCACCCATATTACGCTCATTTTCAGGTTCATAATTGTATCTTAAGGTTGTACCAGAATAGGTTTACATGGTTTAATTTTCAAAAAACACCATATTTTTGTTGTACTGCAGTGCTCTCTCTCACTGCTGCAGATCCTCTTTTCAGCTAGTCTCTGTTTTAGCTACAGAGTAAGACTGTTGCAATCAGCAGGGGAAAAAGGACCCAAACGCAGAGAGAGACAGGCAGGCAGGAGCAGTGTTGAAACTCAAAAGATTTATTTCCTCCAAAAAACAAAAACAAATCAAGGGAGTCCTGTGAGCTGCAGGCAAAAACCAATACCGGGGAGAAAAAGGAGAGACGGAAAACTGACTGACGCGGACACACACAAACTGACACAAGGGGATACAAAACGATCTGACAAGAGACAAAGGGAACACAGAGGTTAAATACATGAGGTAATGAACAAATGAGGGACAGGTGACACGACAGGTGAAACACATCAGGGCGGGGCAGGACAATCAACAAAGGCGGGAACACAAAAAGTAAAACTAGACATGACAGGACAGAAAACAGACTATCAAAATAAAACAGGAAACAGGAACCCCTGACAAAAACCTGAAATCAACTAAACACAGTAACTTGACAACACAGAACACAGAACACAGGAATTAACCAAAAAATACACTATAAACCAGGAGATAACTAAACAGAAATATACAGAATATACAAACACAGGGAACATGCACAAATAAACAATAAAGACAACAGAAATGAACAAACTGGAAACAGAAATATCCCTAAACCGTAACAAAGACCTCTTTTCTTCTTCTTCTTCTGTACTATCTTTGATTGCACTCGCACATGCGCAGTAGCTCAGATGTAGATCATGTCAGCTAGCTAGCTCCATAGACAGAAAGGCTGTTTCTACAACTTCGGTCAGTTACAAGGCAGGATTAGCTGGGAGACTCTAAATGAGGGCGCACATGTAAGTAGTTCTTTTGTAGATTATGGTGAACTTGTGTGTGTTGTAGCAGTGCTTTGCTATTGAGAACGACGTAGCATGCTAGCATTAGCATTAGCGTTAGCATTAGCATGCTAACGCTACGAGCTAATGGTTGCGGTTAGCCAGCTCGTTTCGGCTTGTGACGTCACAAGCCGTGCCGATTTTGAACAGCTCACCCGGAGACTGAAGGCAGGACACATTCAGAAACTGTATCTCACTCAAAACAGCATGGTTGTTTTTTTTTTCAAAGTTTGTATGTGTGTGGAAGCACCAGAGACACAAAAGAACACCCCAAATCCCAGAAAAAGTGTTTTTTTCATAATATGGGCACTTTAAGATGACAAGAATGACCAAATTTGAAGTCGATCAGATGAAATCTCTAGGAGGAGTTCGTTAAAGTATAGCACCTTGACTTTTAGGCCTACTTCCTGTTGCCACTAGGGGGCGCTATGACTTTAAGTAAATATCGGCCTTTATTTGTCCTCAGGGTTGGACTCTTATGAATCCTGAAAAGTTTCGAGCCAACTGGACAATGTACACTCAAGTTACATCCACTTCCTGTTTCGATGGTGAAACGCACACAATGGCCGCCCCGCCACGGCCATGCCCTATGACGAAATTTTTTTCTTTTAATAACTTTTCATCTTTAACGTCTTAAGATGGCAACCAAATTTGAAGTTGATTGGATGAAATCTCTAGGAGGAGTTCCTTAAAGGGATACTCCGATTTAGCGTCAATCTTTGTATCAGTAGAAACCTGGTAGTATTTTCGAATGACCGTGCTTCCCTCCCTCATGTGCCCCTGAGACGAGAAATCTCTGTATATGTAATTTTTTATTTTTCATTTTTTTATTTATACATACAGAACATTACAGACAAATACAACACAAAATACATAGAACAAATGACATACAACATTAAATCAGATATACAGCATACAGGAATACAGCCACAGTCACAATAGGCCTAAGTTTTTACGGCCTTAGTGTTTTTTGAGTACTTAATTGAATCAATATAATTTCTAAACTCAGTCATAAAACCAGAAAAGAAGAGCATTTAGACTCAATATCCTGTTTGTATCTTTTAAGGAAGGATTTTGCTGGGTAAAACCTGTGTATTAGTTTAAACTTCTCTCACTTTATTAGTAACAAGGTATTTGAAAGGTAAGGACCACACTTTCTTCCAAGGAATATTCTCTACAATACCATTCCAGTATGGAATAACATAGGGAATAGTAACAATGTCAGACTGTTCTAATTTTCCTATTAATGCTGCGATTTTCTGTTGAGAAGCACAAACCACCCAGAAAGTACAGAAGTATCAGTTAATTTGATTAGATGAGTAAGTGGTTGTGGGGGAGTATTACCCTTTAACAACATTATAATCCCAGTGGGAATTGCATCAAAAATAATAGCATATTCCTTGATTGTTACTGGAATTTGATATTTTCTTAGGAAATCTGAGTATTCGTATAGTTTACCATTCGGATCAAAAAGTTGACTAACAAGTGTAATGTTATTGTTAAACCAGTTTAAAAAAAAAAAGAAGAGAGATTTGTTTTTGTAAAGAATGTTCTCGTTATTCCAAATGTAGCATTTGTGAGGTGAGAAGTTATGCTTAAATATGAGAGACCACGCCAAAAGCATTTGCTTGTGAATTTTGCTAATCTTGTAATTGCACATCAATAAAACTCCAGGCCACCAACTTTAGAAAAAATATATTTAGGGATAAAGTTCCATAAGGATGTGGGGTTATTAATAAACTGTCTAATCCAGTTTATTTTGAAAGTGTTATTTAATGTTGTGAAGTCTAAAAGGTTCAGACCCCCCCCCCCCCACTGATTAGAGTTCATTATAACAGATTTTTTTTTAATATAGTTTATTCTGTTTTTCCATATAAAGTTAAACAACATTGAATCAATTTTTTTGGACACGCTACTATCTACAGCTAAAGAGAGAGCACCATACGTAAGTCTGGATATACCATCAGCTTTTGAGAGTAAGATTATACCTCTTAAAGATAAGTCTCTTTGTAACCATGAATTCAGTTTCCTTTGTGTTTTCTGAAAGGTAGGACTAAAGTTAAGGGAGCACCTTGTAGATTGGTCTTTGGCTATGATAATTCCTAGATAAGTGACCTGATCTTTTACAGGGATGTTATGTATAGAGGGCACCAAGCAATCTTTTATAGCCATAAGTTCACACTTTTTAAGTTCAAGTGAAGACCAGAGGCTTTCGAGAAACCTTTAATTAATTCTAACGACAGAGGAATTTGGGAGGCGTCCTTCAGGAAGATTGTGGTGTCATCAGCAAGTTGACTGATTATAATCTGCCTATCCGCAATAAAGATTCCTTGTAAGGCACTGTTTGAAATATGAAGAGCCAGGAGTTGAGAAGCTATTAAGAACAAGTAGGGTGAGATAGGGCAACCTTGCTTAACCCCACGAGACACATTAAACCTTGGGGATGTACCAAGATTTAATTTTACTGCACTATTGCCATTTTTATACAGGGTTCTAATAGTTTTACAAAAGAAGTGACCAAAACCAAATTCATCAAGAGCTTTCAAAATGAAGCCATGTTCAAGAGAGTTGTCTTTTTGTATGTTTATAGTCATTATTTAGCAGTGTAATCGGACGCCAGTTCTCCAAATTTTCCTTCTTCTTTATTTAATCTTTATTTGGCTTTGGAATCAGGGTGATGATACCTTGAGTCATACTTGTTGGAAGAGCTTCATTACGAATGCTTTCTGAGAAAACATTTAGCAAAAAGAGGGACAGTTATTTGTCAAACATTTTATAGAACTCAGAGGTTATACCATCACACCCTGGACTTCTATTATTTTTAAGACTATCAATAGCTTTCAGAACCTCAACATTGGAGATGTTATAATCACATGCATCCCTATCCTCTGCGGAAATAACTTTACAATTGTTGATTGAGTCTATAAATGGATGTGTATAGATTGCTGTAAAAACGGTGGCAAACGGCAGATATATCTTTGGGATTATCAACTATCTGGTCATCTATTTTTAGTTTGTCGATTGTATCAAGAAGAGATCTAATTTTCTCCAATCTAAAAAAGTAGGCTGATTTTTGCTTGCCCTCTTCTAACCATTTGGATCTAGATTGAATGTATGCACCCTTAGCTTTTTCTATATGTAATTCATCTAGTTTATTTTGTAAGTGCATATATTCAATCCTCTCCAATTCAGATAAGGGCTCCTTTTGACAAAGAGATGCCAGTTGCGTAGTAATCTTGTCTTCACTTGCTCTTTTTTGTTCAGCCAAATCAGACCTAAACTTCCTAAAAAACTTCCCTAGCTCATATTTTAACAGTTCCCAATTCCTCCTGTAAGCTTTCTGGGGTTCTGCATGGTTCCAGTGAGTTATTATAAGATCCATAACTTTTTCTTTGACCTGTGCGTAGTTCAGAAGAGAACTTTTCAATTTCCAGAATTATGCTTTTGGGCCTGTATGACTACCAGACAATGATATTGATAGATTGCTTTATGATCAGTCAAAGGAGTATTATAAAAATGAACTAAAATGTTATCATTTATCAGGCATCTGGAAACCAGCCAATAATCAATTCTAGATTGTCTTGATCTGTCCTTATTAGACCAAGTATATTATTGCTCACTAGGAAACAATTGCCTCCAGACATCAACTAGTTCAAACTTCTCCATAAAACATTTCAGAGTTGAGTTGAAAGATACTGAATTCCTTGGAGGGAATCTGTCTGTGGTGTTATTTAGGGCTATATTAAAATCCCCACCTAAGATTAAAGAAGCATTGGGATATTTGGTTAACCAGTAAGAGACGTTATCTTCCAAAGTATCAAAGAGTGTACTATTTTCCAGAGAGGAGTGGTATCCATAAATGTTGATAATAATAATATTAAGAGTGTTTATGGCTATAATCATACTGACAAAGTGACCTGAAACATCTGCATCGGTCTCCATAACATGTCCCTTAAAGGAGAATTCCGGTCGATTCCAACCCGTAGCTCTGTTGTTTGTAAATTAGGAGTACTGTCAGTAGCGAGAAAAACGAAACCAATCGGTGCTGCCTACACCGAGTTATCCTCCTGCTAGCATTAGCACCCAACAGGCTTAAACAGGGCAAGTTTTAAATGTGTTTTTAGCCTCTAAACATGCTCGAAATGCCATTACAAGTGCTTAGCCATGTGCAGTTATTCCTTCCAAGGGAACACAGCGAATTTGACTGCAGTAGATGTGACAGAAAGCCATAAAAGTTGTGTTAATCCATACCTCTGTTTAATTCCTGGTTTATGGTGAAGCCCACACTAGTCGAATGCCGATCTCATACAATCCAATATTCCAAAATGCATTTTTTCCTCAAAAAACGATTTGCCGAGGTTCTTTCCATAGTAACGCGTATGTATCAACAAGGTGTAACCTGACACCACAGTGGAGCGAGCAGAGCTGCAGTTCAAGAGTTCAACAGCTAGGTAACCTAGCAACGGCAGCAGGGGGAGGAGCTCACAGAGCTGACAGACGGAGCGTGGAGTTAGATCAGGACTAATATGGGTCCGTGTACTTGGTGGCCAACGGATTTTCGTTTTGAAAGGAAAAAAACAAAAACGAAAAACGGCCAGTTTCCCAATTACCATTAGTAAATAGGAAAACAAAAAACGGAAAACAACCCATTATTCGTTTTTTGTTTTGATATTAAAAATCGGAAAACGAAAAACAATCTCGTTATCCGATTGTCTTTGATGTATTTGTAAAAGGATGGAACTCGGAAATTAAAATGTGTGTATAAATCTTATTCCTTTTTCCGTACCGCCTGTAAAATCCGTTCTGTGCACTGCCTGATCAGTTCTACGCTTGCGCGAACACCGGCAAACTTCACAGCTCTATGCACGCATTGGCGTAAGGATGTTTGGACATTTCTGGTTACCGGAAGAAAACATTAGACAGTGACAGTAGACCATTATGATGGCAGAGATGAAGTTTACAAGGTGTTTGCTGGAGTTGCCTAAAGTATCTGTTAATGATATACGAAGGGTCGTCTGGCAATCCAGTACAACACCATGTAGCAAATTAAATAAAGGCTTCAAATTTTACGTTTCGTCATTTCTTTGCAACTTTGAAGGTAATTTGCTAACGCTAACTAGCCTGAGCTAGAAGCCTTGCTTTGGTGTTTTAAGTCATAACTCCGTCCTGCTTCAGGTTAACCATGTTTTAAATAAAGTTTAAGCATGTGTATACCTCTCACTTCATGTGTTTGTACTTTTATGAAAGTATCGGGTAAAAACAGGGCTACAAATGAGACCTCTGTGAGAGACCAGCTAACTCCTAGCAAACTATTATGTAGCTCAATGCTGGACATTTCACTCCTAATTCCGGTCACTTTACTGTATTTGTATTTGTTTAGTATTTGGTTTAGAAGCCTTTATTGGTGATTTTTACGGTACAAAGTCCTGCTACATACGTAAATAGCTAGCTATATGCTCCGCTATGTCACGTTAGCATGCAGCTACAATAGTTAGCTATGAGTATGCTAACGTTAGATTGTAGTGGAACGAAGCAGCACTTTCTAACGTCAAAAATCACAGATAAAGGCTTCTGAACCAAACACTACACAATCGGACATGTTTCAGCAGGAATGTGACCCGGAATTGGGGAGAATTTAACAACATTGCCAGCTAACATGACCGTTAGCATGTAGCTACTATAGTGTTTACTGCCGTTGGCATGTAGCTACAATAGTGGTATACAGTGGTGGCTGGGAGAGCTGTCATCCCATCGTCAAAAGGACACTTATGTACGTTTACACTTCATCGCATTAATAATAGACAGTCTATGGTTATTAGTCAAGACGAAGTATTAAAGGTAAAAACATTAATGTAAACAACACAACAACGATGTCGCTACACTGTTTTGGATCAGTGACAAGTTTCGAATGTTTGTAGCTATGACTATTGTATAATAAAGATTTAATAAAAAAAGATTTAATAAAAAAGTTGTAATGTTTGGTCGTAAAGTGTTGACACATGGTAAATCGCACACTGACAACAACCATACAGTCAATGACAGGGACATTGTTAGTTTTCTACTACGTAATTATGCGCATGCACAGAACGGATCTTACAGGCGGTACTGGCCAATAAATGCTATTGAAGGGCGGGTCTTGGCGTGGTGGGAGTAACTTCCGGGTCACGAAAAAATACCAATGCAAAATTAAGGAATACGACTTATACACACGTATTTTAATTTCCGAGTTCCATCTACAAATACATCAAAGACAATCGGATAACGAGATTGTTTTTCGTTTTCCGTTTTTTAATATCAAAACAAAACGAATAATGGGTTGTTTTCCGTTTTTTGTTTTCCTATTTACTAATGGTAATTGGGAAACTGGCCGTTTTTCGTTTTTGTTTTTTTCCTTTCAAAACGAAAATCCGTTGGCCACCAAGTACACGGACCAATATGAGAAAATGGTTCCAGTTTGTGCCTTTCCAAATTGCGGCAACCAAATGAAGAGATATTTGAGCTTGAGCTTTCACCGTCTACCCCTCCGCAACCGGGAGATTTCACAGTTGTGTGTAGCATGATTATGTATAAAACCACACACTGCACTGTACATACTTTACATTGATTATGTATAGATTCTGATATTGTAATTTCCTTTTTGTTGATAAAGTAAAGACACAAAAGCACAAATGTAATGTGTACTGTTATATTATAAAACCACTGATAACAGACAGGTGCAGCAATATATTATAGAACTGTACAATGTACTTATTCTTACAATTTATTTATTCTTACAATTTACTTTACTTGTACAATATACATATTCTTACTTTTTCCTAATAGAACTGTGCAATTGCTTTGTTTATTCCTAATAATGGCAATACCAAGTATTACTAGAAATCATAGTATTAGACTCAGAAAATGTCCTCTGCCTCTTTGAATCCCGTGTAACTTCCAGTACTCGTGTCTGATAACTGCTATAACACAGGTAGGCAAAGTTCTTCTGGTGCCACGGCCAGGGCGCTCTCCTCTCAGAACCCACTCCAGAATCACCCGGTAGGCCACGAGTCTGCATTGGTTGGGGGGGAGGAAGGGCAAGCTTTGGTTATTTCACTAAAGAAGTGATGCATTTACTTATAATAAATAATAATACATTTAATTTATAGAGGGCTTTTCATCGTACTCAAAGACACTTTACAGTAAAAAGCAGCACATATAGCACATTAAAAACAGATAAGCAATAAAACCAACACATACAACAAGCATATTTAGAAGCAATTAAAAACATTAAAAACAGTAACTATCAGGTGAGAAATGTAAGATTATTGTATGTGGAAAGCTAATCTGAAGAGGTGTGTTTTGATTAGTGTTTTGAATGTGTATTTACAACAAATGTACATGTACCTAAGCTAGGACAGAGTCACGACAGCCTGTTGTACTCACTCATTAGACAGCTGGCCATCAGGTCCGTCCGGTTTAGGCTGCTTCTTCCAATTTACTTTCAGGACAAAAAAAAAAAAAAAACCATCCTTATAGATCAGATAGGGAAACCTCTGTGTATGGGCGAAACCATGTCCGTTAACTGGGGACCCATCCAGACCAGGCTGGATGAGATCCCATTCCTTAGAGCACAGGCTTTCTTCCTCGGTGGTCATTGCGATACAGTATCCACACAAGCATCATGTACCCGCATCACGTGCAACCAGCCACAACTGTGAAATCTCCCGGTTGCGGAGGGGTAGACGGTGAAAGCTCAAGCTCAAATATCTCTTCATTTGGTTGCCGCAATTTGGAAAGGCACAAACTGGAACCATTTTCTCATATTAGTCCTGATCTAACTCCAAGCTCCGTCTGTCAGCTCTGTGAGCTAAGCACTTGTAATGGCATTTCGAGCATGTTTAGAGGCTAAAAACACGTTTAAAACTTGCCCTGTTTAAGCCCTGTTTAAGCCTGTTGGGTGCTAACGCTAGCAGGAAGATAACTCGGTGTAGGCAGCACCGATTGGTTTCGTTTTTCTCGCTACTGACAGCACTCCTAATTTACAACAACAGAACTACGGGTTGGAATCGACCGGAATTCTCCTTTAAAGATGTGTTTGAAAGTTCCTACCCCAGACGAATGTTCAGATCCGTGTGCTAGCCATATGTCGTTCCCCCCATTGTGATTTCCAAAACTTAAGTAATTTGGAGTTGAGTGACATTCTTGAAAAAAATAAAAAATCTGCCTTGTATTTCACATTATCTTTCAGACCCCTAACATTAATTGACAATAAAGACAAAGACATAGAACAATACTATGAAGGAAACACAGATAACTAGAGAAAAGTACAATTTTTCCCTCTATGAACACTTAATAGCAGACTAACTCTGCAGTAGAGGAACAAATTCTGTAGTCAAAATAGCAAGGGCATGTTTTCCATCCTGTTCAGTAATATACATGCTGAATAAGCACCAGGAGATAACCTATTACTTTCAACACTAGGATACTTTAACGACTTAAACTCCCCCTTCTTTACCTAAAATAAAAAAATAAATAAAAATAAAAAGTTGGTGATATCAAATATCAGCCATTTTCTGGCGATTAACAGTAGTGGCCTACGAAATTTGCATATGAAAGAACAGAAATAGACTAGATTGTTATCTATGAGACAATATTAATAACTTCATTACCCATTTAATAGTGGGCCAAATTAAATCTCGGACAGCACCGGCAAAAATGACAGCCTAGTAGCAGTAAAACCATAGATATAGAACATTTCACACTTCATTTACAAATGATTAGCTGTGACTTTTTTACCGTCAATGTATGCAAAGGACCCTTTGAAGCCTGCTTTCTTCCCCTCCTTCCTCGCCTGTTCAACCAACGGCCACAGCTTGTTTCTGGTGTCATTGGTCTCCGAGTATGGCTGCTGATCTAGCATCCCTCCAGATTCTGTCCCTTTGCGATCTTGACAGGAACTGCACAATGATGCGATGGCTGGAGTTCACCTGAGCAGAGCGGGGACCTAGTCTGTGCACAATGTCCATGGAGTAGGCCAGATGATGAGCGATGTCAGGGGAAACCTTGCTGAAAATGTCGACGATGATATTCTTAACATTCTCTCTAGTTTGCTCAGGAATGCCAGCAACTCGCAGGTTCCATCTTCTTTTGTATGTATCCAGGTCGCCGCATCTGTCCCGGAGAATGACATTCTCCTTTTCTGGGATGTCAACTTTGTTCTGCAGGGATACAACTTTATGAGTCACGTCTTTGACTTGTTTTCCCACGGAGTCAAGTACATCGGTGACGCTTTTGATGGAGTTGGTTTTGTCTTTTACCGTTATTTCTAATGACTGAAGTCGTCTGAGTGATTCCTCTTGCATTTTTTCAATTCTTTCCATTACCATTAACAGACGTGAGTTGGACATAGGCTCAGATTCATTCTCGTCGCTGGTTCGTAACTTGGACTTCTTTGCTCTTCGCGGTTTAGAGTTTCTGGTAACTTTGAAGGCTCCACACACATCTCAGTTTGCTCTGATAATGTTGAAGTGTTTGATTCAAATTGGTCACTAAGGGATTTCTTGGCATAAGAATGCATTACAGTATGCATATCTTCCACTTCTTCCATGCTCCAAAATATTTTCGAAAAAAAAAAAGAGTCAAAAAGGGCACTTACTGGGTTAGTTTCTCAAAATGCAGTCAGGTCAGCTGGACCACGCTGAATTAGCAGGTTGCTCGAACCTTCTGGATAACTAGCTAACTAGTTAACTCGGCTACCAACTTTTGTTCGAGAATAGAGTGAAGAAAAAAAACACTTGTATGAGAAGTTCTTCTTGAAAGTTGTCGTCTTGATAAGTTATTCTTCCATAAGGTTTCTTCTGCTCAGCCCTTAGTTATGTTTAGTTATTCAAAACGTTAGTTTTATTCCTCACACTGCAGAGCCACACGGAAAGGATGTTACTTAGACGCCATCTTGAACCCCCCCAATCAAGATCACTGTATTGTGGGTCTAGAAAAAAGCCTCTGATGACGAAAAAATCGTTGTTTTCCGTCATCGGAGGCATTTTTGCCAAGAGGCAATGGACTACAGCCAGTAGTAGGAGCTACTTCCGCATGTTTTCAACCTGCCCATAGGGGGTTGGACTGTCGTCTTTACTTGAAGATTGCCGAAGCAAAACGAGTGTCAGCCATCTTGAAGGTGCGCTAAACTGGCTCCGTCTTTTCAGAAGAAAACTTTTACAACAATTATGTGCATTCAAATTACATGTGTACCACCGGGATACATTGGTACAGATCGGAGAATATGCAGGACACTTTATTACAGATGGAATACTCTACACACTACGCGAGCTTCGCCTGCTACGGAAACCAGCACCTCAGCCTGCGGTGTTGCCCGATGAAAATAGCCGGGGAAAGGGACCTCGACAGCGGTGTGCAGAAGTTCGAGGCGAGCTAGGTGGAAAGCTAACGCTAGCCGGCCACCTGTTCCATCAATCCTGCTTGCAAGTGTCCGCTCATTAGACAACAAACTGGACTACATCCAACTTCAACGAAACTCCCAACGCGAGTTCAGAGACTGCTGTGTTTTTGTTGTTGTGGAAACATGGCTGAACAACAGTGTACCGGACTATCCAGCTACCAGGCCGGCTGCTCTGTCGCCGTAAGACTAGTGGAGGTGGGCTGTGTTAACACATACAGACTTGTGCAGAAATGAGGTGATTTGTATCCAACTAACTGCTAACTGCTAGCGTAGTTTGTGACTGTTAAATGCCGACCATTCTACATTCCACGCAAATTTACGGCTGTGTTTATACTCGGTGTTTACAGCCCACCAAGCGCTAATGCTAGTATGCGTTAGCTGAACTTTACGGAGCCTATAATGTGTGTGCACTAGCTAAATGTAGCCTTCTTCGTATGTCGTTTTTATATAACAATAAACAATAAAACACACAAGTTGAGTTGAATGCTGCCTCACTGTCTGTCTGTCTGTAAACGGTAGGTGTGGCTTGGGAGTGGACTCCTAAAGCAGCGAAGCAAGTGCATTCTGGGATTTGGTGTCTTTCATCCATATGAGCCAAAAACACATTTTCTGGCTTATCTTGGCCTAGAAAGCACTAATTTCTAAAATGTTTTCACATTTCTACTACATAAGTGACCCAATTTAAAGATATATTCATCTTCCCAACGGTGAAATATCCCTTTAAAGTACGACATGTGGAAATGGCCAAAATCGCACTAATTTCGAACTTTCAATTCAAAATGGCAGACTTCCTGTTGGATTAGGGTATAGCTCCAATGACGTTTGTTGTATGTCTTGACATGCTTCATATGTGTACCAAGTTTCGTGAGTCTACGTTAAATGTACTACAGTGGCTAAATTTTTTTTTATTTTGTAGGGGGTGCTAGCGAGCCATTTTTGTGCGCCTATTCCCAAAACCCTTAAAATACGTAACTTTTCACCAGAATTGATGCGACAGCCAATTTTTGTGAGTTTTTGAGTATATTAAGCCCCTCAAAAAGGCGATTCATTTGCTGGAAGAAAGAAAGAAAGAAAGAAAGAAAGAAAGAAGGAATAATAATTCCTTCAGTTTCAATAGGGCCTTCGCCGCTGTTGGTGCTCGGGCCCTAATAATACTGACGTTTCTACTGCCTGCTCTGCTCTGCTAGTGCTGCCTGTGATGACGTAAGGTCTGTCTCACAACAATGTAAGTGCCTACTTAATCTATTGGGTCTCATGCTGTCAGCTGTCAGAGTTTTTAGACATAAAATACACACTGGCTTCTCGGAGCATTCACTGTGAACTCTTGACTTGTTTTTTTGGTTAATTACTGACAGTTGAGCATGCTATCTTGTTTGTTTGGCTGAACTTTAAATCGTTGTACTTTCGAAATAGACTAATTAAGCCTGAATGTTTATCTCTTACAAAAGATAACATCCCGTGTGCAGGAGATTTGACGATCAGCCCAAATCTAGGGGGGGCATGCTCTATTTACAGCAGCTATATGCTTTATTTTCGAAGCCATTTAATAATAGAATGCCTAAAACTCTGTACATCATTTGGGAAAAACATGATAGTTGCCAAGGAAATAATGTACAGTAGGTACGGTAGGAATTTGGCGTAAACAGTATTACTAATCTTAAAACCTTTTTTGAGTGGAGCTCATGGGATATTTCCCCAATAATATAACTTTTGCTCCATTGTTTGCTGGTTCAGTCAGAGAGTCTGAGGGGAAATTACATTACGTTGAAGTTATTTTAAAACCCTAAAAGATTCGGGGCTTTTGCGAAAACAATTGGGGCTGGAGCCCCAGAAGCCCGAAAATGTTTTTTTGTTTTTTACCCTGCCTTTCAGGGCTTCCGTATCTACCAGTCTCACAGCTAAAAGTCTTCTTACTGTTTCCTGACATTGTTCCTTATGTAACAGAGTTACACAACAGAGATGTTAGTGTGTGGGGTGACTCAGAATATCCTACTTTACCTCATCAGCCAAAAGTGAAAGTTCGCTGGCATCATGGGCATCGTAGTCATATAGGACCTTGGCCTTTCTGGATCCTGTGACAGGGTGCTGTGTCTGCTCCATATCCACCGTGCTGGGCCTTTGGCTAGACAAAGAGGAGACTGTGGCCCCAGGAGACGATGGACCAGACAGGAAAGCAGAGGAGAGGTGGTCTGGGTCGGGGCAGACCGCAGCTGCAGGGTGGGGTGTGCTCACCGAATTAGCACATCTGCGTGAACATTGAAGGACAAATTAAAGAGTTGAGTTGTTGGAAGTGGTGTATACACACGTGGATGTGACCACTGCCTCGTTTTTGTTGAATTTGTTCATACGAATACTATTCCAGGTCAACCAACATGGTAAAAGATTATTTTTTCTTGTGGCAGTGGTGCTGGCGTCTAACAGCTTCCTCCTGGTCAAGTAAAAACAGATTTGGAAGCCTGACTCTGGCGTTTATAGATGACATGATATATAATTCACAGATTCACTCCTACTTTGTTCACTTTATTTAGCTAATGAATAAGCCCTTTTGAGTTCCTCTTTGGGTGAACTATAAAATCTTTTAAATATCTTACATTACTGTATAAAAATGTATGAAAATAAGAAGTGATCAGTGATGAATAAAAAATGTCTCAGCATGAGGACGCAGTGCTCTTCCACGGTGTTTATGTGTTAAAACTACAAGCATGCAGACATGCAGACAGGAGCACGTCATTGATGAGATTTCTTTCCAGTCCACATCCTGACCACAGAAAAAATACTTAGAGATACTTAAAAAGGACTCATTTCCCAACAACCATCAGACTGGAGAGGGTAAGAGTGCTTTCTAAGAAGTGTGATTCTAAAAATGCTGAAAAGATTAATGGATTGATTTTAAATTAGGGTAGTTTAACTGTATGTAAGCCATTTTATATGTTAAAATTGCATTCACTTCCGATTAAACTATCCCTTCCTCTCTTTCCTTGAAATATGTGTTTGACACCATCACACATACAGCATATTCTGTATCTGCTTGCGCCAACAAAGTATTGAAGTTATATGATGTTTACACCACATGCTCAAAACCCAGGAGACCATGTTTGGAATGACTGCACATTTCCATCAGATGGAAATATCTGTAGATATTTAACGTTCTTCTACATCATCTCAGAAAGGACAATACAAGCATTGTATATCCTTATAATCATGACACTGATGGTGTGTTATTATAGTCAGGACACCGCTTTTCATTTCATTTGCATTTATATCTCACATATACCTTTAGTTTGTCAATGACAGGAAAAACCAAAAAGTCCTCCAAACCGTATAACAATATCTGCCGTTTATTCCTACCCTCTAAGCGTTTCATAAATAAGCTCCCCTAGAAGTTAACCAGAGAATGTAACCGTTGCGGTTTTAAACTAAGTCAACGGTCGCAGTTTGGTGGGGTTTAGGCACCAAAACTACTTAGTTAAGGTTAGAAAAAGATTGCGGTTTGGGTTAAAATCAGACGCTACTTCACTTCTGGTTACGGACGTGACGCAAAAAGTTATGTAACTGTTCCATAAAATAAATAAAAACTTGTTTACTTTTATTTTCAAATGGGACTCAAACCCCGGTCTCCTGGGTGAAGGTCCTGTTTGTAAGACCCATCCACCACCCCAACCTACCTTCCTACATGGAAATTTGGCGGTCTTATACCTCGTCACCTTCCTTCCTGCTCTGCTCCATTCATAATTACTACTGCCACTATAGGACACCGCCACTAGAAACGTAAATATGAGTCGTAATTGCAGTCTTGTAAAAACGTAGCTTGTGGTGTACAACAAGGGAGTTGCTTAGGTCCACTTTTATTTTCAATTTTAAAAAAAGATAGATATTGACAAAAAAAATTATGTAGTTATTTATGACTTAAAGGACATATCGGGCGCAAAATAAACCTAGGGGTTAATAACACGTGTACCGAGTCGACCGTTCTATGGGATATGTTTTCATGCTAATCGAATGTGACCAGTTTTATCACTAGTCGTCGGGGCACGGGTAAAGTAAAAAGAAATCACTGTTTCTATACCACTAACAAGGCTCAAAATAGCACCACACTTCCACGTTAGCATAATGAGGGTCCCTACATGTAAACCGAAGCATTAAGAACTTTCTAACCGGCAATTTCCACTGGATGCGGAACGTCTGCGTCCCTACTCCGTCCCAGTTCCGTCAGTCCGCAGCCCTCCGGAGCAGATACGCAGAGCTTCTATTTTTGACGGACGACGGAGAGCTCCGCAGCAATTCAGCACAATTCAGATTGTGCGGGACAGGAAGTCGAGCACAGAAACAAAATAAAACATCCGGTTACTTTTCAAAATAAAATACACCGTGCTCACAGCTGGTCATATTTTATGCCTATGTTATCTCCTTACATATACCTACGCTCTCCGTCTCTGCTAGATTGGGAATGATTGAGATTTCTCGTGGCACAGCTACCAGAAGACTTACAACTTTCAGACACGTTGCTCACGCCACATTTACGTCGTCTCTCTCAGTTGGAGGCTGCGCAGTAACGCTCAGCGCTCACCGGAAAAGTGCTTCTAACGGCCTTCACTGGTCTGCGTCCAGAGCAACGGGATCTGTTGGTCCATTCTTATATACAGTCTATGGTATTGACGGACGGCGGAGCACGCAGCCGTTCCGCAGCGGAGCCAGTCCGCAGACGTTCTAACGTTCATCCTGTGGAAATCCACGGTAAGTGTACAGACAGTTTATTAAAGAGATAGTTTATATAGACAGTACCGTTCACGTATACATGCAGGCGCCATCTTGGGATAACAACACGACCAGTCCAACGACGAACGCCGTGCAACCAGTAACATAGCTCAAGCACGGCGTTCATCGTTTGACTGGTCGTGACTGTTTTCCCAAGTGAACGGTACCGTGTTTATAAACTATCTTTTTAATAAACTGTCTGTACACTTACAAAGTTCTCAATGCTTCGGTTTACATGTAGGGAGTGGTGTGGTGCTATTTTGAGCCTTGTTAGTGGTATAGAAATAGCAATTAGCGACTAGCTTTATAAGCTAATTAGCGGTTTGCGATAAAACCAAGGGGGTAAGCGAGCATCCGGAAAGCGTACCTCCTATGGGGAGATTCTCAGGCTAACAAGCCATCACCTTCCGCTAGTATTCCATTGACTGCCATTCATTTTGGCAATATCTGGCAACCCGGCCTGGCTGTCAAACTGGGCAGTTGATAACAACACACAGGCCAAAACAGACCAGTTAAGTCAATTAGAAGCACTTTTCCGGTGATGGCTGAGCGTTACTGCGCAGCCTCCAACTGAGCTCGAAGACGTAAATGTGACGTGAAAAGTCTTCTGGTAGCTGTGCCAAGAGAAATCTCAATCATTCCGAATCTTGCAGAGACGGAGAGCGTAGGTATATGTAAGGAGATAACATAGGCACGGGCTAATTATTGCTAACTAAAATGCTAGTTAACATTAGTAATTAAACTTAAACAGCTAATGTAAGTCGAAACTGCCTGTGAGCTTCTCCTGTACTATACAGTAATTCCTCTACTATGCGACAGTAAGTCGCGTGGTTATGACACAATCGTTACTGGGGTGGGCAAGTATATTTTTATAAAATCGTCTGCTACGGAGCCATAACGTGAGATACAAGGTAATGGAGCCTTTTATACATTGTCGTGTTTCTTTAGAAATAAACAATGGACAAATAGAATCTATACACGCTTCAGATGTAAAGTTATTCGCTGTCAAAGTGGTGCCAAAATGAATGGCAGTCAATGTAATGCTAACGGGAGGTGATGGCTTGGTAGCATCAAAATGGCGCCATAGGAGCTACGCGTTCTGGAGAGAGGCTTACCCCCTTGGCCACTTCACATTTTCCATTTTTTTTATATTGTTGTTTGTTTTTATTGTTGTCGTTTTTTTAAGTGGAGCCAAGGAAGAAGAGCCACCACTTTTGTGACAGCTAATGGGGAGCCAGATACAGAATAGAGAATAGTTTCACAGTGGTAAACTGGTGGTGGTTTATCAGAACACACTGGGGCACACTTGATTAATAGCTTACGCAAATAGATAGCTCAGTCAGGCTCATATGCTTTGTTTGTTTTATTCAATTTCCACATAAAGAACAAATAAGTACAATCAATGAATACACTATTACAGTTACACTCAGATGATTGTACACATTCAAGGGCTTGGAGGAGTGGATAGTACAATTAATTAAGCAATTCAATCAAGTTATCCAAAGGAAATGTAGGTCTATTGTTTTATTATTTTTAATGGTTTTGATCTGATAAAGTTTACAGAAGAACATATTTATCTTAATCATTGATAATATGATTTGCCATTTAGTTTTTATAATGTTAGATACATCATTCTGATCAGTCTCATTAAGATATAACTATGGATAAATACTGACAAAGGCGTGTCCCGGTCAATGCAGACTCTGTGTCTATATTTTATATACAGCCTCTTTTATTTTTTCAAACTGGACCCTATTTTCCTAAGCAAGATCGCTGCAGCCGACAGCGGCGAAACCAGCTACAGTGTTAAGTTATTGGGCAATTCTGTAACTTTAATTTACATTCACAAAATTGCTTGTCCTACCACTGACATGATCACATTATTATTCTAAGTGTCTGACAACATTATGGAAAGGATCCCTACAGACATTCACCTTTTTGTCAAAGAGTAAGATTCTTTTTGTTTAACATCCCGTAATCGCCGTACCCCCAGAGTCCATTTAAAATAACAGTTATTTTATCATTGTAAAACGCACTTGATTTAAAGTCAACAGCAAAAAAGTCTAATGCCGTCTTGGTTCGTCTTTCCACTGTTCACCCATTTACATGTGAAAATATGCTGGCTCTATATACACTTAAAGTATTGTTTATTTAAATTGTTTAACCAGAACTGTTTATTGTGAAAATCTATCACATGTAACATTTTAATTACTAGTTTTAGTCTGAGATATTTGTTTAGGTCTCGTTTAGGCAAGTTATGTAAACACACAGTGACTGAAGTAAATGTCTGAAAAAAAGCCATTTCTGTGTACGCGTGGATATGGAAAGAATTTGGGTAAATGCACACATAAACAACTGTGCCACTAAGCTTTCAGACAAAAATGTCTCCACCAAAGTTAAAACAGAACCGGCATTGACTACAGTAGCCCACCCCTCTCACCCCAGACACAAACTGTCTGAACCACTTCCCTCCGGCAGGTGTTGTGATCTTCTTGAATTAAAGATGTGGGAAAATGGGGCACTTTTTTTTTTTTTTTTTGTCCATAAGCAGTCCGAGGGGTCATCTGACATAACAAGGAAGCATATGGTTTAGCTCAGATTATAATTGCCTTTGTTTAAACATTAAATGCCATTACGCACTGGTCTGTGGTTAGTCTGTGGTTAACTCTGAGCTCTTCCCATAAGCTGAAGAGAAGTGGGAAAAATGTAACCTTTCACAAAATTCTATTACTCTTTGACCTGAGTGACTGAGCTACAAATATATTATCCTGATCTAATCACCATCTGGCATACACATGTTACAGATGCAGCTACCACTGAATCCTCACTTGTTGAGCTCTCTCTGAAGGTCCTGCATGTAGTGATGACACTGGGCGTAGTAAGTGGCCTGAGCCTCTGCAAAATCCTGCAAACAACGCAGGTGGTTGAGCTGAGGGGAGGAAGGAAAAGATGAAGTCAGTATGAGCGGAATCCCCAGCAGAACACAAGGATACATACATATAGGGCTGCGGCTAACGATTATTTTCATTATTAATGTATCTGCAGATTATTTTCTCGATTAATCGATTCATTGTTTGGTGCATAAAATGTCAGAAAATAGTGTCCACTAAAAAATGCCCACCCCAGTTTCTCTAAGTCCAAGGTGATGTCTTTAAATGTCCTATGATTTATGTTTATGTGGGTCTTTTTACTATTTTAAGGGGTGTACAAGACTGACATGACACCGTCGTAACCAATTATGACCCTTTTAATGCTAAGTTAGTATTGTTTGAGATGTTTGTTTTATGACAACTTCACATTAACCAAGGCAACAATCTCTGTGTTATAACAACTTGACATTAAGCAAGACAGTAACCTAGGCAGCATTATCTGAATAAATATGTCATAGCAGGCCTAATTCTCAAACTTTATGTGTTACCAATACATCTGTCATTAAATGTCATTAAGTTGTTGTTTTTTTTGCATTGGCTGTCATGAGACCATTATAATTGTTTCATAAACATTTTCCTTGACCTCAAGTAAAGTGAAACTATTTGGACTTGTCATAAAGTAAGATTTCACTGTCAAATGCTTTAATAACAGTGTCATGAATAATATCATTGACCTCAAGTATAGTGAACCATTTTGATTTTTCATTAAGATAAGTTTGATGACAGTGAATGCAGTACCAAGGTGATTTGATAGGTTTTCAACAGATAACGTTAGCTTAAGGCTAACGTTACTTGTTGCTAAAGTAACCGCTGTAGTTAGCTGATGTTAGCTAGTAAGCTTGGTTAGCTGTACAGCTGACTCAGCCCCGGGGATGCAAGGATCCAAACCTGGGAAAAAAATTTCTCGGTAGTGTATTTTCTGTCGTAACACTGGCCTCCTTCTTAAATCTCGGAGGCTGTTTTGTTTGCTATAAAGTTTGATAATTAAGCCTGCTATGAAATATTTATGACAGGTTATGTTGCCTAGGTTAACATCAAGTTATCATAACAAAGACATTGACAGGTTATAGTGTCTTGCTCAACACAGATGTTGTCTTCATTAATGTCAAGTTGTCATAACACAAACATCTCAACCAATACTAACTTAGCATTAAAGTCAATTTAGTGAATGGCACATTCATAAAATTCATAAAGACTCCTTCATGTTCATGACGTGTCATGTCATGGTTATGACAGTATCATGTCAGTCTTATGCACACCCCTTTAAAGTAAGTGCTACCATAACTTTTTGTGTGTTTAATGGTGTGTATAATTAGTCATAACTTTTGATCTCCAATCCCTGCAAATATTGTGTGTACGTTGCTGTTAATTTCTTATAATGCTGAAATGCGTGCGTTTGACTACTTTTTCCAAAACTGTCTGGCAATAAGTGATTTAGGCTTTTGGCCTGTGGTTATTGCAGAAGGCTTTTATCTTGGGCATGGGGCATTCAACTTTTTGAGCACCCACCAGCAGAAACATAAAAATGGCGCCTATAATTTATATAGTATAATACTATATATTTTATTACTATATATGAGTACAATACTATATATTTTATTACTAACTATATGATTATATTTTATGTAAATGTTTTAGTTACATTTAGATCCAACATGGTCTAAATGCTGGTTCAAAGCCTTCTTTAGAGTGCCAAGAATTCTGTTCAGGAATTACTGAATACTTTATTTATTTATATTGGTCCGCCTAAAAGTTAAATTAAATATTAATATTAAATATCTGGTGTAAGAATAGTGGAATTGGCCTATAATATCATATGTTAGTTTTTTGTGTGTGAAATTGTCAAGACTTGAAATATGTGGCTCTAGAGCCTTGGTGACATAATGACTAACTAAATGTTTAGTTTATGAACTACTGTAGCTGGCAATCTAAAAGCTAACACTCTAGCAGCCAAAAACATGCTGGTGCTAGTTAGTCACAATAGCTCTCCAAACATCTTTCTATTTTCCTTGTACTGTTCTGCATGCTCCACCTGTTTGTTCTTAGGATAGTACACCATTTCATACAATAGTTACTGAAGTGGGAAAAAAAGCTCCCGACGCTAAAGAGCCTCGTAACTATGGAGCTAAATCAGGGCCAAATGTTTTGTTAATTTGAAAAAAAATATATATAGTTATAGTATATATATATATATATATATATATATATATATATATATATATATATAGTTATAATCTGAAAACATGAAATGTGGAACTGAAAACAAATATAAAAGTGAAAATTAATTAATTAATTATTAATAAATAATTCCAGAATTTAATCTAAATTTTATTCAAACTGAAAGAAAAATTGGTACACTTATTTTTAGTCTGAATACATGGTTTTATTTTTCAAGTTTTAGACCAAAACCTAAATTTTCAATTTCAAGCTTTAGTTTTTCAACTATATATATATTTTTTCAAATTAACAAAACATTTGGCCCTGATTTAGCTCCATACATAACAGGCAGTTAAGTCAGACTGTATGCCTATCTCATTATATGATGCTATTCACTAATGGGACAATAAGTTCACACAGTTAATTCAAAAGATGTACTTGTCCCATCGACTCCTGTTACATAACTGCCTGCAAACGGTTCTTCTTCTGTTGTGTAGCTTATACTGCGACTGAGGAGTGTAAAGGCAGCTACACACCGGGCAATAATCGGCCGTTGGACAGTCTGACTCGAGTCTGTTCGGTGTGTTCCGTGCCGTCGTCCGTCCAAGGGGCTGTCGGCCTTCATTTTGGCCGACCTGATGTGTTCAGTTGGAGACAGGGCAGTCGGGACTCACCCGGAAACGGCGAGCGGAATGAGCGTGACTAATCCTCTCAAAATCTGACGAAAATCTTTTAAACTGACCTTTGTTGATCTGAAATGAAGACAATTCAGCAACTGCATGGCCTATTTCTCGCTTAAAATGTTTTCAGAAACACGTTTTAGTTAACTATTTTAGTACAATATGAGATCGTATTCTGAACAAGCCGCCATGACAGTCTGTCTTTGAATTTCTGGAGAAAACAAACCCCTGTGACGCGTTCGTCCAATCAGCTGCCGGTTTTCATTTTTGGGCGACAATACAGATTAGCGCCGCCTGCTGTTATGGAGACTTAGAGCTGTTATTTGGTGTGTTCCGAGGCACTTTTTTTGACCAACTCGGGGAGACTGATCAGTCCAACTGCCTTTTCTGCCAACGGTTGGCCGTCTGGTTGGTGTGTAACTGCCTTAAAAGCGCTGACACAACCAACCCGATTATCTGCCGTCGGACAGTCTGGCGAGGTCGGTGACTCGAGTCTGTTGTTGGTGTATTCCGTGCCATTGTCAGTTGGAGGAGCCGTCGGCTTAAATTTGGGCCCATTTGACTTGTTGAATCGGCCAGTGGGCAGTCGGACTCAATGACCAATCTGATTGGTGGAGTGCTAGCCCTTGACTAGCGAATCAGTGCACTTATGTTAAAACACTTATCGGAAATGACGAGCAAGATGAGCATGATGAACGCCTCTCAAAATCTGACGAAAATCTTTCAAACTGACCTTTGTCAATCAAAAAGCAACTGTATGTCCTATTTTTCGCTTAAATTGTTTTCAGAAACGAACGAGCCGCCATTATGGTCGGCTTTGAAATTCGTGTGTCTGTCGTGTGTCAAAGTTCCCCGGCTATGTTATCCACTGATAGCAGAAAAAGCTTATTCAACCTTTTTCCCAATAAATGTGTAATTCGCAATAATTGCAGTAATCTGTTGTGAATTTGTGTTGGACAAACATTGAATCAACTTTCTCATTTCCTCTACATTGCTACTCTGGACAGGATGGTCTGGCAACAAACAGTTTTCCATCACTGCTGGCTCACAAAAGGAGTCCCATGCCGGGATATGTTTAACTCACATGTGTGCTGCTGATGCCTTCCAGCAGCAGTCTGGTGACCTCAGCTTGTCGATCAAACTCTGTCTGAGCAACTCGAAGCTCGTGCTCAGCCTGCATGTGGAAATGACAGGGCAGGAAGGAGGCATTAAAAGAGAATACAAACACATGTCATGTTTTATGTGTCTAAATAAGTATTTAGACATAAATAGATTGCCACCCACACTGTCCATGAGTGAAGGTACTTACTTTGTCCACTTCCTCACTCAGCAGCTGAAAAAAGCAGCATGAAACAGAAACATAATCAGTCATGAACCATTCCCAGACTCAAACATCAAATGATGTAGACAATATAAAGATCTACTATAAGCTATGTCTGCGCTTTAATCTAGCCAATCTGAAACTATGAGGGGAGCTAGCAAGGTAAATGGATGCTGAATATTCAGTTTCAATATATTCAGGACTTTCTTTATCCGCAGAAACTGGGTTTAGTTAGTCTGTTTCTGTTACTTTGACCTTTTCTACCCTGAATCTACCCAGTTTAGTGGCCAACTATATTTTACCCACTGATCTCTGGCCAGTTTTCAGTCAAAAACAAAGTTTATGTAATCCAATTTCTGTACTGAGATGCAGGTATCATATGTATCAGACTTTCACTTGTCCTGGCCATGTTATATAGCCCACAATATGCCTACATTAAAATTAGTTAAGTATTTAAGTTTGACTTCACTTAAATTAAACCTGCATACCAGCTCTCCTTTCATTTGTTTTACTATTATATCTTGTAAAGTGTCTTATTGGATTTTGCATAATAAATCTTTGAAGCCTCAGCATTAACAAAACACTTAACCCTTGTGTTGTCGCCTCATGACATGAACTAAAATTGAAAATTTGCTTATATTTGTGCTTTTTTTCGAGGTTTTTTACGCTTTTTTAAACGTTTGTCACTTTTTTTAATGCTTTTTTAAATTCCTTATCAATAAACCTTATTTAAATTACATTATACCTAATAATAGTTTTTAAAAAAAGCACAAATTATGAATTATTTTGACTAATAGTTAAGATCAGGAGGATGTTGAGTGACGCACCGTTTATGTCAAAGTTTAGTCAAGAGACTGTTTTAAAACCATTTAAAATGCTATTAAATTGAATAAAACACCCAAAATTCAATGGAAGTAATCATTAATTTGACCTGCGAAGAATGTTGTATGGTACGTACCAAGTTATTTTTGGGCAATTTGGTTGAAAGAAACCCATATTTCTGATATAAAAAACTTTGAAAACGGGTCAAATTTTTAGATGAGAAAAAAAAAAAAAGATGTTTGCAACTTTAAGGATTCTGCTCACATCACACTAACACAAATATACAGCATCTCTGTCAGCGGACAGTGTTTTAATGGAGCGCAAGAGTTTTTGATAGCTGTCCTTGCAGGTGCAATCGAGGGTCACAAAATGAGTCCGTTGACTTATGTGCCCCACAAACTCCTCTTAGCATCAGGTATGCAGTGCAGCATGAGCAGTGGGTTCATTTAACAATGAAATGCAGCACTGGACATTGGAAATGAAAGTTAAAATTTAACAAGTGATTGTTATACCTGCAGTTCATTCTTTTCTTTTACAAAATAACTAAAGATTAACCAAATACAATGCTGAAAATCAGCGTTTGACTGCAAAAAACATAGAAAGCTGAGGGAGCCATTCATTCAGACTTGTCCCACAACATACTAGCCTACTTGCCAGCAATATGAACTTGGAAATGTTGGTGAAATGTTGAAACTGTCTAGATCTTCTCCAGACGGCTGTGTGTGGGAGGCTCCAGCCTCTTGCTTGACTAATGTTTTCCAGTTATGTGTTGTGCAACTAGTGCACATTCTGCTCTGATAATTATAGGTATACTTGCTATTCTATTTATTTTTTATGATACTTGTCTTTGTTCCAATACCCAATTGTGAGTCACTTGTCAGTGTTATAATTTGGATAATTGTGTTCAGAAATTTCCTATCTAGAATTTATAACCGAGTTAAAGTAAAGATTAAAGTAAAGATTGTATAAATCATCCAAGCAGTTGCTAAAAATATTGTCCATATAGGCAATTATGCTAGATATTGCTAATTATGGGCAATATATGCAAGTTAGCATCCAGTAGTTCTTTAATGCTGGGGACACATACTGTACATTTCCAACATAAACTTTGGGGTACTCAACATTTCCGGGTTCACAATGGGGCTCTATGGGTTGGCAGATAGACAGCTGTATCTCTTCTTCTCTGTCTTTTTCATTTTTAACTAATGTTGAAGCAGCCTGATTGGCTGGGGTTAGGCACTGACCTCGAGTGGTTAAGGTTAGGATAGCCGATTGGTCAGGGGATAGGACCTGAACAAATCGGGTTACGTTACCTCGCGTAAGCATGGACGCCTGGCCAATAGTAGTGTGTGAATGCTATTGAAGGGCGGGTCTTGCCTAGAAGTTGCGTGGGTTCTATAATAAAGCGTCAGGGATGCATTGAATGTTTAACCCTTGTGTTGTCTTCCTGTCGACTTGTTGTCCTCCAGGGTCCAAAATTGACACTTTTCTGTCTCTTATCAGTTTTACACTTCTTTTTTTCTGG
The DNA here is from genome assembly GCF_008315115.2 of Sander lucioperca. Classification (NCBI taxonomy): domain Eukaryota; kingdom Metazoa; phylum Chordata; class Actinopteri; order Perciformes; family Percidae; genus Sander; species Sander lucioperca. Next base: position 34,696,470 of record NC_050186.1, on the reverse strand, counting down.
AACTAATGGTCAATAAACTTCATGTATATGAAATTATATCTAATGTTTGAGTTTAAAAGCTGAAACTGTGAATAATTTTAACTAATAGTTAAGATCTTAAGATCAGAGGAAGGTATGTAGAAGTTTAGTCAGGGTGCTGTTTTAAAACCATTTGTTTTTTTTTCAAATGCTAGAACATTGAATAAAACACGCACAATTTAATGAAAGTAGTGAACTGATCCTTCATTTAACTTGCGCAGAGCATTGCATGGAACCATCCATGTTATTTTTAGGAAATTAGGTTGAAAGAAACCTAAATTTCTAATATAGAGAAACTTTGAAAACGGGTCAAATTCCACTCGAGGACAACAGGAGGGTTAAAACAAGCTTCAGCAATGCACCCAGTGGTTACTATTTTAGGTTAAGCCTATGATTGTAATAGTAATTTTGTGGAAATGTTATTATTGTGCCTTTTACAAACAAGATTGTGTTTGATTACCAATGTCATGAATGCCAAATAAATACAAAATCGGACTTGGCCTTGAGTGACGCGCAAATACTTCAGTGAAGCGTTTGTGTTTGGCAGCTGCTGCTGCTGCTGTTGTTGTTGTTGTTGTTGGCCCCCAGCCTGAACTGAACCTGACCTTTCCTCTACATTCTGCAGCTGCAGACAGATGAATAGTTGTTGCATTGCTCCCCCCTGTGTTAAACATGTGTTATTGATAGAAAGCACATTTCCCATTGTATTGGGTGCAAGAATATTATTTTTTTTCTTTTCATCTCTCCTTTCTGTTAGTCTTTGGTTTGTGTCATTTTGGTTACATATAGGTCTAAAGCTCTCGGAATTAAGCAGGAAAGTGGGATGAGATCAAGCTATAACATACCAAGGTGTTAAACTGCTGTGTGTAAAACCAACCCGTTCTCACTCCGAACTTGTAAAATACGGATGCTTGGGCATTGGCTGTCAGCATCAGATTCGACACAAAAAGCACCCTCCAGCGTGTGTGTAAAACGCACCGGGCAGAGCAGCAGCTATGCGGTGCGTGAAGATGACATAGTATTAAGAGCGACAGCGGTAGAGAGTAGTATGAAATCCCAAAATTCCACGTAGGGAGGTTGGATGGGGTGGTTGATGGGTCAAACAACACAGGACTTTCACCCCGGAGACCAGTGTTTGTGTCTCGCGTGTCACGTTTCCTAAATCCAACTGTCGCTTTCTTCTTTTCCTAAACCCACCTGTCCCATTCTTCTTTTCCTGAACCCACCTGTCCCGTTCTTCTTGTCCTAAACCCAACTGTCCCGTTCTTCTTTTCCTGAACCCACCTATCCCGTTCTTCTTTTCCTAAGGCCAACTGTCCCGTTCTTCTTTTCCTAAGGCCAACTGTCCCGTTCTTCTTTTCCTAAGGCCAACTGTCCCATTCTTCTTTTCCTGAACCCAACTGTCCCATTCTTCTTTTCATAAACCCACCTGTCCCGTTCTTTTTTTCCTAAACCCACCTGTCCCGTTCTTCTTTTCCTGAACCCAACTGTCCCGTTCTTCTTTTCCTAAACCCACCTGTCCCGTTCTTCTTTTCCTAAGGCCAACTGTCCCGTTCTTCTTTTCCTAAGGCCAACTGTCCCATTCTTCTTTTCCTGAACCCAACTGTCCCATTCTTCTTTACATAAACCCACCTGTCCCGTTCTTCTTTTCCTAAACCCACCTGTCCCGTTCTTCTTTTCCTAAACCCAACTGTCCCGTTCTTCTTTTCCTGAACCCACCTATCCCGTTCTTCTTTTCCTAAGGCCAACTGTCCCGTTCTTCTTTTCCTAAGGCCAACTGTCCCATTCTTCTTTTCCTAAACCCAACTGTCCCATTCTTCTTTTCCTAAACCCAACTGTCTCATTCTTCTTTTCCTGAACCCAACTGTCCCATTCTTCTTTTCATAAACCCACCTGTCCCGTTCTTTTTTTCCTAAACCCACCTGTCCCGTTCTTCTTTTCCTAAGCCCAACTGTCCCGTTCTTCTTTTCCTAAGGCCAACTGTCCCGTTCTTCTTTTCCTAAGGCCAACTGTCCCATTCTTCTTTTCCTGAACCCAACTGTCCCGTTCTTCTTTTCCTAAGCCCAACTGTCCCGTTCTCCTTTTCCTAAACCCAACTGTCCCATTCTTGTCTCGCGTGTCACGAAAACATACCTTTTATAAGCCCAGCCACCATCTTTTCCTTAACCTAACTGCGTCAAAAGTGACGTCAATAGTCCCGACCAAGCGCGTTTAGATAAAGCGTGTTTAGATAAAGCGTGTTTAGATAAAGCGTGTTTAGATATGACGCTAGGGCTGAACGATTAATTGCATTTGTTGTTAGAATAAGCTTTTTCCAGCTTCGTCTCCTGGCTAAAGTTAAGCCTTTCCTCAACAGGCACGATCTAGAAAAGGCAATTCATGCCTTTATTAGTTCTAGGTTGGATTATTGTAATGCTCTTTACGTTGGTCTGAATCAGACCTCCATCGCACGTCTTCAACTTGTGCAAAATGCAGCTGCTCGCTTTTTAACAAACACATCTAGACGTGCACATATCACTCCTGTTCTCTACACCCTTCATTGGCTCCCTGTGCGTTTTAGAATTGATTTTAAGATTTTATTGTTTGCTTTCAAGGCCTTAAATGGTCTGGCCCCGGAGTATTTGTCCGAAATTTTAACTTTGCGGGAGCACAACCGGTCATTGCGGTCTTCAAACCAGCGACTTTTAGAAGTGCCAAGGTCTAGATATAAACGGTGGGGTGACCAGGCTCTTGCAGTTGCTGCTCCGAGACTCTGGAACAAGTTACCCCCTGATATCCGCACTATTACAGATGTAGCTCTTTTTAGGTCCAAACTTAAAACGCATCTGTTTAGTCAGGCTTTTAATACGTAGCAGTGGTGTGACGATTTCATTCTTCTGTTTCTCTGTAACTATTTCTGATTTTACATGTTCTTTCTTTATATTGTATGATATGTGTTTTTATTCTTGGTTTCGATGTTAAGCACTTTGGATACCTGCTGGTTGCTGTAAAGTGCTATATAAATAAAGTTTGATTGATTGATTGATTTGCGATAATATCGCGATATGTTATAACGCGATTTCCTAATCGCAAAGGCTGTGATTTGGTCACATGACTCGCGAGAGCAAATCAGTCTGCACTCCGCAGAGAAAGCATCAACTAGCACGCTAACGCTACGCCATACCTTGAGCTGATTTCTGTCATTCAAACAACTCTGAGTTGTAGTTTAAAACTTTTACAGCCATTTTAATAAAATGAAGGGTTTTATTCGGGCTTGAGTCTATACATGCAGTTAATGGATACAGGCACACAGAACTCAGGGCTCGGTTGGCAACGATTAGCTCAGATTAGCGGTTAGCTCTGGTTAGCGGTTAGCTCCGTTATAAAGATATGGAGTGGAGGAGCTGCCACTGAGAGGGGTAACAATCAGACTGATACATGACGTTTGGGGAGCTTTCACAGCAGCGTGGCCGCGGTGTTTCAACAGTTTTATTAGTACAGTTAATCCCATGGCAAGAACACCAGCAACTACCTAACGTAACGATAGCCTCTCTGAACAAGTGCACACGGCAGCACGCAACTTCACGAGGGGGAGGGGCTGGAGGCAGCTCCTCTCTGTGCACTGTAAAAAAAAAATACACTGTTGTGTGTGTGTGTGTGTGTGTGTGTGTATAGATATATACTATATACTATATTTTTACTTATTTAACTGTCTAGTGTGTAATTATGTGTTCATACTATAAATTATTATATTATTATTCTTTGTTGAATAATACAGAAGACAAAGAGCTTAAAAAAATAATCGAATATCGAATCGCAATATTTGGGAAAAAAATCGCAATTACATTATTTTCAAAAATCGTTCAGCCTTAGTTTAGCCTTAGCCAGTTTAGTCCCGACCCAGCGCGTTTAGATAGGACGCTGAAGGAGACTTTTAGCGTCAATAACAACGTCAAAGGCACCTAACCAAGCGTCCGTATTTTACACGATGGGAGTGAGAATGTGTTGGTAAAACAGGTGCATGTTGCATAGATGTGTGTTATACTCCAAGGATGGACAACATTTAAAAGGTTAGAAACTGACTTTTTAAACTGCCTCAATGTAATACGTTTAAAACAGCTAATGATGCCATTGATGTCCTCAACGTCCTCATCCCAATGCATTACTTGGAAACTTAAAATTGACTTGTCATTGTCTGGCCACATTAATATTGAATTTGTCCCTAAAGCACCTCAATTATTCCCAACCTTTAAAGAAAAATCACAAATTGGCAAAGTGACCATGAACCACTATCAGGTAGGACAAGGGATGGATAACAAAGTCTTTACCACAAACACACACACTAAATCACTGGAGACTACATGACCACTGACTACCACCATAAATAAACAGCACAAATTGACAGGGTGTTAATCCTTTTTCCTTGTTGCTAACAGATGTTTATGTGTACAACCTTCATCTGCTCTGATCCACTGGGCTCCACATCCCAGCTCTCCCAGCCACTCTGCAGCTGGTTCAGTTGCAGAGCCAAAACAAAGAAACATCAACTGAACGTCAACAAGCCTCAAACGGTTTAATTTAAAAAAAGCTCTCTGACACAAAATGAGGGCTATTGTCATTTAAAAAAGCCCACTCAAACCCCAATAAAACTGCACCTGTGGGGTTTTCACCAAAAAAAGCCACGTAAGTTCAAGTACAATGTTGAGGTACTTCCATTTTCTGCTACTTTATACTTATACTCCATTTATTTTACAGCTATATTAAGTCACCAGTTACTTTAAAGACAATGATTTTACATACAAAAATATGATCAATTTATAATATATGACAGATTAAATAATCTAACAGCTCCACTTTAACCAGCTACATCATTCAAATTCTACTTAAACATGAATGCATTAGTTATAAGAATCCAATAATGCATTTACACTCACAGGGGCAATTTTTCTGTAAAATAAGTACTTTTTATTTTTTACTTTTAAGTACATTATCAACTTGTGCAGCTTTACTCAAGTACATCTTTGACTTTTAGTATTTTTACTTTGTTGTGAGAAAAAGAAGAGCATGTATTGTATGACCAATTCCTTCTGTGTTTTTAATGTAAACTCAATCCAACAGGTTAATAATATTGCAGTAGATAAAGCCACTGTAAAGAGACAGTGTGGGGACTACATGCTCTACAACAGGGGTTCTTAAACGTTTATCAATAATGAACCCCCTTTGAAATATTTTTTCCGCCAAGTACTCCCTGAAAAGGGCAAAACATTTTGGTAGAAAAAAAAAACCCATATAAAAAAACCTATATAAAAGAGGTACAACTACCTGCTTAGGCTAAACAACAACCTTGTAACTGAAAAACACTTAAATGCTAGCCTACATTTCAAATTATTAGAATCGATCACTAAATTCATTCATTATTATAGTATAATTATTTTAGGAATTGTGCATTAAAAGAAATCTCATGTACCCTGTGCAGTACCCCTAGGGATACTAGTACTGCCATTTGAGAAATACTGCTCTACAATATGATTGTATTTTTGGTATAGACTGAAAAATTACTTTTTTGACAATCAAAATTGCAACTATGAGCGATGAAACACACACTGTACATTGTTCCAATGGGGTTGTCTTTAAATTCTGTCCTCAGCTAGCACTATGGTTGGCAGAAATAGAAAATCTGCATTATTATTCTGCAGCGTGTGTGGGCAAAGCTGCTGCTTAGCAGCAGTCCAGCTGAACCACTTCTCATTTTGACACAATCATGTCCAACTTAGTGCACAGCTGTGTTTTAAACCCTAGACAGTTACAGTTTGGCTGAAGCAGTCAAACCACAGCTAAGAAGGCCAGATGCTTAGTGACACAGCAACTGCCCTGGCATGTCTTTTGCTCACAATCACACTTTTGGTGAACTTTGACCGTTGATGGCGCAGCACCAATATCGCCACAGCGGGCGATGGATTTTTGACCATATTTGATCAGTTCTCGAGTGGTCAAAAATGGTTAAATGTTGTACCAAATCTGTGCAACAAATGTTATCAACCTAGAAATTTCTGCAACAACTTATGAGACATAATAGCACATGGGAATGGCCATCATATACCTCCAACACAATTTCCCATGCCCTTATACACTTTAAACTTCCAGCATTTAAAAAACATGATTATTACACATTTATGACTAGAAACACTGGACACACAGTGCTGCATATCGGCTTAATCTTCAGGTTCCCAGCTTTCAGATGATGTATACACTTCTATGCGGCATTTACAGATACTGTTGACCTGTTATCTCCCCCTAAAGAACCCCTGTCCCTCCCAAAAACAATGGGTCTATGTGGGTCTCAGAGGGTTAATGTTTTGTTTTGGTAAACAGTTTGACATGTTTAGGCCACCGTACCTCTCCTATACATCTAACATCCTATGAAATGGGTTCTCATGATCAGTGCAACTAGAAAACTCAATTTAGTCTTTTCATAGACACGTCATCATTCCAGTTCATACCAGTATGGAGCTACTGTATTGTATATGGCTCTAAATGTGGTACATTTTAATATACATTATTTGTCATAGTTTTAGTATGTCAAATAACAAAGAAAGTATGAACATTCATAACAAAAATCAAACATGCGCAAACATGCTCATGTCATATTAAAGTATCATATTTATGTTGCAATTATGCAAGTCTGACTTGTTCAAGTATTAGAAATGCGGCACCCCACGTCATTTACAGTACTATCAAACAATAAATCATTTCAAATGTATGACATGTTAATCTTACAGTGTTATTTAATGGCTGTCATCCCATGTTGCAAAAATATACCATAGGCAGACAACACTACAGTGCCACTGGTGTGTTGTTGTAAAGTGATTCCAGGTGTGCTTTACATTTAACAATATATTCTAAAAACGAATCTCCATACCTTTAAAATGTTAAACGTTGCTGTGTCTTTAAAGTGAGACTATCTAACTTTTGCTGAACAATGATACATAGCATAATAGTAGCATAAGTAGAGGAAGTCGTAAAGTCTCTGAACTGACTTAGTAATGTCAGTTACACAGCAATATCTAAGAAACATTAGCTAACATTAGCCACCATAAGCTAGTAGCAGGAAAGTGTACTCAACTGAGCAATGTTGAATTTCTTTGGTCATGGAATTAGATTTTTTACTCATTTCATTTCACTTTTTCCAAAAGCTACACTTTAAAATGTTTTGGTCTATTGGTGTTTGTGGTAAGGTTGCATGGCTCATAAAAAACAGTCCACTAAGTGTTCTAGCGCTCTATGCCTAAAGAGCTCAACAGTGACCACCCACTTTTTGAACGGCTCTGGTTCCGTAAGTGATTTTCCCCATTCAATATCTCCATTGACAGTTCAAAAAAGGCTTATATAACCAGTTTTATGACTAGAACCAAGCCAACCCGATAAATCATGACCAGAAAACATTTGATTTGGAGCATCAACATTTTAAAAAAACGACAAAAAGAAAAGGTACAAGACGTGTATACAGAATCGATCATAGAGTAAAATGTTAGCAGCTGGCTGCAGCCGTTCGCGGGTGCTGTGAACATTTCCATGGTAACAGCGAGCTCCACCAATCAGAGACTTCGCTGTTATGCTTCTGATTGTGGGTAGTGTAGTACTTCTCCATGATATTGCGAATAAAACATGTTTTTCTTTAAACAAGGTTGATTTCATACAGACTTCTGGCTTCTACAGGAGCAGAAACCTTTGTTTCACAATCTTGTAGCTCACAGTCAGTCTACCTTCGATGGTTTAGACATTATGGCTAATTTTAAAAATGCTTATGAAGAAAATGAATGGGATTTTCACTTCTGGAACCACACTGCTGTGCTCTATTAGCATGTTAGCCTAGCTCCTGCTCAGTACTAGACCCTGGATGTGCCCTGCATGTGTGCCACTTGTTTCACTTGGGACTCTTACCGCTGATGCACTGGCAGAAAGAACATAATTTCGGGGCCTTGTCTCCTGAAAATCAGGTGCAGCCTAAAAACAAGGAAGGGGCAGGGAGGAGGAAACATGTTGGAACAGTCATGCAGTTACAATCATTAAGCAGAAAAACAAAAAAAGTTTCCAGCATAAAGCATAGCAGCATAAAGAAAACAGATCAGAAGCAGCACATCATTCAGACAAAGTTCAAAGCAGAAGACAACTGTCGATAGTTGGTGGTGGTGGTGTGTGATATCAAAGTGGTTCAAATTATTTATATATGAATAATTAAGTGATTGCTGTTGAAGCAATAAATAGTATTTGTTAATGTACGAAATGTGAAATGAAGAAACATGAGATTCCGGTTTTGCTTTTATATTAAATAATTTAGTTTTTTTTACCTAAACATTTGATCAATTTGAACCAGGCTCTGTACTGTCCAGATATTACCACCCTGCTGTGAGAAGGGCGACCCCTGCTGTTTCTGAACGTCCCACCCCCGTATTGAGCAGAGGCCAGATTGTATCGTTTATTCAGGTATCTCTAGGTTTTAAGTCAGGTGTTCTGGTATCACAAAGCTGGCTCACTTCTAGTCTATAACCACGATGTTCCACTTCCGGGATTGCTCCGTTGCTCCCAGAAATTCCATCAGATGTCCTTCTTTTTGGCCGGAAGTCCGTTACCTTATTGGCGTTCTAAACTTTGGTGGATTTCTGAGGACTATGGTTAACTGCTCCTCAGATCTCTGCAGGGTAAATCCAGGCAGCTAGCTAGACTATCTGTCCAATCTGATTTTTCTGTTGCATGACTAAAACAACCTTTGAATGTACACATGTTCCACCAAAACAAGTTCCTTCCTGAGGCTATTTTGCAGAGACACAGTGGCGCCGCTCGGTGCTTAGTGCCAGCCATGATGATTGTGATTGGTTTAAAGAAATGCCAATAAACCAGAGCACTTTTCTCTCCCATCCCGGAATGCTGTGTAGACTAGCCTAGATCTTCCTCCGCAGCGATGTGGAGGAAGGTCTGGCAAAGCGAGACTAGCTCACTTCTAACCTGGAAAGATCATCATGGTAACCTATGTTAGACGGCTAATCTGCTCCAGAGTCGTACTATACTTTATGCGGTAAGTTTCAAGTTTTAAAAACAAATGTCTGCATTATTCGTCAGTACTATTCCTTTTTAAAAGGTCATGGCAACATGCAACACGTCTGGGACAAAATCACTAACAAAGCTTCAAACTGGAAATAAATACTAGAAACAGCTATCAAGTAAATACTACCTAAAGATGTTTGTTTAACTGGTGGTGTTTTGCCATGGTGAGGTTTCTTCTCCTATGGATAATATAATGCATATTGATTTTTGACGACTGAACATGTCGAATAATGCTGACGATATTTCAACAGTTACTTACTTTGATATCAGGATACTATTCCTGATATTTGTACAGCTTCTTATTCTTATTATATTGTAATACTTATGTCGCTGAATATTATTTTGTGCTACAGTAACCTAATTTCTCTGACGATATCACCGTTTCACCACGTTGAACTAGGTACACTCCTCTAGGCTGGGATGATATGCCTTTTTCCCTGATTCGATTGTTTCACGATACATGGGTGCAGATTCAATTTGTATTACGATTGTCAATTATAGCTATTCTAGAAGTTTTGCAATTTGATAGTTTTGAGTATTGCAATTTTCTTTTACTTCTTTAACAAAAACAACAGTTGAATTAAACACCTCTAGAGACAATATATCATGAGAAATTTCTAAAAACTTGTTTTCTAAGAAGAATGCACATCACATGGCAGTCAGTCAGTCTGACATTTATTTAATTTGTAAAGAAGTACTTAACATGGATTTTCTGCATTTTCTGAAACGGATGATGTAGTTATGATGTTAGCGGTACCGTATAAACAGAAAATATTTAGGTGAATAATTGGTAAAAATGGATTTTATAACTCGTCGCAAAAAAATCACGATACATACGTTTTGGGGTTTATTTTCCCACCCCTACTCCCCTCATAGTTCTGATGATTTAATAACTCTGCCTCTTTCACACAAACAGGCGTGGAAACCCCAGAGTTAACAGAGCCAGGTGATAACCAGCTTCATGATACCGGTTTTCAAAATCGCCAATGTTTGGTTAAGTGAAACCATGGTAACCCAAAGAGAGCCCGACTAAGTTGAACAACGCTGTTTGATATTTGTGACATCTTGCTGAGCGTGTCATTTTGACCAATGAAATTCTATCAGAGTTTGTCACCAGTCCTCTACAGTACGGAGTGTTACTAGGACTTTTTTCTACTTCATCTTGTAGTGGGCTACTCCATCATCTCCAAGTTCTGGCATCAAGCTGTGATGGCTTCAGACAAAGCATCTCGTAGTCAGCATTAAGAACCTTATCTTATTGAGATACATGCAACAGGCACTGCAGGTAGAATCACTGATGATATGATGATATGGTAGCCAGCAGAGCATCTGAGAAGCTTTTTTAGTCAATTGTAAGCAGCAGCTTGGTCAGTGCAGCCATGCCATCTGAAGAAGCAACCAGGGAACAAAATGACTGCAGAAGTTATGACGTGAAAATGCATAGTTGTGATGTCCTAGTTGTGTGCTTTTTTGCTATTCTGAGCTTTTTCAGTTTATTTACATTTACGTGTTTATTTACGTGGAGTCTGGTGGGTTTAGCGAACAGAAAGGTCGACGTCCTTAGAAATCCTTTCCATAATGTTGTCAGTCATTTAGAATATTAATCTGAGCCTGTCAAGCACTTTTGTGAAGGTAAATACAATCTGCACAATTGCCCTATTAACTTACATTGTAGCTTGTTTTGCCGCTGCCGACTGCAGCGATCTCACTTAACACTGGACCAATGTCAAAGATTGTTGTTCCCATCAGTCACTTAGACACAAAAACATAGGGAAATAGGGTCCAGATTGAAAAAAACGGTAGTTACCCTTTAAGTTGGAATGGCTGAACTGTAAGCAAACAATTGCTCATGTCACCTCCAGCAGATGGATTTGTCTTGCAATAAAAACACAATAAAGCTAAGAGGTTAAAAAGCTCCAAAGAGCTGCAGAGTTGGGCGATAACTCTCTGTGATTGTGATATTTTGAGCAACCCCTTTTACATTACATGGAGTCAAATAATCATTAATGCTGGGTTTATAATGGGAACACAGAAATGCTGTACAAAATGTGGACTAACCCACCTTGTGCCTGAGAATCTTGGGAAAAGTGAGTGTTGTTTACATGATTGCTGTTAAAATCATTTAATGTTAACAATGGATTAAATGGCTACATGTAAAAGAAAGATGATCGCTCGTATTGAAGAGAAATACCAGCAGCTCTGCAGATTCTTCTCAGTTTGGACTTACATTCATCAGATGCACAAACCACCACTCCAAACGAATGCTAATGCTGCTCTGCCTGCTGGATTTGTAAATAGGCAATGTTTGTTAAATGTTTATCTATAGGTATGGTTATAGGTATGTAGGTCAGTCTACCTCTATTACTCAATATCTTGACAGGCAGGAATGGGGGAGAGACCGCAACAACGCAACGTTATTATGAATCCCGGTGCTTCTCTAAAGCATGGTGACAGAGTTTGTGGAATTACTCTCACTGCCAGAGGGGGGAGACTAAAATTCCGCACTCCAGCTTTAAGAGGTTATAGGTTTACCCAACCCATTCTCGCTCCCAACTCGTAAAATACGGACACGTGGTCAGTGTCTCTCAGCATCAGATACGACGCAATAAGCACCCTTCAGAGTGTGTAATGAACGCACGCGCAATGACGTAGTATTAAGAACGGTGGCAAGTAGTATGAAAGCCCGAAATTCCGCAAAACGAGGCTGGCTGGGGTGGTGGATGGGTCAAACAACATAGGACTTTCATCCCGGAGACCGGGATTCGTGTCCCACCTGTCACTGAAACGTTCATTTTATAACCCCACCCACGATCTTTTCCTGAACCCAACTGTTGCGTTCTTTTTTTTCCTAAACCCAACTGTCCCATTCTTGTCCCCCGTGTCACGAAAACGTACCTTTTATAAGCCCACCCATCATCTTTTTCTTAACCTAACTGCGTCAAAAGTGACGACAATAGTCCCGACCCAGCGCATTTAGATAGGACGCTAAAGGAGACATTTAGCGTCAATAACAACGCCAAAGGCACCTGACCAAGCGTCTGTATTTTACGCGGTGGGAGTGAAAATGTTTTGGTTTGCCAGTAAAACCACCTGGTGATTCAGTATGATCACTGTTGTCCAATACATTTCCAATCTATGTGCACAGTTTGGCTGCTGTGGATCTCACGTTTACTGTGATTCAAACACTATAGACAAGAGGATCTTTGGAGGAAGAAGAAGAAGAAGAAGAAGAAGAAGAAGAAGAAGAAGAAGAAGAAGAAGAGTAGCAACAAAAACAGTAACAACATGAAATTTCATCTCACCGCTGCTTTGGCTTCTGCCTGCTTGGCTTTTTTCAGGCGTGCTTTACAGATGTCAAGATCCAGCCGTCGATTCTCCAGAAGTCGCCTCTCTTTCTGCAGAGGACAGAAGGGATCCAATCAGAAAGCAGGGATCTGCTGCAGGGAACAAACCTTGCAACACTGGGCTTCTAGTCATAACAGTACAGTGAAGCAACCAGCTCTATATAAGAAGACATTCCATAGAAAAATCAGAAAATCAGTGTTCAGTGTCAATGAGGCATTATTATGGAACCCACGCAACTTCTAGGCAAGACCCGCCCTTCAATAGCATTCACACACTACTATTGGCCAGGCGTCTATGCTTACGCAAGGTACTGTAACCAGATTTGTTCAGGTCCTATCCCCTGACCAATCGGCTATCCTAACCTTAACCACTCGAGGGCAATGCCTAACCCCAACCAATCGAGCTGTTTCGTAGGGCGGGACTTGCCTAGAAGTTACGTGGGATCCATAATAACGCATCCATGAGTGTCCATGGCAACATACTTCTGCTCACTCGTCGGTGTTAATACGAACTAGGGCTGGGTTTCAGGGGAGGCACAGGCAAAACCACAATTTTTCAATAGTTTTTTTGGGCTATATTGCTTTCATAACGTGTCTTCTTTCAGACTATTGGGAAATAATCATTCAAAATACACATTAAGATGTTTATTTTTTCCCCACTTTCTCTATTTGCGCCTGTAAATTTCTCCTAAATTCACCAAAAGTTAGCATTGGATAACGCTTCATTTGTATATTTAAATAAAAAAAAATAAAGCAATCAAGTAGGGAAGTTTCATGTTGATATCTGTGTTTAAAATGTTTTACCCTATTCACCTGTTATGTCTTGCAAATGTACGGACTTCGCCGTTTCATTCCTATATCTGAAGGTTTCTACAGAGGGGTTTGTTCAGATATCATTCAAAACCTGATTATGTAACATTTTATACCTAATGTGGCTGTTATGGCTGTTGACAGTATATTCTGATTTATGAATGTAAAAACCTTTGACTCTAATATGTCAGCAAAATGAAAGAATCTGGCTTTATCCAATGTTCAGATTGCTGTATGGATGCAAATTAGCGCTAATTTAACAAGATAATGTCTAATTTGTATATTTAAACAAACTTTCAGAAAACTTGTAATACAGAAACTATTTGTCTTAATTTAAGTAAGGGAAGTTTAATGGTAATAGCCATCAGAAAAAAAATATCCCGTATTCATCTGTAGTGTCTCCCCTTAAAAACGTTGATAATCCAATTCAAATCGATATTTATTTGAATGATCCAATATCGATTAATAAAATCTCAAAATCGATCTTTTAAAAAGAGACCTGCGGGACCGCTGGCGATCTCGGTCAACATTACTGTCTTTAAGACGCTCTGTTTTAAAGCTAGGGTGGAGACATTTGCGTAAGACTAAAGGCTGATTGATGGTTCTGCGGAGGCTCCATGCAGAGCTTTCGCCGTAGCCTACGGAGATGGCCTGAAGTTAATACCTGTTGCTTTGGTGTGTGTGTCGATCTCTTGAAGATAATTCTTTTTAGTACTACTAGAGGGCTCCTTGTACAATTTAGAGCATTAGCTCTCTGTGGATCTCTTTCATATCCAAACAAAATTGTTGTTGTTACTGAAATATCCCTAACCGAATCGGGACCTTGTGAATCGGAATTGAATCGATTCGGAAAATCAGTGGCAATATCCAGCCCTAATACAAATACAATGGGCCCCATCTTGCACCCTGCGCAGCACAGCGCAAAGCCCGACACCAGTGTCTTTACTAGTTTAAGACCAACACAGTTGTCAATTTCCCTTCCAGCGCCCAAGTAGTTTAAATAGCAAATGCACCTGCGCCCATCTGTGCGCCCTAGTGTTAATTTCGTCAGACGAGACAGGACTAAATATGTTGGTCAACAACCTTTTTTACCATGACTAAGACGGGACGATGACGAGACTGCACCAATGTCCAAAAATGTTGACTAAGATTAAATTAACATGTATTATTGTTGACGAAAAAAGACGAGACTAAAATGTTTTGCATAACAAACTAAGATAAAATCTCTCTTCATTTTCGTCTACAATCGTCAATACTTTTTCATCATGAGATAGAATATTCAGTTGTGGCACATACATTATGTTGTTTAAAAAAAGACTAAATGTTTTGACTAGTGCTGTCAAACGATTAAAATATTTAATCACGATTAATCGCATTAATGTCATAGTTAACTCGCAATTAATCACACATTTTTATCTATTCTAAATGTCCCTAGATTTCTTTTTGTCCCATTATTTTTCTCATTTTAATGCTCTTATCAACATGGAAAACTGGATCGGCTTGCTTTGTGCTTTTGTCGCCTGGCTTTGACGAGGGGGGGCGGAGAATTGGCATCAGCTGTGTGCTTGGCTATCAAGTGGTATTTTAGACTGGACGTGCTGCGATGATAGCTCTCTTCACAACGACAAAACACACAGATCACTTTGGTCTTGTCAATGGAACCATTTGGCAACTTTTTAAAAGTAAACTTTTCATTCAGAATCTTATCGGCATCCATTTCGGCATCTCGCGCTCGCCATCCACTCAAAACGTAACGTTAGCCTACTACTCTTTGGCCGGCTCGCGAGCCCAACAGGCACATCTGCGGCGTGCCTGTTTTGTTTCCGGTCTAGCTAGATCCGGTGTGGTGTTGTAGTTTTTCTAACGTTACTAGTTGTTGCAACAGCATGTGAAAAAAACTACAAAGTTTGCTATGCCAAAAAGAACGTTAATCTCGCGATAAAAAAATCGACGCCGTTAAAATGGGTTTGCGTTAACGCCGTTAATAATGCGTTTAACTGACAGCACTAGACTAAAATGATGAGACTTTTAGTGGACTAAAACGTGACTAACAAAAAAAGATATGTGAATGACTAAATATGACTAAAACTAACAAGGACATTTGGCACAAGACTAAGACTAAATAAAAAATAGGTGACAAAATTAACACTAGTGCGCCCATGGGTGTGCTGTCTTACAGGGAGGTGTGTTCAGGTGCATTCTTGGCGTATTGCTATTTTGAGGCAGCAGAAAGTGATCGCGCCATTGACCAACAAAAACCTGTTCTAAAGTCAATAACGCAGCATTTCATTGTTATTTTAACAGCAACTTAGTAAAATGTGCCTAGGCTCATGCACAGCGTGCACATTATGCTTGTTACACACACAAACACAGGGACACACAACAGCATATAAACATGCAAAAGATAAAAAATTAAAAATATTAAGCAGCAAATCCGCCATCATAATAGCAATGCACAAAGGTACAAACGTAGCATCGTGAGACCGTCCTGATCTCGCAAGCTCCAGTTTTCCACTCGCAGATCAGTCTGGTATCTTGAGACAGAGAAAATTTGGAGCCGTTCGCCAAACGACCGACTAATCAGCGTTGGTTTTGAGGTGGGTTTAGGTGTGACGCAACGAGAAGCGACTGTTCAGTCTAAACAACATGGCGGCTTCCACGGATGAGATGAGCGTAGCTATCACGCAAGTTTTATCTGAATTAGAAAGTATTCCTTTGAAGTATTCATTGAAAGAAGAGCAAAAAACGGCACTGGAGGCTTTTCTCGGAGGAAAAGATGTTTTTGCTCTTCTCCCGACTGGTTTTGGCAAGAGTTTGATATATCGTTGATCTGATTGGTTGATTTGGCCCGTCTATCACCAACATAGGGCCCAATGTCTTAAAGCACCAAGGACTTACAGTAAAGTAGTGAGTAAGAAAGTAAATCAGTAGGTCAGTCTTACAGATATAGTCTTCCAGTCTCCTTCCAGGAAGTTGCGAAGAGGGGTGAGAAAGGCGGCAGCTGAGGTTTGGAGAAGCTCGCGCTCGGCTCCTCCCAGTCTCTTCTGGTACTCTCCCACTGTGATCAGGGTACTGCCTACAAGTACACACATGTACATACGTATTACATATCATGTCAAATCGGACTGAAAGAGCTGGCTATTTTATTGTTTAGAATAACCGAAAGAGCTGGATAAAAAGTAACAGCTGAAACTTTAGATAACAAAGGAGGCAGGGGAAAATTGACACAATGGGCTGTGATTGAGGAGGAGGGAGGGTTGCCGGCTGCTTATGCTTCCTGTAAACCACTGCTTAACCCTCATGTTGTCCTCAGGTCAAATTTGACCCGTTTTCAAAGTTTCTACATCAGAAATATCTTTTCAACCAAATTTCCCAAAAATAACATGGGACGTTTTCAGCCGCTAATTGATGATCACTACTTTTATGGTCTACCTGGGTGAAAATCTGTGATCATCCATAAACATATGTTTCTCTGACCTTAACTATTAGTCAAGATAATTCCTAATTTCTGCTCATTTTACTCAAAAATTACCAATAATTTCATGTAAATGATGTTTATTCACCATCAATTCTATAAAGAAGTGTAAAACTAGTGAAGTGAAAAACGTATGAAGTTGGCTAAAAAGATATAACATACAATTGGGTAATCATTAAGAGGCTACTTTATGCTTTATAAACAGGCAAACCTAATACAAGGCAAAGTGCATGGTCGACAGGAAGACAATACGAGGGTTTAAGAGATTTTTTGCTGATTTAAAGCCAGCTCTGTGTCATGGCAGTGTGTAGAGCTGGGCGATATGGAGGAAATCAATTACCACGATATTTTATTGGTGCTTATACAAAATATTGACACAATTAGAGTTTTGATAAATAATCAATAATAACCAATAATGTGATACAATGACTAAATGGGTAAAGCCTTAACCTTTAAATTAAAAAATTACATCACTTTACTGTAATGCAGCCTTTAAAACCAGGAAAAGTGAACACTTGTTTCGTGTCACGATATCCAAAATTTAAGACAAAAATCTAGCCTCATATCGATGTCGATATAATGTCAATATTTTGCCCAGCCTTGGAGCAGTGTGCGCAGATAACGGTGTGTGGCTTCTAAGGGTGTCACAATTTCGCTTTTAATTCGAAATCGACCGAAATTAAGTCACAATGGAATCATCGATGCTGCCACGCCCCCATGTCACGTCCGGTCGGCTTATCTAGCGGAAAAAAAACACACGTGTTGAAGTGCTGCGAGTCAACCTCCTCTAACTTAGCTACAGCCAGTCAAAAGATAGCATGGCAACTGCAGATGCAGGAGACACATCGACAGAACTTGAATCCCCTCCTCTTTCACTGAAGTCGCCGTAAAGTATTTTGGATTTCCTGTGAGTGACAACGTTCAATAGCAGTGACAGCACCGTTTGGCTTAGTTATCAATGCCGTTAGCATCACGGCTAACACTTTTGTTACTTTATTTTTTTGACAAATTGTTAATTTTTTTTAAATTATATATATATATATATATATATAAATAAAGACTCACACGATTTATCGATTAACAAAATAGTTGCTGATTAATTTAATAGTTGACAACTAATCGATACATTTTTGCGGCTCTAGATGCTTAACACACATCTTTAACCTGGCAGCACAGAAGATCCATGCAATCACCACAGTTTCAAGGTGGGCAACCGAGATTAGTGTCACCAATTCAGTATCCGACTAAATGGCTCCCCTTCTGTTCCTGAGTTATGGAGCTGAATAATGGCCATAAAAAGCCTTGTTGCAGAACATGGTGCTGTCACAGTGAAGTTAGTCTATATCCATGACGTTCCACTTCCGGGATTGCTCCGATGCCGCAGGAAATTCTGCCGGATGCACATCTTTTCGCCGATGTCCGTTTCCTTCAGCTTTCTTTGTGTTGGAATTTTAAATTCGGTGAATTTATGTGTACTATGGTTACCTTCTCCTCAGATCTCTGCAGGGTAAATTCAGACAGCTAGCAAGACTATCTGTCAAATCTGAGTTATCTCTCGCACGACGATTTTGCAGTGGCTCTGAGCGGAGTTTAGCACCGCCCTTTATGATTCTGATTGGTTTAAAGAAATGCCATTAAACCAGAGCACGTTTTCCTCCCATCCCCGAATGCTACATGGAGTAGACAGACCCTCCTTCAGCGCGCTTTGGAGGAGGGTCTGGCAAAGCGAGACTACATTGAAGTTGACCTTTGGGATATAAAATATCACATTTCCAAAATCTAATCAGTTCATCCTTGAGTCCAAGTGGATGTTTGTGCCAAAGTTTAAGACATTCCCTCCAGGGGATCCTGAGATATTGAATTCACAAGAATGGGACGGACAACCCGAAATGCCACAGCTGTCAGAGGCATACAAATTGGGGTTTGAAATAACTAAAATGATTCTTACTTTATAGAATTTGCTCCCAGAATACTGAACTGGATCACATTAGAAAAACATCAGCACTTTTATGTACAGAGAGACTGACCACCGTTTAAACCGTTCACCCTGCAGTTTATAGTAGCTGACTGATCTATCAACTGTTTCATTATTATTGCTATTATAAAAGGAAGGTGCTTCAGGAAAGCATCCCCAGCCCTCAAATATGAGTACAAAGCAGACAACAGGATCAACGTGTCATCATGTGATGCAACAATATCAGTTTCAGTAACAGCACCACTGACCGTATGGCGTCCCTGGACCAAATTCATTGGCAGCTTCCAGCATGTACTGGCCCAGCAGCTCTGGGTTAGTCGTCCTGGAGGGAAGCTTCTTATCCAGCTTGTCATAGATGAACTCCTCTATTCGAGCACCTGGATTGCAGATCATAAAGACATCATTGTGAAACTGTACACACAAGGTGAAAGAAAAACTAAAGTTTCCACAAATGTTTTTTTTCTGAGACTTTTTAGCAACTACAAAACCAGCTACTAACATTTTATTTGCAACAATATCAAATTGCAAAGATGTCAACCAACCACTGCACATAGGAATATTTTTAATTTACCATGTGAGTCATTACAGTACAGGGTATTTTCATGCCTCTTCATTATTTTTTACCAGCCTTTATAAGCAACCCGCTTTTAATGTACGTGTTGCTGGTAGTTATTTGAGCCTCTAACCGTTATTATGCCGTTAGAACCCCGACTTTTATTTGAGAATGTAACTATGGAGGCAGCATTAGCTGTATCCAATCAAGCAAATGCATACAGGTGTCTTCCTGCATGGACGGGCATTAGTAATTCAACACCTGTTTATATCTACACATAGTCAGTCCATTTACTGTACAGCAGACTGCCTCTCCTCTTATACTTGGTATGTATACACCCTTGTTTTAACATGTGATACAATTGACCTTTTTCACAGCAGACATTTTGACTTGTCATAGTAGGAAAAGCACAGCTGAAATTGATAACCTTAACGATGGCTCAATTCCATCAAATGTCCCAGTAAGCTATTTCAGTGAGTCAGCATGCACAATACCAGGGCCTCTCCTAAGTGGAATGCAGCCATCATTAATGGTTTTGAATACACTTGTGCTTTTCCTACTATGACATGTCAACATGTCTGCCGTGAAAAAGGTCTATGCAATCTATGTAGTTCAAACTGTAAATTGAAGCGTGGAGCCATACTGTACGCTGTATATCATCTGTACTCATTAATGTTGAGGAGGCTCAAGTACAATGAGTTCACACAGTCTTTTCTTACACAGCACCCTGGGAAATGACTTACCAGTGTGGTCAACTGGAGCATGGAGGGTTAGAAAGCAAACAGATCAAGAGTTAGACATTACTACCAAGGTCAATTTGACAATTCTATCCATTCTAAATATATTATAGATTAAAAGGTAACTTTGGAGGGTCACGTGATGCATTCAGACTGAGAGGATCGCTTTCGCCGACCTCCCACTTCTTCGGCCCATAAACTTCATTTTAACGGGCCTAACCTCAATTACTTTGGTGACGCTTGCCGGGAAGCATGTCTGGCCCTAAAGGAAATACTATTTCTAGAGAAGCTCTGCGGAAACCACGCTCTGAAGCAAAAAAAAAAACCGCACATGGCTAACACGGAGGCTAGCATGGCTGATGGCGACAACCTGTCGTTTGAGGAAAACGTGGCTAGCGCTGTTTCCAATACTGTTACTGAAAGGATTAGCGCTCTCGTGGAACAGAAGTTTGCTGAGCTTCACTCTACTCTGGACAAGCTAGCTAGCCGTGTCGAAGACAAAAAGAATAAGTGAGACTGAGAAACGTATCTCTGATGGCGAGGACCGCACAACCTCTCAGGAAAACAAGATCGCCGAACTTGAACAGAAGGTAAAGATCTTAACCGACCGTGCCGAGGACAGCGACCTAAGTGACTGATGGGAACAACAATCTTTGACATTGGTCCAGTATTAAGCAAGATCGCTGCAGTCGGCAGCAGCGAAACAAGCTACAATATAAGTTATTGGGTAATTGCGCACCTTCAATTTACGTCCACAAACATGCTTGTTTTGCCACTAACAGGCTCAGATTATTTTTGCGTCTGACAACATTATGGAAAGGAGCCCTACAGAGGTTGATTTTTTTGTTAAAGATTAAGATCATTTTGTTTAACATGAAACTGAATAATCGCTATCGCCAAATCCACTAGACTCCATTTAAAAAAATACATGGGAAAATAGGGTCCAGGTTAAAAAAAAAATGAAATTACCCTTTAATGTAGGACTATAAGAATGTCTAAGTGTAATATAAAAAATTGCTTGGTGACAAAAAAAACACAATTGCAATGTTGCAGTGTGATACTTAATGAATTTAAATTGACAAATGTTTTTGCCTACTGATTGTTTGAAACATGTTTCAAACAATATATCGAGTCCCTGAGGAATACAAATGGATAATGCATTTCATTTCTTTTACACTCAATTTAAATTAATCAACTATTTTTGCAATTTTTTTTTGTTATTCAATTATACTTTTGACTAACCAGAAAGCCATAAATGCCATTTGTTTTATCTGGGACTCCATATAAGGAGATGTCTTTTTTTTTCCTCTCTTACTTGGGTTGGGCTGCAGCAGCACCTCGGTTTGTCTTAAGATCTTTTCAGTCCAGTTCTTGGTGCAGTCGGCCCGAGTGATCAGGTTCTCTAAGTGGGGATCCAGCTCTGTCTTCTCAGCCTGGCCCAGCTTCTCCTCTGTGAACTGGGAGACAAAGTCAGGATCCTGAGTGTACATCGCAGGCATGTAACATCTATCACAGCTAACAGGACATATATAGCCTACACACAGTATCTAATAAGTGAAAAGACATCAGTTAATTGGGTTGGACATTGTGTGTGTATATATATATATATATAAAAATCGCGGTTTCTTTGTTTAACCGCAATGAATTGCTTACATTAGCTAAGGTCTTAAGGCGATGACTGGTATTGTTGATGTTGTTTAGATATGCCAAATTGTAATTATATAAGTGATTATTGGTCAGCTTATGTATTTTTATTATTATTTCAATTGTTAATTGTTGGCACTTAACCCTAAAAACGTTCATAGCAACAAAAAAGACGGAAGGGTTTAAAAAAGGTTTTATGATAACAAAGAGGTGTGGTTTACTTCATAGGCTGTGTATTTATTTTATTACATTATCTGGGTCACATGACTAAACAAAAGCTGTATCATGGAATTCATTCAAAACTAGAGCTGGGCAATATATCGGTATTATATCGATATCATGATATGAGACTAGATATCGTCTTAGATTGTGGATATCGTAATATCGTAATATGGCATAAGTGGTGTCTTTTCCTGGTTTTAAAGGCTGCATTACAGTAAAGTTATGTACTTTTCTGAACTTGCCAGACTGTTATATTATTTGCCTTTACCCACTTAGTCATTATATCCACATTACTGATAATTATTTATCAAATAAATATTTTGTGAAAGCACCAATAGTCGACACTACAATATAGTTGCGGTATCAATATCGAGGTCAAAAATATCGTGATATTTGATTTTCTCCATATCGCCCAGCCCTATTCAAAACTTTAATTTGTTTAAAAAAGTAATACATAAATACATTTTTTTTTTCAATTTGACTGAAAGAGACAATTATATTGCAATTATGTTTTAAGACACTTAATTGTACAGCAACATTTGGAATTGTTACAGCTCTAGTCAAGACGTGTCTGGTGTGACTGACAGAAGGCAGCAGCCAGCTGGACTTAAAAACCACACAGATGACAGAGAAATTCACCATTACTGCCATATAGCAGAAGGCAAAACCCTGACTGACAACAGCTTTGTGGATCAGAACAAATTACATGTCACATGTTCTCAGTTCTTGAAAAAACGAAACTCAGAAGGGACTATAGGAGACAGACAGTCAATGCAAGGCTAGATTACCAGGCCCCAGGCCAGGCTAACCTGAGAGGTAATTAGACTGTGGGAATTTAATTAACCTTTTAACATCTAATATCCAGCCCATGGGATACAAGCACTTTGTAGAACTTGTCTTACTGTCACTATGAAAAATGTTTACATCATGTTTATTCTTATTAATGTTTAATATGTTTGTTTGTATGTGTGCACCCAATCACCAAGGCAAATACCATGTAGTTTTCACTACAATAAACTGCTTTCTGATTCTGATTAATGGCTGTTAAAATTCAAATACTTTTGTCTCTTATTTGCTTCCATATTGGCTTTTTACTGTTGAGGGCAGTTCAGGAGTTCTGCTGTGCTGAGCTGTCATCTATTGTTTTTTCCCCTCAGTTTGTCTTGCCTACTTCCTCTGCAGTCTGTGGTTTCCATTGTTTCCCATAATGCCAAGGGACAACCTACAGAAAAGTGATCTGAACTTGTTGCATTCATGGATCTATTCAATCAAACATTGCACAATTGACCTTTTTCACAGCAGACATTTTGACTCGTCATAGTAGGAAAAGCACAGCTGAAATTGATAACCTTAACGATGGCTCAATTCCATTAAGTGTCCCAGTAAGCTATTTCAGTGAGTCAGCATGCACCATACCAGGGCCCCTCCTAAGTGGAATGCAGCCATCATTAATGGTTTTGAACGCACCTGTGCTTTTCCTACTATGACATGTCAACATGACTGCCGTGAAAAAGGCCTATAATGTGTCAGAAATTAAGCTACAGTAGCTACCACACTTGTTAGCTAACACTGGGGCATGTTTTGTGGTCACAGCACTGAAACTCAATGTGTCTTATGGTTGCATTGGATTGGATTCAAATGAAAAATTAAAAGATGTATACTTCAAATACAGGGGTGGCTTAAATACTGTGATGTTTTGGCCCAGCACGCTTTAAGAGATTCATTCGAGTGCAAAAAACACACTCTTGCAATAAATTTGATTATAGAGGTGCAACAATGAATCGATTAATCAATTAGTCGTCAACTATTAAATTAATCGCCAACTATTTTGATAATCGATTAATCGTTTGAGTCATTTTTTTATAAAAAAAAAATAAGATTTCTCTGATTCCAGTTTGTTAAATGTGAATATCTTCTAGTTTCTTCTCTCCTTTGTGACAGTGAACTGAATATCTTTGAGTTTGGGACAAAACAAGACATTAGAGGACGTCATCTTAGGCTCTGGGAAACACTGATCCACATTTTTCACCATGTTTTGACATTTTTATAGATCAAACAACTAATCGATTAATCGAGAAAATAATCGACAGATTAATCGACTATGAAAATAATCGTTAGTTGCAGCCCTGTTTGATTATTAATGATTTTATTTAATACCTATACAGGCTTGTTTCAGATCTGACCAATGTATTGCAGCTGTAAAAATAGTACCACATTTATTTAATGGAGGCTGTCAGATACGATACGTGCTTTCAGTGATGATGGGAACGTGTCTCATAGCCCCTCAAACATTCCCTTGCAAAATCTTCTACTTCGAGGCTTTTTCGATAATCGGCAAAAATACGTTTTGATACATCATAACTTTAGACAGTGTACTTATCGATAGTGAGTTTAGATTCATTCGGCATACAAATGGTTGACCAAGAAAACGTAATATTAGGGATAATTTAGGATGTATAGCTACGTGATTACACCCGACCGATGTGTTTTGAAAGGGAAATGCAAGGATTGTACCAAGGAACTAATGACAAATCGATAACTAATTTCAAATAAGTTATTTTTGGTATATTACATGGATGCCGAATTTCTAAGTGAAGGTAGGTTTGGTTCTACTAGTTGCGCAGTTTGTAATACAAAGGGAATCCTTTTCATTATTGCCAGTTTTTTTAAGGGGGTTTGTTTTATTTAATATAGAATTGGCAGAACTGGGACAGGTAGAGTTCATTATCCCTGGCGTCTGTTCAGAGAAGCTCGCTCCTGTCGAGGACTTGGAGGGGAGTCTGCTGGTGTCACATGTACAGTCTATGGTGACACACTCGATCACAGCCATCAATAATGGATTGACAAGCCTTTATCCGCTTACAGCGCTGGCCGTTCTCATCAAAATACACGACGCACAGTATACCTTAGTTCATCTTTAAAATTGTTATTTAAAATCTGCTAATGGCCCAAAGCTATTTTTCATCCACGCAGGGTGCAGTTGCAGTGTGACGGTAATATTACCGTTACTGGAGGCTGCTCGGTCTACTGCTCGGATGTCCAGGAAATGATTTGCGGCTTACCTGCACTGCTCGGGTGAAGAAGACCCCTGCACCAGAAGCCAGTTTTTTTACGTTGAAGTCCATGGTACTGCGATGATCTGAGCATACAGGCAGGGCTTGTTGTGTTTCCCAGTGGAGGGAATTCTCCGGATCAGCTGAGATGATGTAGCAGCAGACGTAGGACTGGACTGAAGCCGTTAATCCGCTTCACGGCCGATCGGAAATCTGCTCTCCGCCCTGCGTTTAAAGTGACCACAGCACTTACAGGGCTGTAAGTCACGACTCCCTTCTCCCTGCAGCATGTACTGTACCACGATGACCTCCGACTACACATCCACACATAGGCCTACAACTGAATACAATGTCAACACAATATTCATTGTATGGATTAGTTTTAATGAAAACTGTTCACTAGTCTACACCGTGCATTGAGTTTATTGATTCCATTCACCTCCCCCGTATTGGAGTAGATGCAGAAATCTCTGACAGGTCATCTATCTATCTATCTATCTATCTATCTATCTATCTATCTATCTATCTATCTATCTATCTATACTAATTAATAATATGTTATAATGTTCTGTTTGCTTAATAGTCAATTCAGAGTATTAAGGATTACATTTCTGCAATGTTGGGGATTCTTTATTTGCACATGATTCTTTTAGAGCAGCCCAGATTATTATCGGATGGATGCAACAGTCGCAGATTTGTTAGCTAAACATTCATTCTGTGAACTCTACTCCAGTATAGTGTAACAAAAATAGGTTTCAAGATTAGTAATGCTGTTTATGCCAAATTCCAACTACTTATGTTATGCAATTTAAAAATAGGAACATCCATTTTTTGCCTCTTTTTAGGGGGCAGGAGGAAATTAGATACCATACAGAATGTAGGCTCTACAGGATTATTCTTATCCATGGCAACTATCATGTTTTCCCTAAACAATGTACAGATTATTAGGCATTCTATTATCTTAAATGGCCGGAGAAAAAGTGCATATAACTGCTGTAAATGGGAAAAGAATCTCCCCAGGGGAGCATGTCAGCCCCGACTGCTTTAGGTCTGGGCTGAGCCCCGAATGTTTACAACATCTGGCTCCGCCCCTGTACTAGAGGAAAGAAACTGACTCTTTAATACATAGAGCATTTCAAATGTCTGTGAAATAATTGACAATTATTGGAATGTCATTCTGTGGCAGTATTTACAATACGTGATTTGACTTGAGACTTGAATAGGCAAAAACGATCAGAATTCTGCTTGGAGGCCATGTTTAAGTATATAAAACAATAAAAGTAAATTTTGGGGGTTGTGTCCAAATTTAATACTGAAAAATGAGAGGAAACCCCGATAAATGCAGTAGCTGGTTCTGCAGTATAGGTCAGTCTCAATTCCATCTTTCACATTATAACAACTGAACCATCTTCATATCAACTGTGCAAAATCAATTAGCTGATGAAGACCACGAGACATGGCCAAAAGCTCTGGGAATTTTCCAGTATGGGTTTTGTGCTGAGAATAAACGGCATGGCAGTGTGTTAAGATTAGGTACTGGAGCCAGGGATCATCACACTGTTCACACATGGTATGGGTTCATACTATACAAGTCACAGCATCACCAGTGCAACATATTATGGAAGAGGATTAGGGCCACATGTGAACATTTTCTTTGAGTTCTGAGAAAAAAGTCAGAATTCTGAAAAAAGTTTTTTTTAATTATCATAATTCTGAGGATTTAGTCTGGCTAAATAATTACTTGCTGTTGTCTGTGCTATAAATCCATAACTCCTTACAGTAGCCATACAGTGTACTAAGGAAGAGGATTAGGGCCACATCTGAAAAAATGTATTTGAGTTCTGACTTTAAACTCAGAATTCTGACTTTATTTTCAGAATTCTGACTTTAAACTCAGAGCTCAAATCATTTTTTTCTTCCGTAGTATGGCTACTGTAAGGAGTGATAGATTTATAATACAAACTACTGCAGGTTATTACTTACTTACCTATTTAGAGACTAAATGTGTTGTGCTGTCCTCAATGTGGGAATGACCTTTCTACTTCATTGGACTGACCATTAATATTTGTGTGTACTGCTGTCCACAGAACAGTGTATCTGTATGACACAAACTACCCAATACACTCAAGTCTAAAAATGTAATAGGCCTGATATAATACAGGGTGAGACTCTTGAAGCACTTCAGTGTAAGAGGTTAACAAAAGCTCCACTGTTTAGTCTCACCGGAAAATCACAGTTAAGGAGCACTTGGACTTTGGACAACTTTGGATCAGCGGTCCGCTGTAGAGTTTCCAAAAGTGCTCACTGGCTCACATCGAATGCTGGATGTTAGATACACAGCTGATACTGTAACCACTGTATCAATGGACACTACTAGTCTCAGGACTTTTTCTCTCACTCAGACACATTGACACTTTATGTACATGGTGTACAGAATTATTAGGCAAGTTGTATTTTTGAGGATTAATTTTATTATTGAACAACTACAGCGCTCACAGTCAATCCAAAATGTTAATAAACCTCAATCCTGAATATTTAAGGAAGTAAAAGTGAGATTTTGGCTTTCTAATGACAAAATCTATGTGTGCAGAATTATTATGCAGCTAAATGAAAAATGAAAATGTTACCATCTCACTTGTTTATTTGCATCTGTTAAAGTGAGAATAATCAACAAACAACTCAATTTAAACATTTCTGAAAAAAAAAAAAAAAAAAAAAAAAAATCAGTGACCAATATAGCCACCCTTCTTTTCAATAACAGTTATAAGCCTTCCATTCATGGAGTCTGTCAGTTTCCTGATCTGTTGATGATCAACTTTTTGTGCAGCAGCCACCACAGCCTCCCATACACTGTTCAGAGAACTGTACTGTTTTCCTTCAGCGTAAATCTTCCGTTTAAGAAGGGCCTACAAGATCTCAATAGGGTTTAGATCAGGTGAGGAAGCGGGCCATGTCATTATTCTGTCATCTTTGAGGCCTTTACTGGCTAGCCACGCAGTGGAGTACTTCGATGCATGTGATGGAGCATTGTCCTGCATAAAAATCATGGTCTTCTTGAAAGATGCAGACTTTCTCCTGTACCACTGCTTGAAGAATGTACCTTCTAAGAACTGGCAGTAGGTTTGGGAGTTCATTTTGACTCCATTTTCAACCCGAAAAGGTCCAACTAGCTCATCTTTAATAATGCCAGCCCATACCATCACCCCACCTCCACCTTGCTATCGTCTGAGTCGCAGTGGAGCTCTGTGCCCATTACTGATCCAGCCACGGGCCCATCCTTCTGGTCCGTCAAGAGTCACTCTCATCTCATCAGTCCATAAAACCTTTGAAAAATCTGTCTTCAGATATTTCCTCGCCCAGTCTTGACGTTTGAACTTATGTTTCTTGTTCAGTGGTGGTCGGATTTCAGCCTTCCTTACCTTGGCCATTTCTCTGAGCACTGAACACCTTGTACTTCTGGGCACTCCAGGTAGGTTGCAGTTCTGGAATATGACAGCACTGGAGGATAATGGGTTCCTGGTAGCTTCACGTTTGATTCTCCTCAAATCTTTGGCAGTTAATTTGCGGGTTTTTTTCTCAACACGTTTCTTGCGACTCTTTTGAGTATTTGCTACAAAACGTTTGATAGTTCTGTGATCACGCCCCAATATCTTAGCAATTACAAGAGTGCTGCATCCCTCTGAAAGACTCTTTACAATTTTTGACTTTTCGGAGTCAGTTAAATCTCTTTTTCTGCCCATTTTGCCTGAGGAGAAGAAGCTGCCTAATAATTATGCACACCTTGATATAGGGTGTTGATGTCCTTAGGCCACACCCTCCCTCATTACACAACACTCAACACACATCACCTGAAATGCTTAAATCCAATAAGCATTCGAGTTTATATAGCTTGGAGTTGGAAAAAAATGCATAAAAATTATGATATGGTCCAAATACTCATTTGCCTAATAATTCTGCACACAGTGTATATATATATATGTGTAGTGGCAATCTGACCACAAAAAATGCCACTGAAGGGAATTTGAAACCATTTCCAACGCTTGCTGGTGCAAATAATGAGGTCCGCCATCGTCTTAAGGTTAACCTTTTATTTTATAAATGCATTTAATAACACCTACAAACAGACTGACTGTGAAAGATTAAATACAAGCAGATGAGATCTAAAAACACCACTCGCACACAGCGGAGGTTGAAAAACTGTGGCTTCCCAGATCCTAATTCCTCCATCCCCCTCACCTGTGATTCCCTTTCTAACCTCTGATTAGCACACATACACACAGGTGCGCAGGTGACGTAGCGAACACACCATTCACACAAACCTAACACACACACACACACACATGCACACACGGCTATACACACACGCAGCAAAATTGACAATTTGTTTATTCTTTTACTTTTTAATATCTGTACATAGGTCTACATCATAGTCTACACACTAGTGTGTTTCCATTTATTGTTTTCTGTGATGGAAAAAACTATTCAGAGCCTATTGTAGCCTGTTTGGCAGCTGCCGACTGCAGCAATCTCGCTTAATACTGGACCAATGTCAAAGATTGGTGTTCCCATCAGTCACTTAGACACAAAAACATAGGAAAATAGGTTTGAAAAAAACAGTAGTTACCCTTTAAATATCATTCTAAATGGTATTAAAAGGTCTTAAACATTTTAAATTTAACTTGTGGAAACCTGGGAGTACCTTGTTCAAGGCTCACCATTAATCATTAATCAGTTAACACAATTTAATAACCTGTAATGAAAAGAAAAACAACACAGGAATCCCATTTTTTACCACTCCATCTTTATTGCTTATTCATATCTTTACACTAATGGCCTGTACTATTTAGAGCAGGAAAAACTGGAATCCCATCATGTTTGGATCAAATATTCTTCACTCCATTTTGGATTACACAGCAGTTACAAAAAAATCAATAACAGAGAAACATTATGAAATTAGTAGATGAAATCTCAAACAGTTTGTGACACAGCAGTTCCCCTGAAGCAGTATTTTACTTTAACAAACCTTTTTTTTTTTTTTTTTTTTTTCTTTTAGTTTTCAGCACATACATCTTCATAAATAACAGTCAAACCCCCAACAGTGGCTACCTGCCGTCACTGACATCCACTGTTTTTTTCAGCTCTAGACATTATTTCTTCCTGGAAAGCATAACTTGAAACATTCAATGACTTTAAATTAGAGAGAATAGGTGATGGAGAATTAAGATGTCCAAGTGATCAATCTACATTCTCTAGAGAGAAGTTCACACATCTACTACGATATTCGATCAAAGACTGTGTGATTCTTGAGAACTAAAAACTCACAGCAAATGTTGTTTCGATCATACGTGAAAGCGCGGTAAATCCTCTTTATGTATCCACACATTTGAACTCCAAACAGAAACTTTAAGTGAGTCTCTAATATTTTTAAACATTAACTTCCACCATGACTGTAAAACAGCGATAGAAATAGAGCTGTACCAATCAGATTCCCATTAATCACACGAAGAAAAACTGTACATGAGAACCAGGATATCGAGTCAGTGGGTAAACCTAACACAACTGGTATGAAATAGCTTTATAAAACCCATCAGTTAGGCATCATTCATGAACAAAATCCTTAACAGTATTTATGAATGACACACTGTAGCCTACAGAGGCTGATACTGGGAACCAGCTCCATCTGCAAACACTGAGGTGCCAGTGTGCTACATATTAGAAACAACTGTGCAATATGCCTGATCTGGTTCATCAAAACCAAACACATTTTACATTGGATGTGCTATATCAATGGTAATGTAGGCATGGCTGTTACGGCCCTGGCAATCCCTGGTTTAGGAGTACAATGGATGAAAAATGTGAATGAAAGCTTCATGCTCCAACCCAACCACTTCTGAGGTCTAAGGGCATTTTCACATAACTTCTTAAATTGACCGTTTTAAAGTATTTGCATATAACTGATCCCCGTGTGTTTCATATTAAAATGTTCAGGGAAAAAAAGCTTTCCGTATAGTGACGCCCACGTTCTTCCTAGAGCAATGTGTAAAGAGATAATTTGGCGTTAAAGCTGAAATGTTGATGTTGGCTTTTTTAATATCCTAAAATCTCTTTTGAAAACAAACCTTAACCTTGTTTCGGTGCTTGAAATAAGTTTACCATAGTCTTAGGTTATATGTGATTAAAATAGTAAATGTCTGAAAATGAAATTTTGTGATATCGCCTTTTGAGTGGGAGTTTTGGCAAACATCTTTCGTCCTCAGAGGGTTAATCCCTGCTCAAACTGCTCATTTAACCCCATTTAGGTCATTTAATAAAGTAAAACCAAATTAAAATGGTAATAACGCAATGTTCGAAGAATGAAACCAAGGTGGATACGGTACTGTAGCACTGAGCTAAAGACGGCATTTAAACAGAGTGCATAAACTAAACCGTGCTCAAATGTTGATTGACAGAAATTCAAATCTGCTAAAATGTTGATATTTAAATAATGCTTCTTAACTCCATTTGATATAACTGTAAACTGAATATGTTTGAGATCTAGACTGTTGGTCAAACCAAACAATACATCTGATTTATGGAAATAATTGTTGGCTGAGGCACCATGCGACACAGGAACAAAGTTTAGTTACAACTATCAGTAACAATAAACCATTTACCATTTTGTAATATGAATGTTACATGTGTATGAATTTGATTTAGAACTTATTAAGTTAAGTATCCTTAACTCAGGTAAAGGATATAAAGGCAACTCCAATCACAGCATACAGCAACGGTTTTAAATCTGGTGTTCGTTAACTGCTGGCCTTCTTTACATCGAATATGTTGGAACAATGGAAAACATTACGCATCGGTCACATTTCTGAACTAAACTAAAATGCATGGCTTATAATTAAAGTATTAAAACAATGTATTAAAGGGGTGATAGAATGCAAAACCGATTTTACCTTGTCATAGTTGAATAACGACAGTTTGGTGGGTAAATAGGACATACATAGAACCTCAAAACTGCCTCTGAAAACGGGCAAATCTCAACGAAGCTCATAGTTGACGTCAACTATGTGGCTGTACCTTATTTGGCTCTGGTCTCTATCTTTGTCACCCCCCAACATTTACATAGGCTACACCACTGATCTGAGATCAGGTAGTCTTCTGAATAGGTCGCTCAGATCTCAGATATTGTATACATTGTTCATCTGCTATTTTATCACTAAATTCACTTCTGAGACTTTTTTTATACGAGAAATCAACTATGTAGAGGTCAAATATGGGCCGTTTTACGAAAATTGATGTCTAATTGCAACTTTTGTCCGACTGTGTGTCGGAATTCAGCGACCGGTGCTGCCTGGGTTGCTGCCTCGCCACCCGGCCTGTCCTCCTTCACAGACCCCAGCCCGCTGTGAGCTAGATGGATCTCCGTCACGGCCGGCAGCCCGCGGTGCTCCAAACCCGCGCACCGTTTCTGGGTTACTGGACTACCAAATGCCGCTGCCCTGACAGAGCTCCAGGGCTTGCAGTAGCTGCTCTCCCTCCCCTCTTCCTGCTAAATGGCCGGTGTGGGTGAGTGAGAGCGCGGTCAGCGAGCTTGTTACGCCCGCAATCTCTTACCACAGGTTCCAGTTAATCTTATAATGGATATGTGTGTTGAGTTGTTTAAACAAACGATCGGGAAAATAAACGCCTCTTGTCCGCGATTGAGATGGATGGAGCTCTATCAATGAGAGCTAGCTTGCCTACTCCTAACGAGACCTCTGAAATTCACAAAAATGCATTAAATTGAAATCGGACAAAAGTGTTAGCTAAGCTTTGTAAGACCTTAGGGTAGCTGTGATATACATGCTGTGACGAAATTCAAAGTGTAAATATACTATAGTTATGCTGAAAGTGTAGCGGCGATCTTTTTCCATAGGATTGAATGGACACATAGCCTAGCTAGCAGCTCCTCCTAACGAGACCCCTCAAATTCACAAAAATGCCTTAAATTGAAATCGGACAAAAGTGTTAGTTTTGTAAGACCTTAGGGTAGCTGTGATATACATGCCGTGAAGAAATTCAAACTGTAAATATACGATAGTTATGCCAGCAGTCCAGTAACCCAGAAACGGTGACTTTCACTGGGTATGGAGCCCAGCAGGTTGCCGCTTTCTCATCAGACTGTCTGGAGCTCCTGAAGTCCGACACGTCTTACCAAATTTGCAATTAGCCATCAAGTTTCGTAAAACAGCCCATATTTCAGCTTTTTATACTTGATTTCCCGCATAAAAAAGTATCAGAAGTGAATTTAATAACGACATAGCAGACAAACAATGTATAACTTTGCAGTGTCTGAAATATGAGACCTGCTGTCTCGTCTCCACTGTATGTGTATGTGGTTCGCTCAACCAATCAGCGCGCAGCTCATCTAAATATTCATGAGCATACCATATTTGGAAGAAAAGCTCTTGTTCCAAATAGGGCGGTATTCACAGGGTAGTTAAGGGCCCATAGAATAGCAATCGGACCATTTTCAGGCCAACCAACGTTACATACCCTATTAGGAGACCTTAAGGAACAGTGTGAAATACTCTATATAATCATTCTATCACCCCTTTAAGAACATTAAAATTCTGTATATCTGCCATGCCACACTGGTATGAAAATGAATATATATGACAGCTAATATACTCTCTAAAGTAAAAGCAACAGCTACGGTTGAGATTTTTTTTATTTTCTTAATTCTGAATTTATGACACTGCCTTCGACAGCAAAGTAGGACATTTATTGTGAATGCTGTTTACAGAACAATGTCCTAATTCAAAACGTCCTGTTGTGAGAAATGCCATCGAAGAAACCAGTTAGAGTCCTCTTTAAGGTACCCTGGGGAGTTCTAACTACCAGTAGTGTTATGGAGCAATGTTTTAATGAGCAAAAAGGACCCACATACAAGAGCATGTGGGCAGAGCTAATATATATATATATATATATATATATATATATATATAGTGCTGACAATTTTGCGCTATTCCACTTATCGATAGTTGGTGGCATGAAACAAAGCAATGTGCCAGCAAAAGCGAAGAAGAAGAAGCCTGTGAGCTAGAAAACATTTGCAGGCTGCAATTTACGTATACAAAAAAATATTAGCTTTTAAAATATTTGTGAGGAAATGCATTCAGCAAGTTTGTATAGTTTTGAAGCATCAAATGTAAACATAAATGTGTTGGCTTACAAGAAAAACTCCACAGGGCACCTTTAAGGGTCACAACAGCAAATAGAGTGAATAAAGTCAGACTGTGATTTGGGTTAAGCAGTCAAAATACACCAAAACAAGTTGGCTAAAGTGAGGCTGAGATCTGTGATAGCTCGAGAAGAAATTGAACTAACGTTTAGTAGAGGTGTTGCTCAAACTTGAATCTTCTCTATTCACCACCAGACCAGGGAAACAGTCCACAATGATACCTTATTCCTGAGAGCAAGGCATTACTTCCTGAACAGATCATCTTAGTTTCAACTTTAAACGCACTATTTTGTTTTTCTCTCATCGGTTACGGCTTCGTCTTGCTGTTTAATGTTAGTATGAGTACCGTGAGACTACTCATACTAGAAGGGTTTGATTTAGGTGCGTTACTTAGCAGCATGTTGACCAACCAGTAAAATGATGGGCCGTCAGGTGTTGTTAAGGAGCCTCGGCTTTTTAATTGTCTGGCATCATACTTGACTACTGGAAGCACTGTTGAGTAGGATTGGGCAGTTGAGAACCGATTCCTACTTAGAATCGTTTCAAAAATTACGATTCCAGTAGAATCGTTTCTTTATTGGAATTGTTTACAGGATTTGGTTTCAAATCTGATCATCGCTTCCCAATTTAACATGCGCAAGTTTTGGTTTCCGAAGCGGCCAGGCTCTTGTTGTGTTGCAGCCTTGGAGCACAGTAAGGAGCGCTCTAGTGTGGCTTTATTTTACATTGAAAAAGCCCGGTAAAACTGCAATCTACCATTGAATCAAAATAAAACGTTCCTCTTATTTGTGAAAATAGGCATGTGACCCGTTTCAACTTCACCCCTCAAAGAATCGGAATCGAGAATCGATAAGAACCGGAATCAAAAGGGAGAATCGGATTTGGAATCAGAATTGTTAAAATCCAAACGATGCCCAACCTTACTGTTGAGCTTGAGGGCAAAACACTGGAGACGGCTTTAGGATTCCAGATCCTGCCTATACCGTTACATGTCCATACCATTTATCTATCTACTTCGGCACGACAAAACTGTGATTAAACCATGTGAAATCCTGCCTTCTCTCTTGTCAAAGAAATCGCTAATGTGATGACAACTCGCAATTTTTTTTTGATGCAATTAGATAACGCCAGTAATTTGACTGACTGTTGTATTTCCCACCACCAATCAGTATATATTATCAAGGCTGCACTGACTGAGCAGAAACAAAAGACCATAGACTGTAGATTAAAGAGTGATCATATCTCCGAAAGTTTGTGGACACCGCAACAGTCTGTCTCTACAGATTTTGCACATCAAAGTGGGTTTTGGGAGCACTACTGCATACAGTATGTAAGAAAACGTCTATGAGGCCTTTTGTGACTCCAGGGGGAGCTGAGCAAAACCTGATTAATACCTTCAAGTGATTAAAGTTAAGTTAGAAAGAAGTGAGCTAGACAAACCTCTTTCCCGCTCCTAAACTCTGCTTGAGCCCATAGCCTCGAAGCTACATTATCCCCCACTAACTGAGGTGCATTGTGGTTAGTCTATATCGACAACGATTCATTTAGGGGATTGCTTCGGTGCCCCCGGAAGATCCACCAGATGTCCCTCATTTTCGGCCGGATGTCCGTCACCTTCCGCTTTCTTTGTGTTGTAATTTTAAACTCCGGAGTACTATGGTTAACTGCTCCTCAGATCTCTGCAGGGTAAATCCAGACAGCTAGCTAGACTATCTGTCCAATCTGAGTTTTCTGTTGTACGACTAAAACAACTTTTGAACGTATACACGTTCCACCAAAACAAGTTCCTTCCAGAGGCTATTTTGCAGCGGCACCGTTGCTCCGTCCGGCGCTTAGCGCCGCCTAAGACGACTGTGATTGGTTTAAAGAAATGCCAATAAACCAGAGCACATTTTTCTCCTATCCCAGAGTGCTGTGTGGACTAGCCAGAGAATATGTTTACGGCATTTCCTCTCTAACTGGGACGTTTTGGGACCGATTGGCGGGATTGCTGTAGACGAAGTACACACGGCGATACACTGGTAAGAGCAAATGACGTTTAACCACGTATCCAGCTAATTTAAATAGCTCACGCTTCTGT
Organism: Sander lucioperca; assembly: GCF_008315115.2. Classification (NCBI taxonomy): domain Eukaryota; kingdom Metazoa; phylum Chordata; class Actinopteri; order Perciformes; family Percidae; genus Sander; species Sander lucioperca. The sequence goes on along the minus strand of NC_050186.1, from coordinate 34,660,267 downwards.
ACTGTGTGAATAGTTAACTTAATTTAATATGGTATGTGGGGTTTTCTTTTGCTGTGTGCAAATGTTCCATCGAAACAAGTTCCTTCCCGAGACTATTTTGAAGAGGCACCGTTGCTGTGTTCGGAGCTTAGCGCCGCCCAAGACTGATTGTGATTGGTTTAAAGAAAAATCAAACAACCCAGAGGCTTTTTTTCCCCCTCCTATCCTGGAATGTGTGTGTGGTAGAGACAGAGCTTACTTCACAGCGCTGTGGCGATAGGTCTGGCAATGCGAGACTATATGGGCACTAAACTGCTTATATAATAGCCTCCACTCTGGTGGTTTCAGGCTTACCACTAGGTGTTGGAACCTGGTTGTAGGGATTTGATCCCATTCAGATACTAGAGCATCAGTGAGGAGCAGCACTGATGTTGGGTGATAGAAGGTCTGGCTCATATTCAGAGTTCTAGTTCATCCCATTGGATGGGGTTGAGGTCAGGGCTCTTTGCAGGCCAATCAAGTTCTTCCACACCAAACTGGAAAAAACATTTCTTTATGAACCTGGTTTTGTGCATAGGGGCCTGTAGTATTCACATACTTTTGGCCCTATAAAACATATTTACTTTGGGTGTATCGACCTCCCTCATAGCTGCTTCCAATAAGAAGAATCAACAGAATCAGGATAAAATGCCAGATAATTAAAAACAAAAGCAAATAGCAACTAAATCTAAATAACATAATAATAATCTAGAGAATCCAGGATTGCCAGACTAAATTTGAACGACTGGGTATTCGGTATATAGTTTCTTAGCACTAACCACATGTCAGTCAAACCTAAACAAATTTAAATATAGAGTGAAGTCATGAGTGTTTACAGTTATATTATAAAACATACACGCAGTGAAAGGATGAGACAAACAGAGAATATTTACATATATAACAAAGAAATTATTGTGCCTCCCGTCAACATCGGTGTGATGCTTCTCCGCAGCTTACACACGTAATGGCTAATATTTACTGTGGCAAGAGCTCTGTGGCCTCCACAAGCATGAGTGAGTGTGAGACCTCTGATGGCAGTGCAGGACACTACACAGCCTCGAGCCTTTTGTTCGTTGTTACACAGTTAATAGTAGTGAGCTGGGGGAGGGCATTTGTTTCCTTCCACTGAGAACCAAGCATCACTCTAACGGTTTTGTTCTGTCGTTAAATCTTTGATGCACACACACACACACGCACACGCACACACACAAACACACACACACAAAGAAAGATAACAGTCACCCACCCCCACAAAACCGTCCTAACACAAGAGATGCTTAAGTGTACTAAAGGAAAGCACCCTCACAACAAAACACCATGCACCACATCATCAAGTCCTATGTGTCATATATTAAGGTTTTGTCCAAATAGCCGTGAAAAAGGGCCAGAGACACATTTCTGCTCTACAAAATAATAAGAATGATAAGAATAAGAGTAATGCACACAATTGACCCTTGTGGTGATGACAGTAGGAGGGGCCTTAGGTCGGTTTGGTTGATGTTGGCTGGGAACCACGGCTCCTGTGGTGTCAACCTCTTTGTCCGTAGTTAACCTCCTGTCCATGATTTGTTTCCATGGGGTCTTCTTTGAAGGTTTCACACTGCTCCATTACTTTGCTGAAAAATATAAATATTGTACAAGTTAGCTAGGGTTTGGTCTGTCCAAGTGCTTCATAGGCCCTGTTCAGACATGGCATTAAAGGTTTAATTACCGTTTTTTTTCAACCCTATTTTCCTATGTTTTGTGTGTCTAAGTGACTGATGGGAACAACAATCTTTGACATTGGTCCAGTATTAAGCAAGATCGCTTAAGTTAATAGGGTGATTGTCCAGCTTGTATTTACCTTCACAAAAGTGCTTGTTTTGCCACTGACAGGCTCAGATTAATATTCTAAGTGTCTGACAGCATTATTGTTAAAACAACAATGAAATGCTGCGTTATTGACTTTAGACCAGGTTTTTGTTGGTCAATGGCGCGATCACTTCCCGCTGCCTCAAGATAGCAATACGCCAAGAATTCACCTGAACACACCTCCCTGTAAGACCATAGATGGGCGCAGGTGTATTTGCTATTTAAACGACGTGGGCGCTGGTCGGGAAATTGACAACTGCGTCGGTCTTAAACTAGCAAAGACACTTGCGTCGGGCTTTGCGCTGCGCCGCGCGAAAGATGAGGTCCTTTTGGAGTTTCAACTATTCATTCTCATAATCAGATATTTCCTGGTGGGTTCTTTGTGACACCGGCGAAGATAAATAAACACATCAGGTTCAGTAAAGTGCAGCATAACTTACTGTTAGCCACTAGAATATGATTTCCTATGGTTATGTAGGAGGACATCACCAAAACAGTTTAACCTATGAGTTCCCTGTCAGTAAACGTGACTTCATGATTACACCAGAACTAAAAGACAAGAATGTATCTTTTTCCTTAGCATGAACTAAATGAACTGAATCACAGATGTGGAAGTGACTTTATGTTTATGTATATATATATATATATCCAGATTGCTGCAGGAAATGACTAACGACTGTTGGCAACAAAATTATTGAGCCAAAGACTTGTCATTCTTTTCATTCTCTTTAAACCAGAACAACTTGTTATTCTGGCTGCTTCTCAGCCTGTGACTGAGTCATCAGCTGTAGAATTTATCTTGGCAAATAGCACCTTCCGACAAGCTACAGAGTGCTAACAAGTACATAAATATCAGGCTAAAAAGGATTCTTTCAAGCGCAGCTTATACACAGAGCTGTAAGTCTTACCTGGCCATGTCCTTGGTTTCTGGCTGTGAGCTTTCCAGTTCCAAAACTTTCTCTAGAAGACTTACTCCTCCTTCCTTTATCAGCAGGGGACAATACTTGCTTGCTGTAGGACGAAAATGAATGTAAAGAGACAGAACGAGAATTATTACTGTGCATTACTGTATACAGCACAATTTAGGCATGTCAGCAGTGAGGAAAGGCAGGCTGTGCACATGAATAAAAACAAGCAGCCTGGTGAAAAGTGAAGAGAAATGTTAATGTCAGAACACCGTAGAAAAATAAGTCATAATTTAAATATTACAAATTATATTTATCTATTAGCTAGAACTTGTGTATTATATGAGATTAACACACGTTACCAGTGCCAAGGCTGGTGCTGATTGTTCAGAACACCTGACGATGTAAACACTAACTGTTGAGTCTGGTTTGAAACCCTCCAGAGCAGCAGATACTCACGGTAAACTGACACCAGGTTGTAGAGAGCCCATGTGGCCCAGTGCTGACTGACAGGGGAGATGCTCTGGGGGAGCAGTCGCAGGATGGGCTCGAATGACCTGAGAGACCAAAGTTAATTAAAAAAAATTTCAAAAAGGAGAGAAAACCACGGACAGCCGTACTGTACAGCTAGGCCACCACTTCAACTCAGTATATACAGACATGTTGTTACTCCGTTTCACATCACTGACCAACAATGATCTGCACTTTATTTTCAGAGGTCCCACAGTATTCATACTATTTCTGTTTTTATTAATGATCTTCCACTTGCTTTTAAAAAAGTCCATGTGTCCATGTATGCAGATGATACAACAATATACATGTATGTAGAGATGTTCCGATACCGATACCAGTATCGGTATTGCCTCCGATACTGCCTAAAATGCTGGTATCGGTATCGGGAAGTACTGGAGTTAATGCACCGATCCGATACCACGTAATAAAGCCCTAAAGAAAATCTACGTTAAAGTAGTTTATTTATGTTCTTTTTCCGTTATAACTGACTGTCAAACTAGATAATAAAAGAAAGTTCTGTGGCATTCATTGTTTGTGTTTGTTTTGTGTTTTACAAAGAGTTTAACCTGAGCCAGACCGTACAACAAAGATAGAAATCATATCACATCCATACAGGGATAGTAGTATACAGTTGTTAAAACCTAATAAAATATATGACACACTGGTATCGGATCAGTACTCGGTATCGGCCGATACACAAGTTCAGGTATCGGAATCGGTATTGGGAAGAAAAAAATGGTATCGGACCATCTTTACATGTATGCACCTACAATTAATGAAATAACTTCAGCCCTCAACAAAGAGTTGCAGATAGCACTAGAATGGGTTACTAGCAATAAATTATTCTGAAACATGTCAAAGACTGAAAGCATTGTATTTGGTACAAGTCATTCCTTGAGCTCTAGACCTAACTGAATTTGATGCTGAATAATGTAGCTGTTGAGCAAGTAGAGGAAACAATGCTTCTTGGCGTTATTTTAGATTGTAAACTGTTGTGGACAAGGCATATAGATTGTCTTGTTGTAAAGATGGGGAGGAATATATATGTTATAAAAAGATGCTCTGCTTTTTTAACACCACACTTGACCAAACAAGTCCTGCAGACTCTAGTTTTATCACATCTAGACTATTGCCCAATGATATGGTCAGGTGCTGCAAAGAAGGATCTAGGAAAACTGCAGCTGGCTCAGAACAGAGCAGCTCGTCTTGCCCTTCAATGTCCACTGAGGTCTAATGTAAACAACATACATGTCAATCTCTCCTGGTTGAAAGTTGAGGAGAGACTATCAGCATCACTCCTGGCTTTTGTTAGAAACATTAATGAATGGAAAATTCCTAATTGTTTGTATAGTCAACTTACATTTAGCTCTAACACACATAAATACCCCACCAGACATGCCACCAGAGGTCTTTTCAACGTTCCTAGATCCCGAACACAATCAATGCAACGTACAGCATTGTATCGCGGTATGGTTGCGTGGAACTCACTTCTGGCTGAGATTGCTAAAGCGCACAATATTTAGTGTAATATGTATAAGAGTATATGAAGAGGAATATGTAGAGTTATATTTGCAAGAAAGAATAATGCTAGTTATACTGCTCTTATTTTTATATCATGTGGCTGTTTTGTCTGAAAATGTCTTATCTGTTGTAATGTTTTGTGTGGACCCCAGGAAGAGTAGTGGATGTTCTGCATCAGCTAATGGGGATCCTAATAAAATAAAAAAAAACTAACAATAAACAGCTGATGAAGCAATAACTGCTTTATAACATCACATGATGCATTGTCAACAGTAGCCCCAGTTCAGTTAAAAAGAGGTTATAATTACTGATCAATATACAGATGTGTTGTCATGACACAACAGCTTTAAAGGGGAATTTCTGTATTTTTCAACCTGAACCCTATTTTCCCATGTTTTATGTTGTCTAAGTGACTAATGGGAACAACTAACTTTTGAAATCGGTCCAGTATTGAAAGAGAGCGCTGCAGCTTGGAACCAGGAAACAAGCTGCAGTGTAACCCTATGGGGAAGTTACGCACCGTCATGTATGTAGAAAAGGCCATAACATTCGCTCTCTCTCCTGAGATTAATTGACCAATCAGTGACGAGAGTCAGCGCTTTGATCTCCTGTCAATCACCCGTGCTCAGACAGGAGAAGGGACAGACCGCAGCAGCTGTTAACAGACTTTTTCTCTATCATTCTTTTGCTTATTGATGTGCAGTATTATTATTTGCCTGTATTTCAGAACCACGCCCAACTTTGCATGTAACTTCACATACAACTTCATAGTCACCTTCATTAGAGGTCGACCGATTCATCGGTTTTGCCGATTAATCGGCACCGATAGTTGATTGGTGGAACTATCGTTATCGGCAAAAATCCATACCGATAGTTTTTCCTGGTTGCGTCCGTTGCTGGATCGGCTGAGAAGCGCACGCTGTCATTCATTACACAGTACGCGAGAGCTGAGAAGGGTCTGCTGGCATCATGCATTACAATAGCGGCCTCTAGAGGCGAAATAAAAACTATCACTGATGCCTCATGTTGTTTATTTTCGACACGTGTTACTGCGCGCTGCACGGAGAGCACATGCTGTGCGGAGAAGGCTGACATCAGATGCGTGTTTAAAGCATCGACAGCAAAAAGGTATGTATACAGTACATTTTGTCATATCATTATAAAGTTATTAATTTGTTGAATAGATGCTGCATTAGTAGAGAAAGAACAGCACAACAGTATGTTTGTTTGCTTTCGAGGCTGAGATGACGCTAAACATTAGTAGTAGGCTAACTTACCTCAAGCGGTTAAAACACTGACAATAATAAACGCTAAAAAGTCCGACCCAAATGTCAGAATCAGAACCCTAAAGGCTCGTCCACGATCCCAAACGGCACCTCTGATTCATATTTAGATCATTTAATAACAGTTAAACGTAGAGACTTACTGATTGCTGCAGCTAAAAGCTAACAAGTTAGCCGTCACGGGGGTGTCTTTGGTGTCTTTCTAGCCTTTACAAGTGATGTTCTATCCAGCCTGGAACTTGTGCCTTTTTTCGGGGTTGTTGAGCATTAAATCCAAACTGTTACATCCAAGATTTATCCACTTGATGTCCATAATTCATCACGTTTTCGGTCATTTCTGCCGCTAACTCCGTGCTACCCATAGACAGTAGGTGCTACCGACAAGGGAATCTCCCATGATGCCTTTGTTTATGTTTTCAACCAATGGGAAGGCAGGTCCGTCACACATTACGCCTTATATGGGCATCCAAGCGAGAACAAAGAGTATAGTGGGAAAGATAGATCCCTCATCCCTCCAGGTCAGAGATCGTCTGTTACCGTTCTAAACCGTTCTACAGAGAAGAATGGTGTCACTGTTTTGAGATTTGGCATGCATTTGGGCCTTTTTTGAAGAAATGTAAATAGTTTGTCCTTTATATGAATTATAATGCTCATTATGTTTATTTTTGCACTGGATGACTCCAAATATGTAGGAAAACTGTTTTAGACAACACACATGCTTGTGTAGCATTGCTGTGGGTGTAATATCAATAAATATGACATTATTATTATTTTGATTATTGGCAAAAGCGTCTGGACTTTTTTTGAAACAATGTATGTATTTTGTCAACTGTATAAGTTATAAATATTATCGGTCGATTAATCGGTTATCGGCAAATACGGCCCAACCTAGCTATCGGTATCGGTCGACCTCTAACCTTCATGTTCGAATCCTGGATCTCAAAGTCAGACATCTCTGGTTCAAGTTCTTACCAGACACCCTACAACGGGCCAGTTCTTCAGTAGCCAGTTTATAAGTAGTTTTAACAATGTACATCCACTAAAAGTGCTGTTTTTGCCACTGACAGGCTCAGACTGTTATTATAGCTCTCTGACAACATTATGGAAAGGTGGTGAAGTCTCGTTCTGAAATCTCGCGAGGTGACTTGATGCCGGAACACACAAAATGTTGAGTTACACTTACGCGCAACTTTCATAGACCTTACTTTTGGCAGGCTGAAGTTGTGGCTAGTTGTGTTACAGCTACAAATGGATCCAGAGATCCTCTGGTCCATACACTGTGCTTTGCAGACCATTAGGTCTGCAGTGACCATTTTGACAGAGGATGACTACTGCCAGTCAAAGAGGAGAAGAAATCATAAACTAAAGCACCTTTTGGCGATGGCATTACTAAGGAAAAATTAAACAGATAATCACCTGTAGTTGATGTTGCGGCGTGAGCTGACGTCCCAACTCTGGATGGCATTCCACATCTTGTCCATCACTGTGTCTCTTAGCGGCACTTCCATTGACCAAACCTCCGGCCCATCAAACATGATGTGGGAAAGCACGCCACATGCATTGTACGACACCTCGATCCCATCTGCCTTACTGTCAAGCAGGTTACTGTGAAAGCATCAAACAGTGAAGGGTTGACAGATGAAAACATCAAATATCTGATGAGAGGTCTGCATGAAATAATAACCTTTTTTTAAATATTATTTTTCGGGTATTTCCGCCTTTAATCACTAGAACTGCATAGATATGAAAGGGGAGAGAGAGGAGGAAGACATGCAGGAAATTGCCACGTGTCGGATTTAACCTCTAAATAGCATCATGCACTCTACCAACTGAGCTACTCAGGCGCCCTAATAACCCTTTTTTATTTTTTTTTATTTTAACTACAAATGCTATATTTCGTTGTGTTGTTCAAAAAGTATTTTTTCAGTTTATCTGTATCTTCTCTCTGTGGTTCATTCAGTTCAGTAAGGCGTTTTTATGTGTGTGGGTAAAGGCTGTGGTGTGGCTGTGTTGGCGCTCCAAAGATATGACAAAGGTGAATTGTCATGCGTCTTGTTCTGTGTGCAACCTGTGTTTGGAAGCCTGTGAACTGCTCAGCCCAGTGTCATGGAAACATTGCTGTGGTACAGTATGTAACAGTATGTGTCCTTTGGTTTGTAATCTTTACTGGGAGACTTTTGTTTTAAACCAAGAATGTATAGCCATCAGTAGTCTGATATGCACTGTAGTTTCTTCTAGGTGTGTTCATTTAGGTCTGCAGGCAGTAAAACAGTATATTTCTTTTACAATATTTGGCCTTAGCTTTCATTTGTTTGAGCAGTGCCTGTATGTTATACTAAAGGCAAACACACTGTTGAGTTAGTGGTGATTCATCAGCACACTTTACACAGATAAATGTTTGACAGTCATCTGCGCTGCCTCACTGCCTACTTTAATCTGTCTCCCAGTGTAGTGTTGGAGTCATGACACAGGCACATAGTTTGTCAATAATTAAATTAAAAGCTGAACGTTTATGAAATGATCATACATGAGCTGTGTGTCAAACAGCACTTGTATTTCAGACTTTTTTGACGAGTGCGCTTCTATTTGGCCGTTACTGTTTTATTAATGACAGGTAGAGTGGAAAGGTTGACCAGAATCATTCAAGACTTATTCTCCTCTTCACTGGTTTTAACAGTTTTCTTACCTAAATACAGTGATGAACTGTGGGGTGAGCAGCTGTGGCCTCAGTGCTTTGACCTCAGCAACATTTCCCAAAAGGCCCAACATGTTGCGGTGAAGCTCCTGCTTGTCTGGAAACTCCTGAAGTAAGATCATACAACGAGAGAAGCGGTATGTTATCACAGCACAGTGGAAATATCTGGAGACTACTGCCGTTATAGTCCAAAAACATGATATTTCATCAGGTACACACTAGAATATATAGAAAAAATATGGTTTTGGAAAAGACACAAGAAGTGCCGCGTGGGTGAGTGTGGACTCACTTGTAGACAATCCAGAAAGAGACTCATGCCCCGACAGTTGAGGAACATCTGACAGTTGTCGGGCGTCTCATCAGTGATGTTCCACAGAGCGCTCCAGGAAAACTCCATCACCTGGTCACACTGAGAGGGAAACAAACACACAACATTTATAGCAAGAATCCCTTCCATTTGATTGTAACAGTTAGGCAAACCTATGTGATGCAGGCATGGTTATTGGTTAATAGTCTATTGAGTCAGGTTTGTGTTTATAACGCAATACAATTTTTAAGGTCAAAAGATCCAGGAGGTGTAAAACTGAGACTCACCATTCTGTCCTGTAGCTTCTTCTGAATTAAATTCAGCATTGTCTGTGAAGGAGGAATGACAGTAAAAAAAAAAAAAAACATTAACCATAATCAGTTGACAGCTGTCAGAGTGATTACACACCAACAGTAGCACTTTGGCAACACAACACAATGGGCTGTGTTGGTTTTTGCCTGGTGCCTTAACCGATACTTTTTAAGAAAGTTAAAAAAAAAAAGAAAAATAAAGAAGGGTACTAAACAACAGTCAGCGACATTAAAGAACAGCTTGTTTATTGCTAAGGACATATGGTCAAAATTAAATGATTTAATAATAATGTAATAACTATAACAATAATCTGTTGAATGACAAAAACAACCACCAGATGGGAAAAGGGCATTTAACAATAACTGTGAATGCACCACGAGGCTGTAGGTTACCAGTTTCATTGAACGCACCGTCTGTGTTTTTCTGACAACTGCAGCTGCAGACTGTTAACGTCCCGGTGTTGGAATCCTCTACAGTGAAATACAGTCACACTTTACACTGTTTAGCGTTAGCTGTCAGCATTGTAACCGTGTTTAATCCAGCTACTAGCTAAAGGTAGGCTAACGTTAGCTGCTGTTGAGTATAGTGTTAACTAGCTAGCGGTAGGCTAACATTAGCTGCTGTTGAGTATAGTGTTAACTAGCGTCACGTGCAGCGATGTTTCTGTTGCCTGTAAGGTCCGTTTTGAGAGAATCCGAGAGAAGCACAGACATATCAGTGGCACCGAAATGAGGCGCCGAAATCCACGTTGCTATTCGGTCCTGTAGATACATACATAGCTTTATTTGTATAGCGCCTTTCATACACAAAGTGCAGCTCAAAGCGCTTTACATCCAAAAACATTCAACACAACTCTCGCAGGAGCACATTTAAAGCACGCAAACAGTATATTTGCACTGTTGCACTGGTATTTTGCTTATTAGTTGACAGAATAATAATAATAATCACATACATAACATAACATAGCAGGGACAGATACAGCATGACATGAAGGAGAGGAGAGGGAAAAAAAAGCAACTCTCAGACTATCCTCATAAAGATAAGAACAGTGTGGGAACAGGAAAAAACACCTCAGCACATAGCACACAAACAGTACATTTGCACTGCTGAACATAACATAACATAACATAAATGTACAGTTGCACATTTAGCGGCGAAGGCGTGGGACTGGGGAGGGGGTAGGTTGGGGGAGTTTGGCCTGCTGAGAAACGCACAGCCCGGCAGTCCCACTAGTGTCCCAGTCCGCAGAATGTTATAGCGATAACACAGCACGTTGCCGTGGTGACACCCTTGAACAGTCCAGAACCGATACGACAATCAGCAGGCAGTGGGGAAGACGGGGGAGGAACCAAGAGAGTCTCGCTTGCAGAGCCCCAACAGGGTGACTGTTTGTTCCAAGAAACGGCCTTGGCAAATAGGTAGATATCCTCAACGTCCTCCACGGAAAGAGCAGAGAGACACACGGCACGCCATTTCTCCCAGCCGTCCATCGTATACCCCGCAGCAAACGTCCCGTCAGGACATGCTGGCTCACCCGAACCAGTGCTCCTCCTCGAGAATACAGTGTCAATTGCGTTGAGAGACCAGTTAATCAATTCCATGATTTTTAGGTATTTGTAGAGCCTTGCAGGGAGAGTCTCTAAAAAGTTAACAGACAACACAAGACAAGATAGCAAGCAGGGTAGGCCTGGGAGGGAGAGGGAGAAAAAAAGCGACCGCCTTCGCTGAGAGCTGGAAAAGAATATGGTACAGGTCGTTAAGGCACTTGTGCCGTATTAGCACCGGATTTCGGTACTCAACCCTATTCAGGAAGAAGATTTGTACAAGTAAATGTTCCAATTAATGATCCAGGCAGCGCATTATCATCTCCCTCCTTCATTTTACAGTTGCATGGTGGCTAGAATGGCTCCGGGTCAAAGGTCAATATGGAATGGATTAATCTGCGTTTTTTTTAACGCGTTATTTTTTCTCAGATTAATTACTCAATTATTTTTTGACAGCCCTAATATATATATATATCTAAAAAAAGGAGCACAAAACAACAGTCGGTGAAATTTAAAGATGCTCTAAGCGATGTCACGCGTTTTTTAGGCTACAACATTTTTTGTCACATACAGCAAATATCTCCTCACTATCCGCTAGCTGCTTGTCCCCTGAACACACTGTAAAAAAAACGCGGTCGTGGACGGGATGAGGAAGAGGGAGGGGCGAGCTAGTCTCAGTTTTGTTTGACAATACTTTGAACGTCAACAAGTTACGTCACCCAACATCGCTTGGAGCACCTTTAAGAACGGCTTTGAATGCACCATGAGGCTGGCGAGGGGAGTTTCATGTAAACACACCGTCTTGTGTTGTTTTTCCGACAGCAACAGCTGCAGACTGTTACGTCCCGGTGTTGGAAACCTCTACAGTGAAATACAGTCACACTTCACACCGTTAAGCTGTCAGCATTTCAACTGTGTTTAATCCAGCTACTAGTAGGCTAACGTTACCTGCTGCCTAGTGTCATGTTAACTAGTGTCACATGCAGCGATGCTTCTGTTGCCTGTACTGTCCGTTTCGGAGCATCGGAGGGCAGTGCAGGCATTTAAAGGAACACGCCGACTTATTGGGAATTTAGCTTATTCACCGTAACCCCCAGAGTTAGACAAGTCGATACATACCCTTCTCATCTCCGTGCGTGCTGTAAGGCTGTCTGACGGCTCCAGCGGTATCAGGCCAGCACAGTACATGCAGGTGAATGGTTCCAGTAATCCTACTGCTCCCAATAAGTGACAAAATAACGCCAACATGTTCCTATTTACATGTTGTGTTTTGTATAGTCACAGGGTGTACAAAAAAACTACGTAACATGAGACACAGCCATCTTCTAACTTGTATCTTTGTACACCCTGTGACTATACAAATCACAACATGTAAATGGACTTGTCTAACTCTGGGGTTTAGGGTGAATAAGCTAAAGTCCCAATAAGTCGGCGTGCTCCTTTAAGTGGCACCCAAATGAGGCACCGAAATCGGTATTGCTATTTGGTCAGGTAGATACAGGTCATTAAGGCACCGGTGCTGTATTAGCACCGGGTCTCAGTACCCAACCCTATGTATGTATGTGGTTGTTTTGATCTTTTGTTAATTAGAGGACAAAAGATAAAATACAATAAGTCCAATTTGAAGTAACAGACATATAAGTTTATGTTTGAGAAAGGACTGTACAACTCTGGAAAGTTACAACATTAGCATTAATGGTCTCCTCTATTCCGATGATTGTGAAGTGAACAGTAAATTAGTGCAATCCTAGATAGTATTATGTGTGGTTGCACAGATTTTGACTAACCAACACAGTGGATTGCAAGATTGTTGCATTAAATGGCTGCAAAAGCAGAGCCAGGAAGAACATTTTTGATAGAATATTGTGAATCTTTTTTGTGCTTTTTGATTCCTCTGCGCCAAGCACACATACATCCCACGGAACCACTACAGTGAACCCTTTGAAATGTTAAGGAAGCTTGCCTTTGTCCTCTTAAAATGTCCCTAAGACAGTGAAAATGATTTACAATTATTTTACTGTGGCTGCTCACTGCTCCTAAATAGTTTGGATGGCTTTCACCACAATAGAGGAAAGAGAAATTGTGTTTCATAACTGTTGTAATCCAACAGTTATCCATTTTTTTTTATGGACACCTGTCAGGAATATGGGAAAAGTATAAGAGTAAAGCTCATCTTAATGTTACCTTGACAAATCCCATCTTTCCCACAGCTTCCTTGTGATGGTTGTCCACCTGACAGACCAAAGCATTGCACAGGTGCACAGCAATTCTCTGGATGGACTCATCCTGCCTAGCTGGCTCCAGGATTTTCAGCAGCAGCTGGTTTACTCGACTGTACTGGAACTCCAGCTCCTCTGGAATACTGAAGTTACACAGAGTCAAGCAGCAGTTCCTCTGGACCTGGTGTGGGGCAGGGATGGGGACACAGAGGGAGACACAGGAAGGTTTCGGAAGTCTGAAGAGCAACAATATGGTGATCATATAGGTCTAAAAACCTTGATCTGATTGATCTTATGATAGCTTTAATTAAGCCACACATAGTGAAAACTTAATTCATCAAGCATAAAATACATTTTTCCTTGTTTTTGTTTTTAAGAACTATACCTTTTTACACTTTTTCTCATATTTACCCTGTGGAGATTTTGTTTTGTTGAACAACATTTAATTACTGTGGATGTAATTAAGAGCTTTCAATCAATCAATTTTCTATACATAAAACACAAAACAATTGACAGCATAATTATTCCTATTGTGTCAGCTTTGCCCGTCCAGACACTTGCAGAGCAGATACAATACCATCATTGTACTCTTTTCAGGTTTTTCTACAAATCACTTTTTTACTTAAAGGGGACCTATTATTTAGCATTTTCAGGTTCATTTTGTGTTTCTATTAAAACATGTTTACATGCTTTAATGTTAAAATAACCACTTTATTCACCCTCTGTCTGAGACGCTCTGTTGGAGCGCCTGTCTCTTTAAGCCCCCCTCCCGAAGGAGCCCAGTCTGTCCTTTCAGCAGTAATGTGACCCGAAATCGGGGAAAATTGAACGACATTGGCAGCCAAGATTGCAGGTTTCCCTGCCGTTAGCAGTCAGCTAACATTACTATAGTTCGCAGTGGACAGCAATAGAATATAGCAGCACTTTCTAAAAATCGCAGATAGGCTTCTAAACCAAATACTAAGTAATGTGACCCGAAATTGGGGAGAAATTAACCACATTGGTAGCCAAGATTACAGCTTCTCTGGCGTAAGCATGTAGCTACAGTATATGTGGCAATAAACACTGCAGTAACGTTAGCCTAAAAAATAAATAAAAAAAAACACTTCAGTAGCCTGCCTGGAGCAGATGACCAATCATAGCAACCCAGCTCCGAGTTACGTGACACGGAGCCGAGAGTAGAAAGAAACGTTGAAAGCAGAGCGTTCAGAACACTGGGAAATCTGAGGTTTTTGCTCACATTTAGCTCATTATTTGAAGCTTTGGCCACGTTTAACACGAAAATCCGACATTGTAACATTATAGATATGACAGAAAATACGGAAAAGCACAATAGGTTCCCTTTAAGGGAAAATTCAGTGGTTTTCAACCTTATCTGTATCTATCTGGGTTAGGTATATGGTGTGAAAAAGCTTGCAATTCTTTCTAATGTTTTCTGTGTCTCTGGGGCTCAGCTGGCCGCAGCTGTAAAATCTGCTCTGCTTCCCCAGTGAAGTCACTGCACCACAAACTAGCTACGTTTCCAACACCGGAAATATGAGTGCAGAAGATGTAATGGACAGTGTTTTAGCTGACTCAGATATTCAGCCGTATTCAGCCAAAAAGAGACCGAGGGAGGCTGCAGAGGGGAGGATATGGCCGGCGGCAGGAAGCCTTCAGAACCTGAGCTGCCGAGAGCAAACACCGACTGTTAATGCCTTTGCCCAAATTGCCTTCCAGAAACTCAACCATTCTGCTTCAAAGAAAGTCAGCAAGGGCAGTTTTTGCTTAGTGCTGTTGCCGACGACAGCGCCATGACAGCTTGTGTGTGCAGCACTGCATGAAAGTTTTACTCCTCACTTGGACAAAGGTGTGCTGGAGACCTTTAGGATCCCAGAGATGAACTGGAAAAGATAACTAAGACCCGCAGGGCGATTAAGGGGGTTTTTGTGATTGCATTTTGCAAATGTAATGGTCTGCCTCTAAATAAGAGAGAGCTGTGGGAAAAACAGCGCGTGGAGCCGGAGCTTGGTGAACTGGTCGCTTGCACGCAATGCATCCTGGTACATGTAGGCACGGCTGTCACGGCTCTGCGAGCAGGAGAACCCGCTTTCTCAGTCAGTATAGCACGCACTGAGGAATTTATTTCATTAATGTACTCAGTGTACCATCAGTACTGATTGGCCATCCACATTAAAAGGTGGCGAATTATCCCTTTACAAAAATAATTATTCGGACTTCTTAAAATGTTAAAGGCTGTGTAAACACTAGCAGCCATACATAAATTCTCCCTTCATAAAATACATTTTGTTAAAATAGTTATCTAAATAAGAACCTGTCTCATGAAAGATGAAGTTAAAATGAGTACAAATATGAGTATGATGGTTTTCAATACTCATGTTCGACCAAAAAAGGGCTTAGGTTTAATACCAAAAGCTTTGGTAATATGCATGGGGACTGTCAGAGAACATTAACTTTCAAGTCTTACTTTTTATAGACATTGTATTGATCTTTATTAATATAGGTTGACATGAGTGCCATTGTTTAGAAGGGTGATAAATGGATATAGACCATTCTGACATGGCTTGTGTCAAGTTTAAACTGTGCTCTGTCAGCTTTGCACTTTTCGGATCATTTATTTAGTTTCAGTATAGCCAATCACACAGTATAGGTGTTGACACAGACGCACTGTTCTGTTTCTACTGTCGGACAACTGCATGAGTACAGTGTAGTAAAGTGCTCATATTATGCTCATTTTCAGGTTCATAATTGTATTTAGAGGTTATATCAGAATAGGTTTTCATGGTTTAATTTTCAAAAAACACCATATTGTTGTTGTACTGCACATTGCTGCAGCTCCTCTTTTCACCCTGTGTGTTGAGCTCTCTTGTTTTAGCTACAGAGTGAGACATCGCACTTCTGTTCCATCTTTGTTGGGAGTCGCACATGCGCATGAGGGCGTGCCACGCTAGTAGCTAGGCGAGCATTATAACATGTGTTACAAGGTGACGCACGTTCGTCACGGAAGTAAAGGCTGGACTACAATAGAGCTGTTTGGAGCAGTTTGTGAACAGTGTTTTCTGTTGGAGATGGTAAGTGCCTTTGGGATTTTTCACTTTGTAAACCTATAACGTGCACAAAAAAGATATATAACACAATAAAGGAAAGGGAAAAAGCCAAAAAGCATAATATGAGCTCTTTAAATTGACCGAGTAGACTTACGGTGACCTCCTGGTACTGCTCCATTCCATTTAGTACCACTTGAATGACCTCTCTGCGCAACCGCACACTCTGGTCACTGCGGTACTCTGTGTTGGTCAAGTAGAACAGAGCGGCGCTGCCTGTGACCTGGATGCTCTTATCATATTTATGGCACTTCAATGCTGCTATGACAAGCTGAAAGGACAGAAAGTTTAAAAGGGGAGGTATGAGGGAGTGGCACAGTCATAATCACGGCACAAAGATTTCATTGGAAGTCACTGGTGTCACCTTCTTTAAAAAGCGACCCAACTCAAACGTATCGTACTTGCAAAGCTCGGAGCAGTTGACTGCAGTGTTGAATCCTGGCGATGTCAAACAGCTGATTGATGGCTCGGTGGGCCAGCTCAGGGCGAAACTCTGTGTAAGCCTCAATGGCATTCAGGACCTGGTCTTCGTTCTTTGATCCTGTCACCTGGAAAAGCAATGTAACCCACCAACAAAACCTGTTAATAAGCATTATTACCGTATTGGTCCGAATATAAGACGACCATCCCACCCCCCCCACCCCCCCAGGCTAATTTTTGGAAAAATACTTTGAAGACCGTATCTTGTTTTTATAAAGAAAATTATTTTATTTGAAAATAATTGAAATTAAAAACATATTGAATAAAACAAGGTAGGCTGTTATTTTTAACATCTTTTAAATAAAATAATATTTTCAATATCTTTTTAGATGAAAGTGTCCCATTTAAATGAATGGTAAATATTTCCAAGGCCTTCAGCTGTATGACTGCTCTGGTAATGGGCATCCCATCATTACGTTTTTCTGTCACACTCTCCTGGCCGCTTTGAGGACCACGGTAAGATTTTCTCTGGCTGTTTGCATGTTTAGACGGTGTAACATCTCCATGACAACGCCTCGTTGTACTTCTGTTCTAACTTCAGACTTTTAGGCTTTTTTGTAGCTGGATATATCATTTGTTGCGTCTAAATATGAATGTGGATAACATTAGTGATAGTGAGATGCTTGGTACAGTTATACTTCTAGTGATGAATCGGCAAAAACACATTTTATTTCTCTGAGTCACGGCTTTGTTCTAACGCCGCTGGGCGATCTCTCTCTCTTCAGTCTCTCTCTATCTCTCACCACCATATAACGCCATTTCGACCAGCTGTTTGTAACATTAAAATAAAATGGATTATGGATGCATTTCATGTCTATAGCTTATAGCTGACTTTACCAGCTGACTTCTCTTCTTTTTTGCTGTTGAAACCGAACAGGTGACGTCCCTTAAGTTCTAAAATCAGCCTCTGCGACTTGAACAGCTGAGTCACAGCGCGACCATCAGCTGGCTTGAGTCGATGGCTGTGTCTCTCCATGTTTCAGGCCATGGCACAGGTTAGCTGTGAGGGACGGTGACTCTCTTCAGTTAGGAGGGCAACACGCGTTTTACTCGCTTTGTGTTGTTGGTGACATCTGTTGTTGTGGGTGTGTTAACATAAAAAAAAGTCTAGACCCCAAATATAAGACAACCCCACTTTTTCAGACACATTTCCAAGGGGAAAAAAACTATACGCACATGATCCGTTCGAAAGAATTCATTTTTCCAATAGTTTAGGGTTTCTGCAGGTTTTACCAAGTCAAATTTAGGACTTTTTAAGACCATTATGAATGAAATTTAAGACCTATATCACGACATCAAACGAACATTAAAAACATCAGATGTCAGAGTCCTGAAACATCCTCTGAAACGTTTTTTCAAGCCAAGTATCGCTAAACTTGCACTTCCCCATAGTCTGTCGCTAGCAATGATGACGCAGTGATTAGTGACGATTCTCTCCGACCAATCAGTAGTCTGCAGGTTTTCACGTCACCTTTTGGTATCGCCTCAGCTCGCTTGGAACCTCGACGGAGGTGGTACTAAAAAAAAGTACCTGTTAGCAGGTACCAGGGACTTTGTTTTTCATAATGGAAAACCAAAAAAGGCAAGTAGAGTCGAGGCGAGTCGAGCAGGTACCGTGTAATGGAAAAACGCCATTAGACTTTTTAAGACCCCACAGAAACCCTGTAGTTTGTCAGAATGGTCTATCGCTTTAGTTGTGATGCCCAAAATAATTATTATCAGCCATGAACTGTAACGTGTAGCTGGCCCTTTAGATTTTTCAAGATTCAAAATCCTTTATTAATCCCACAATGGGGAAATTCACACTGTTGCAGCAGCAAGGGATAGGAGGAAAAGTAGAAGACACAGATAAACAAACAATAAATAACTATTAATAAATAATAACAACAACAACAACAATAATAGATAACCAGTACCTTATAAGCAGGGATGTGTGTCACATTACAGAGGGTGGTGTCATACAAGCCCAGAAACTGCAGGGGCCTCTTCAGCTCCTGGAAAGGAAAGATGCTGCTCTTGCACGGCTCAATGCTGAAAGAGAGAAAAACCTTGGCTTGTTCAGAAGTTCATTGTTCATCTGAAAGTAAATGACAAAAAAAACTTTCAATCTTTTTTTTTTTTATATACATTTAGACTAGATCTAGACTTGGTTACCCACCTTGGCCGACCCATAGCTTCTTCAAAGTGTGGAACGGTGCCGTTGTCTAGCATAATGTGACCTGAAATGTCTAGTGACACCAGGTTGACCAGACGCTGTACGATGGCCGTCAGGATTTTCCTGGTCATCTTAAACTTAGCGGTCCGCCTGCTCTCCCGCGAGATGTCAAGATGCCTGAAGAATGCAGAGTTTATTCAACGACAGTGACACATTCTGTTCAAATGATCTGTGGCAATGTAAAGGGAACATGTGTATTGGGACATTGCGATTACAAATGTAATAAATACTCATATTGTCTATGCGATGGGAGCAAATATCCTATAATCCACTATGATTCAAAGTTGTATATCAATTAAAATGAAAAAATGGTAAGGTGAGACGTTCTGATAAAATCACCCTATGGCTGCAAAATATCTCCATTAGTCAATCATTAAAAGATGATGTAAATAGATTACATTAGATATTGCATGACATGGATACACGTTCATCTGGATTCCCCTTGGAGAAAATTTCTTGTTTTTTATTTATTCCTATTTCATAATTTGTATTAAGATTAACAACATTTTGTATCAGTGTGTGTGTGTGTGTGTGTGTATTAATGGCTTTTGAGTGTATGTGTAACCCCTGCAGCTCAGGTTGTGCATAAGGCTGCGTTCAGACAGGGAAACAGCGATCAGGCAGGGGGCGTGTCAGTGAAACGGCCACTTGTGTGTCCTGTTGTGTTCTTTAACCCACCAATGGAATGGAAAGACCTGCGTTTTTGCCACACCGTCTGACGGCCGACGCAGGCTGTGTGAATGCCCACTAAAGTAGAGGTGCTGCGGCCTAGCAGTGTGGCTGACTGAGAGAGCATACATTCTTTAGACCTTGCGCTGCTCGCATGACATGTCATCTTGCTTGCTTGTTTATTTTGCATCTTTGTTTACTATTCTAGTTTTGTAGCAGTAACTATTTAGTTCAGATTTTATTTATGCAACCATTAAGCGAATAAACAAATAAACTTTATTTTTGAATCACATCTGGACATTCTATTTTTTCTCAAGCAAACAACTTATAGTTTTATTAATAAAACTGACAAAGTTGCTCCACTATGTTCGCCAGCTAGTCTCTAACTGTGTCTGTCTGCTATTTGGTCCTGAGCAGGTAGTTAGGGCTAGATATTGTTTAAAGAATTACGATACCGGTACCAATACCCTTAATTTGGTACCTTTTTTATTTCCTACTTCATTTGATACCCATCACGTGAATGGAAGCATCTTGCCAACTCCGCTTAATACACCGCGCTCAACCTCACCACACCACAGACTGTATGGCTTGTAGCTGCTGTGGTAATGGACCACAGCAATCATACATTGCATTAAATCGAAGAAGAATTAGGGTGATTGGCAGCGAGCAAAACCATACAAATTGTCATTATTTTCTACATTTGGGCACAAAAAGGAATGAATGCAGGCAACGTTTGACTGGAGAAGTTTCGATACCACTTGGTACTGGGGTTATTTCAGTTGATACCTTAAAAAAGGAATTGAGCACCTATAGACCTTTTTCACAGCAGAAATTTTGACTTGTCATAGTAGGAAAAGCACAGCTGAAATTGATAACCTTAACGATGGCTCAATTCCAATCATGAAAACAGCTGCCTGCTGCAGCCAAAAACAACACTATGAGAACAGTGAGAGTGAACCAGAACAGCTGAACAATGAGCTGAAACTCTCTATAAAGCACTAAAATGCAGACAGAAGCTACAGATTTAGTTGATAATTCTCTGTAAGTTTATCACTACCAGAGACACCTTCCACATTGTGAAATTGTAATTTCATTCACTATTTTATGAGTCCATAAACGTGTTCAACTCTACAACTTCAGTCTAGCGAATAATTCAATTTCAACTTGGATGAATAAGATAAAGCTACACAGAACTTAAGTTCAAATGCAGTTTTCTACCGCCACCAGCACGTCAGTAAAATGGGTGTTGTGTTTCATCACCTATATATATATATATATATGAAGCAGGCACGATCAATTGGCAATATATAAAAGGACTGCAATACCAGGGAGTGTTAAGAGCATAATGAAAACTTGTACATAAAAGGCCCCCCATCTTACCTTAGATTAACAATCTCCACCACTGTATTGACCAACTCCTCCGTCAGATCCACATTGTAGAGAACCAGTGACGCTAGTCTGTCTTTCCACTGGGTGAGAAAAGCTGTTCCCAGCAATTGTACATTCGACAGATCTAGTGAGGTGAGTGACTTTAGGGGTTTGAGCAGGGTCTCCACATCCACCTCGTCAGGCAGTCCACCTAAGTTGAGCAACCTGAGGCGGTTGAACCCCTGGAAGTTAAAGTCCGTCTCTAACGCTTGCCTAGAAGCAGGGCTCTCCTCCTCCTCGTCCTCGGTGTCTTCGTTGCAGGCCAGTGGGGCTCCGCCTTTCTTGTAGAAGATGTGGCTGCAGCCGAAAAGACAAAGAGACACCAAGGTCTCACGGAAGCAGGTCAGTGTTTTCAAGCTGCGGGATGACAGACTGTTGCAGTAGGTGAGGTGGAGCTCAATCAGGTCCTGGCAGACAACACAAAGTAAATAACTGATGAATTAGTGAATCATTTTTGAAAATTTGATCGTCTTGCAATCATTAAGGACTGGATAGGTTAATCCAGTTGTAAAGGTTATTACAAACTGCTGTACCAAATCAACTATAGGGATGGGAGCCACAGGTAACTTACAACAAAAGGCTATCATGACATTTGCCATCATAACTATTAACCATGACAATACAGGCAATTCTGCAATATGCAATATATTGCCAGAAAACCATCTACCCTTTATTACAATATCTGTGGAACTAAAGTAAACATACCATTTAAATGGGAAAATTTAGTTTCAAACTACACGTTTGTTTTGCATGATTTCATAGAGAACTAAGATGGGTACCAAACTGCATAGACCAATAGCAAACACATACCAACACACATGTACATGTATTCCATCACTCAGGTGTCAAACAGCCAAAGGTCTGAACTGGCAAAAGTCTGAACTGGTAGAAAGCAGAACAATTCCAGAATTTGAAATGTTTAGAGTAAATGGATATTTGCCTGGCACAGTGTCTTGTTATATAGGAGACTATACTGCAATATAATACTATGTCAATTATTTGTTCCATCCCCACACTTGCAGAAGAAGTAGCTTGTATAGGGCACTGGAGAAGTCCCTTACGAAAGTACATCAGTGTACCCTTTTTTACAAGCCCATGTCACCCTTGTTCTAATTGTTTAAATACATACCCCAAGTAACCAACGCATACCTTTGAACAATACATGCCACATTAGTAACCAGAAGAGCACTTGAAGGGTGCAGACCTCTGCCAAGGCATGCCCTACCACACAATGTTAATGCAATGTGAATTTTCCCAGTTGGGAATACATTTTTCCATCACTACATGACAAGCAGCACAAATGCCCTCGCAACGTTTCCGAAAGTGAAAAAATGTCTATCCGCCCCATGATTCGGATCTGCTCCAAAATGTAATGGGTTCTTCCTTGGATAATACGAAACCCTTCCACCAAGTTTAATGAAAATCGGGTAAGAAAATGTTCCATACTCATGCTGAAATACAAACAAAATAACGAACAAACGGACCACCCAAACCGAAAACATAACCTCCTTCGTGGATGTAAATATTGAAAAAATACTGTATGCATACTTCCCATTACAATCTTCTTTAGTATTTTTTTTTTTTTTTTTCTCACAAATTTGAAATGGCTTATTTTCCCCTCTACAGGTTCCAGTCTTGCTTAAATCACAATTATTTAACACGATTACTCATTGACTTTTGGAGATGTTGCATTTTTTTGTTATTTTAAAACACTTAAACAAATCAACAGTGAAAACACCGTGAACTGTGAAACTACCCTTAATGCTTTTCCCGTTGAACTTTTTTTTCTTTTCATTCAGTATACAAAGAGTTTAAACGAAGAGTTTACTTGCAAAATAATCGTTTTTATCGATTACATTTTAATTGTGATCGTTAGAAGCCAAAATCAAAATCACGATTAAAATTTGATTAATTGCACAGCCCTAACTCAAAAGCATTCATACTGTAATTGGTAGGGATGCAGCGATACCACTTTTTTCAGACCAAGTACAAGTAAGTACTTTTGGGTACTTGCTGATACTGAGTACCAACATGAGTACTTAATAATACCATTACAGTTCTAAAAATTATTTTGAAAACATGCATTATTTGCACCTGAATGCATCACCTGAATGCATCATGACTTTATGAGGTGTACCTGAATGCACAATGAAGTCCTATCGGTGCCCACACGCTTTACCATTCCTGGTTTGTTTACATGACTCACAGGGATAACAAAATGTTGCCACACAGGTGACTTCAGGGAAGCATGAGGATTTAACAGTTCTGTAGTTTCTCCATCATCTCTGATTGTGGTCATGGTGTCTGGAAAAGTGAATCTGCAGGCTACCGATAAGCTACACTGTGTCTTTAGTTACAGACTGTTGCACGTCCCGTACTGGGACTCCCAGTGAACCCTTTCAAGTAAAATACAGTCACGCTTAAGACCTTTCAGCTGTAAGATGATGTGTGGTGAGCGTCTGGCGTCGTAAGGCTGCCGTGCATCACCCAGGTGGATGCTACCCATTGGTGGTGGTAGAGAGTAGCTTTGAGTATCTATGCTAAAAAAGCGCTATATAAATGTAATGAATTCTAATTATTATTATTATTATTATTATTATTATTATTATTATTATTATTATTATTACAATTTGTAACCATGTTCAAGCAAGCTAACGGTAGGTTATTATTACCTGCTGCCAAGAGTAGTGTTAGACTAACTAGCCTCACAAGCAGTGATGAATGAAGTGGTATCGTGCGCGGTGTCGGAGTAGTTTTATGAGTACGAGTACGTGAAAACAGTAACGGACTCTATCTGTGCTCCCTAGAAATTGGATACACTCAAGTGCCGCATTACATAAGAATGTCTTTCAGCAAAAAATACTACCATGACATTTATATCTAAGGAAGAAGGTGTGTCAAATTATAAACATTCTTCAGTAACCATACATTGGTATGTTAAACACCCTAAAAATAAACAAATATTTCAGGTTTTGTAGTGAGACAGTGGAGATTGGAGGAGGGTACCATTAGCTAAAGTTTGAAAAAAAAAAACACATTTAACACATTTTCTTTAAGTGGTAATTACTGGTAACAGAAAATTAAACAGCCACCCTTCTGAATTCTAAGGTCTTGACAGTACCATTGCAAAAGAATCCTACATTACTATGGAATTTAGGTTTTGTGTATCCCACCAACACTTCATCAGCATTTGTCCAAACAGTACTGTTTTGTGAACATGGACACTCATTTCAATGTTCCATGTATAACTTTTTACATGTCTTAATCATTTTTATTGCACAATGGGCAAACAGATTGTAACTTAAAAAATCTATGTAACGACAGCAACTTTCTGGGGGGGGAGTTGGGGCAGTCTGGGATTAGACCTTTGGCAGACCCACACCCACTGTCTACTGGTGTTATTGTGTCTATGTTTCTATAATTAAGTTGGTAAATAGAATGTTGTGACCTGATGGTAATAAAAACTACAAAACACTGAGGTTGTAAAAAAGTTACATACATTTTCCTTTAAAAATGATTTTGTACGTCTACATTAGTGTATGTCCTTTGGTTGTGGTTTTTATATACAGTAAGCCGTTACAAATTTCTACCACACCCTCACATGTATTTTTGTATTCCTTTAATGTCATTTGTTTTTATGTTCTGTGAAACAAATACGTAGCACGTCTTTCTCCCATCCCGGAATGCTGTGTGGACTAGCCAGACCCTCCCCTGCAGCGCTGTGGAAGAAGGTCTGGCAAGCGAGACTAACCCTAATGACCGCTTTGCTCTACATTTTCCCAATTATTACACAGCTACTTACCAAATCGTTTAATAATTTAACATAAAATATAGATTTAAAAACAATTGTATTGCATCCGCAAAAGAAAAGATAGTCCGAACCGTCTCTCTGCTGTTGGAACACTGCGTCCATGGCAATGTAAACTCTGTAGCTGTTTCATGCAACCCTCCATCTGTCACTCAACACCACAGTATCACCTCCTCCTTGCTTGGCATCAGACTGGTGTGTGTTCTGACCTTGTTCCAGCGATGAGCTACACGAAAGCCAGCTGTTTGCAGCGAATACATTCCTGGCAAAAGCCACTGGTCCTGCACGCATTTTATCCCTTCTTACGGGCTGTGGTAGTAGCCGTATATTTACCGGCAAAATGAGTCGGGATGTGATGGGTTGCTGCCCTGCTATCGCTAGCTAGGCGGACAAATTCCTTCAACCAGCCTGCTGTTTCAATCACTGCGGGTTGACACAACGTTAGCTGAGACTTTGTCAAGTGAGCTAGCGAGCTATCAAGGCTGCTCTCGTGGCCGTTATGATTCACATTAAACTGAACATTTCCGTTGATGGTGAAGTAAGACATGGTAAATGGGACTTCTTTGGGAATATTTATGTTGTCGTTTTTTGCCCTCATTCATCTCATTTCCTTCTTGCACAAGCATTGCAGTTGACAAACCTGGAAACACAATGTTACAATGTAACTGTTGTCCCTACGGCTGAAGTTACTGCGTAGCGATCACAGACTGTTCAAAGATGTAGCGATAAATGCCCACCAGATATGCTGCCATTGCCTGGATTGGTGGACAGGACCTTGCTCCAGTTTTCCCCAATTTTTGCCACAGCTGATGAATTAGCCGGACTTCTTTCAGCAGATTGATGGATGTCCTCCAGAGTGATCAGAACTGCGTCCATGGCAATGCTCTGCTATGCATGGCAACAGTCTGTTATACTTAGCAACGGTCTGTTATAAAGAATTAGCATCGTATGCCATCGTATTCAGCCATCATATTCAGCCATGCCATGTAATAATACTGTTTAATGCATGCATTCTAGGAACTGACAGGATTACATTTCACTGAAATTTTATTTATGCGATTTCATGAAACTAAATTGATTGATTGATTGACTGATTGAGTGATTGATTGATTGTCTTAAGTTTTCTAGTTGAAATGTTCCACAGAGGTGAACTGGAAAATGAAAGATGTAATCAGCTAATTCTGAAAAACTAATCTCTGACTAACTTCCAACATCCCACCTGTTTTTTAATGGCCTCCAGATCTCTGTCACGCACAAAGTCTTCTCTCAGCTGTACCCTGGTCAGTCTGGTGCTTCGAGGGTCTGAGAATAATTGGAAGAAGCTCTCCTCTGGTTCAAAGTTACTGTCTGTGTGGACCAACTCCATGTATCTGATTAAAACAATAAAAAAAACATGGAATCTGTAATATTGTGACAAACATAGGGCATTTGACAGAATAAAAATTAAGAAATTGGGTTAAACATCAATTGATGTATCCTACTACGTACGTGTTGACCAGCTTGTCGCAGATTTCGCTGGGAAGGAAGATGTCTGAGCGCAGACAGAGTTTGTTCCTGAATTCCTGGTAGCACATGGTTTTTCTAAGGTTCCTCAGACAGAAGACTGTTGCCAGAGTCATGAGGCTGTCAGGGTTGTCTCCTGCTTTGGCTGCCATGTTAGCCTCTTGTTCTCTGCCTTAGATCAAAGACAGGGCAGTGCAGGGACATTAGGATGTGTTTATTGAACAAAGTAAAGGGTTAGGATACATTTCTTTTCACAGAAGGCTTCTGGCAGGAAACAGCAAAAAAAAATATCTGTTGACATTTTCACTCCAATGTGAGGTTTGAAGCAACTGTGAATTAAAACAGTGCATGTGTAAAGTCACTGCAATTATAATTTCCACAATAAGCTAATATCAGATGCATTATTTCACTCACATAGGTTCATATATATGTTTGTCATGTAAAATGTATTATGTGATGCACTTTTGCCCGAAACCATGTGACAAACAGAGGGTTATACACTGAGTAACATACTTAGTAATTAAAGTAATGACATTCAATCCAAAATAACGACGAAACATCAAAGACCTGGAAAGACATTACAGGTGACTTATGTTCTACACACTCTTACTGCATTTACGGTGTATACTAGCTACATTAACTAGCTAGCCGAGTTATTACGGTCAAAACGCCTTACTGTCATAATACCCTGAGCTCATATCTACATTTTTAGACTAACGTTACCTCTTATGGGTATTGCAGACCTTTCCATGCTTAGCAAAGTAAGCTGTCATGACAATGGCTGATACTGTTAGCAACTAATGTTTGCTACCTTGCAACAACTCGTAACGTTATATATATCTATGGCAACTTGTTTCACCATTACTAACAAAATTATCCTATCTTATCTATATTAAGCTGAATGACTCCGGTTGATAATGGTGCTACTAGATTGTTAACCTTAGTTAACCACAAATAGCAATGACTCCTGTGAGATACAGCAGACTGTTACTAAGTTAGCTAGCTTCCTAGCTTACTTTAACAACACTAACGCTAGATCGCTACTGGCAAACAGACAACTATAAGCCTACTCACTTACAACAACCCAACACACCAAAGACCAACGCTTGTTATTCTAAGTTAAGCCTCAACTTGCCGAAACGGTGCCAGTGTATTTCAGCGTCTAAATTAGCTTGGGGCTAACGATGACTTTCCCTACTATGATGTTAGCTAACATAGCCAGTGGGGCTAGCGCTAGCTAAGAGCTCTGTGTAGAATGCGGGCTACAAACAGTGATCAGCGGTGTTTAAGTGCATGGCTCATCAGGCAGTGCTTTACCTTAGCTTTCGCCAAGGCTATATGTCTTGATGACGGCAAGAAATTGAGTTATTATCATCGGTCTTCACTCATCTGATTTTCGTTTTCGTCCGATGTCAACAAACAGACTCCTCCTCCTCCTCCTAATTCGTCTCCTCCTCCTTTTCCCCCATCTCTTCCTCCTGTTCTTCCCTTTCCTCTGCCTTCTTTTTCTATTCATTCTTTTCTATTCCCATCACTCGTCCTTGTTTCAATCTTTAACACTATAGTAGGCTATATTCTATTCAAATGTTTGTTATTTATGTCAGCGATAATCTCATAATCGATTTTTATTTACCTAATACTATCATTAAATTATTAGCTAGTTATAGTAGAGTAGGCCTAGTGCTATTGCATAATAGTTTCGCCTGTTGAGTGGTGGAAGAAGTAGATCCTTTAATTAAGTAAAAGTACTAATTCCACATTGTAAAAATACTCGGTTGTAAGTAAAAGTCCTGCACTGAAAATGTTACAAGTAAAAGTATCATCAGGAAAATGTAGCCTACTTAAAGTATTAAGTATTTCCTCTGTACTTGTAGGCGTATATATTGTTGGGTAGTTTAATTTATAATAAAACATTGTAATTTATAAACTACATGTGTTTTGTGTGAAAAAAATCTTAATGTGTAAAGTAACTAGTAACTAAAGCTGTCAGATAATGTAGTGGAGTAAAAATTACAATATTTCTCTCTGAGATGTAACTTAGCGGAGTAGAAGTAGAAAGTGCCATTAAAAGAAAAGACTCAAGTAAAGTACAAGTACCTCAAATTTGTACTTAAGTACAGTACTTGAGTAAATGTACTTAGTTACATTCCACCACTGAGTAAGTATTCTACTTAAGGCACTTGGAAAGAAAACCCCACTTAACTGCAATACCAATAAATGGATGTAGTTTGTTTTTTTTAAATCCATCTATACAAAAAAGTTAGTTCCTATTACATATTTCTGTTTACACAACCTTAATCAGAATATGTTCTATTTTCTAATCAAAGCCATTTAGAAGAAACCTAAAGGCTGAAGACTTTTCTTTTTGATGCTGCCTTCTTTTAAGTGATTGTTAATTTCTTACACTGAACTGTAACCTTTAATCTTGTATTTCCTATCTGTCCTTTTCTATTTTAGCTGTTTTTATATTTTAATTGTTTTGAACTGCTATTTGATGTTTTATGTAAATCCCTTTAAATTGCCTTGTTACTGAAATGTGCTATACAAATAAAGCTGCCTTGCTTAAATGGGTCCTAGTTGTTCTCCGCTGTTCTTGTTTTTCACCCTTTTATGCAAATAAACTGTGTACCAAACTGTTCCAACATGGTTTATTCTGTGTTATAATTCTTTGTATCTTTACTTGCATGTGAAATTACAGAAATGAAAAATTGCACCACTAAAGTGTGTTTTTGACAGAGGCAGGTGCTGCAATATTACCTGATCTTGTGGCCCTGTTTCAGGGCCATGTCAATAGGGGCCCAACAGCAAATTTGCACCATGCAACCCCCTTAATCCAGCAATGTCAGTGTGTTTTGCGGAGATTTCCTTCCACACTGTTTGCACAGACATAAATGCAAAAACGTGTTACATTGAGGCAACATTTTGGCTTATATTATTGTTATAAACAAAGTTGAAGAACAAAAAACATCTCCTCTACTCCAATGGCTTTTTGGCTGATAGGTTGGTATACTGTAAACAGTCAGAAAAAGAGGTGAGTATACCCTATATACCCTCCACTACACCACTGGTTCTAACCTTTAAAACAAAGACTTGCTGTCTTAGAGAGACATAGAAACAAACTGTGCAGGCACACATACTACAGTCAACTTCTCACTCACTCATTCACTGCAATAAGAGAAACATCAGACAGTCACATCACACCTATGGTATGTGTAATTATCACTATGTGGTTTTAGGCAGCATGGCATGCAGTGGCACTGCAGCTGTCGAGGGGGGAAAGTGAGTGTCTAACACTTGGTCCAAACTATCTCAACAGCTACTGTCCAGATTTCCTTGGAATTTAGTATCAATATTCATGGTCCCCAGGGGATTAATCTCATACCTTTTTGTTAACCTCCTGGCATTTCATTTTAGCACCGCCATCATGCTGACATTTCCACTTATTCAAAAAATAAATGAGGGATTGCAATGAAATTTACTGAATACATGTTCACACACCTCTTGTATTTATTCTGTGTTTCCCTTGTCTGTTGTCAGGTCATTATTTCTGTTGTGGATTGTGTTCTGTTTTGGAGCGTTGGTGTGTGAGTCTACCTGTTTTGTCTCAGTGTTCCTGTTTCCTGTGACTCCTGTTTTTGACTGCTACCACGTTTTTGGATTTCCTTGCCTGCTGTCTTGAGGACTCCTTGGTTGTATATCTTTGGTTTGATATTAAGTCCTCAAGCTTACTGCTGTTGCCTGCTGTCTCTGCATTTGGGTCCTACATTCTCTGAAGCCGTGACAATGAGAGGCTCAACTTGGTCTAAGACTAGCCAGTGTTCTGTTTAATATGTTGTGCAGCAGCGGTCAACACCTTCATTATGGTTTAAGAGGGGTGAGAACATTCGGCCAAAATACAAGTATAAAATGTAGTTTTGGATTAACATCATATGCCAGTGAGAATCAATGGGATTTGTTTATTTACAGAGCAAAAAAATTATTTAATTTGTAGTTTCTCTCCACTTTTAAAAGTTTGGACTTTTAATCGTGCAAGCCTTAAAAGCACAACTAAATTAAGACCAATCAACTACATTACATTACATGTCATTTATCCGACGCTTTTATCCAAAGCGACTTCCAATTAAGTGCTTTCAACCCTGAAGGTGCAAACTCCAGACAAAAAGTAGTAAATGCAAGTACATTAGCTTTAAATAAGCAAAACTACAAAGAGCCATATGAAAGTACAGCTTCAAGAAAATAATATACTTTTTTTATATATATAATGTATATATGTGTGTGTGTATATATGTATGTTTATCCATGGTGTAGTCGGAAGAGATCGTGTTATGTATATGTGTTTTTAGCCTTCAACGGAAGATGTGTAGGCTTTCGGCCATCCTGATGTCAATAGGGAGCTCATTCCACCATTTAGGAGCCAGGACAGCAAACAGTCGGGATTTCGTTGAGTGATTAGTTGTCCCTCGCTGTGAGGGGGCAGCAAGCAGGTTGGCTGATACAGAGCATAGGGTTTGACGATGTCCTGGATGTATGCTGGGCCTGATCCGTTCGTGGGCCTGTATGCAAGTACTAGTGTCTCAAGTGAAGAGAGCGGAGGAGCGGTGTAGTGTGAGAGAACTTGGGGAGGTTGAAGACAAGTCGAGCTGCTGCGTTCTGAATGAGCTGCAGGGGTCGGATGGCACATGCAGGCAGGCCAATCAGGAGGGAGTTGCAGTAGTCTAGACGTGACTGAACCAGAACCTGAGCCGCCTTCTGCGTTAGAAGGGGACGTATCCTTCTGATGTTATGCAGCATGTATCTACACAATCGGGTAGTTGCAGCAATGTTGGCAGTGAAGGAGAGTTGGTTGTCAAGTGTCACACCCAGGTTTCTAGCAGTCTGGGTGGGGACTACAGAGTTGTCAATTGTTATAGTCAAGTCTTGGGTAGGAGGAGCTCAGTCTTGTCAAGGTTGAGTTTCAGATTGTGTGTGGACATCCAAGAAGAGATGTCAGTCAGACAGGCCGAGATACGTGCTGCTACTTGAGTTTCAGACTCCGGAAAGGAGAGAATTAGTTGGGTGTCATCTGTGTAGCTGTGATAAGAAAAGCTGTGTGAGTGAATGATAGACCCGAGAGAGTTGGTGTACAGAGAAAAGAGGAGTCATGAGCAGTCTTGAGTGAGCAAGGTTCTGAGGTAGATCCTCCCCAAGTTACCTGGTAGGTTCAGTCTGTCAGGTAAGATATGAGCAAAGAGAGCGCAGAGCCTGAGACACCCAGATCCTGGAGTGTCGAAATGAGGATCTGGTGGTTCACTGTGTCAAAGGCAGCAGAAATGTCCAGAAGGATGACGACGGAAGAAAAAGAGGTTGCTCTAGCGATGTGAAGCTGCTCAGTGACAGCAAGGAGGGCAGTTTCTGTTGAGTGGCCAGCCTTGAAGCCAGACTGGTGGGGATCAAGAAGGTTGTTCAGGTGGAGATAGGTAGAGAGTTGATTATAAATGGCACACTCAAGAGTTTTGGATAGAAATGGAAGAAGGGAGACGGGTCTGTAGTTATTTACCTAAGACGAGTCGAGTGTTGGTTTTTTAAGTATTGGGGTCACTCTTGCCTCTTTGAGTGCGTCGGGGAAACAGCCAGTTGACAAGGAGATATTGAGATGGGTGAGGAAAGGAAGAAGGTCAGGAGCAATAGACTGGAGAAGGTGGGAAGGGATAGGATCAAGGGGGCAGGTGGTTGGGCGGGCAGAGGTAATCAAAGTAAGAATTTGATTTGGAGGTAGAGAGGTGAAAGAGGAAAGAGAACTGGATGTGATGGATGGTAAGATGATTTCAGGAAGTGTGGTGGAGAATGAAGAGAGTATGTCATCTATCATTTTTACAAAGTAGTTGACAAAGTGGGTTGGTGGAGGGAGGAGGGAGGAGGTGGACTGGGGTAATCTAGGAGGTTAGTAAAAAAAAAGTTTTTTGGGGTTGGAGAAAGAGGATACAATTTTGGTTTGATTAAAAGAGCTTTTTGCTGCAGAAATAGAGGCATCAAAGGACGAAAGAAGAGACCAATAGGTAAGCAGATCATCTGGGTGTTTAGATTTCCGCCATTTCCTTTCCGCTGCCCATATAGTCGATCTTTCAGCATGCACTGAGTCAGATAACCACAGAGCTGGGGAGGATTTGCGAGCCTGCCGTGAAGTAAGAGGGCAGAGAGAGTCAAGAGAGGAGGATAGAGTAGAGAGGAGAGTGTCTGTGGCAGCGTTGGGAGGCATGAGTAAGAAAGAGTCAGATGGAGGGAGGGTTGATAAAGTACATAACGCCAGAGAAGAAGGAGAGAGTGAACTACAGCGGACAGGTATAGTATCTCTTGAGATATGGTTGTGAGCTTAGGAGAGTGGGAGAGAGTAAAAGAAAAAGAAATGGTCTGAGGTATGGAGTGGGGTTGGATGTAGAGCAGTTTCTGGTGAATATGAGATCTAGGTGGCAGCTTTGTGAGTGGGTGGGGGAGGCGAGAGTGAGAGGGCAGAAGAGAGAAGGTGTAAAAAGGCAGTTGACTTCTCTGTCTGGATGTTGAAGAAGTACCAGCGGAGGGCCAGTTTCAGGGATGTTTTAAAGAAGGTCATCCAGCCAGGCCTTCATTTTGGCCGATTTGACATTAATAATCGGCGGGGCAGGCACTAGCGGCAGTCGGACTCAAATGACCCATCTGATTGGTAGAGTGTTAACTCTGAAACGGGGAGTGGAATGAGCGTGACTAGAGTCTCTCAAAATCTGACGAAAATCTTTTAAACTGACCTTTGTCGATCAGAAATGAAGACAGATTCAGCAACTGCAAGGCCTATTTCTCGCTTAAAATGTTTTCAGAAACACGTTTCAGTGAACTATTTTAGTAAAATATGTGATCATATTCTGAACAAGCCGCCATGACAGTCTGTCTTTGAATTTCAGGAGATACCAGACCCACCTGACGCGTTCATTCAATCAGCTTCATTTTTGGGCGCCTGCTGTTATGGAGACGTATTACGTCTCGTCACTTTGGTGTGTTACGAGGTACTTTTTTGACTAACTCGGGGAGACTGATCAATCCAACTGCCTTTTCTGCTGAGAGTCGGCCATCTGGTCGGTGTGTCTCGACCTTAAGGCAGCAGATCCAATGACAGTGGGCAGAGAAACCTAATAAAGTAAGTACTTATCTTAATATCTTGCTGTCTAGTAGTAAGTCTCCTCTATATTACTATATTCCTTCCTTCCTCTTTTCTTCTTTCTTTCTTTCCTTGCATAATCTGCTCATTTCAATACTCAAAGCCTTTATGCCCTCTAGTGGTTGTTGTTGGGGTCAGGTTTAGGATTCATTTCCCTATGTTCATTTCCGAGTAGAACACGTGTTGAGGAACGCGGAAGGTTTGAATTGGAATTAGTTTGCTACCACTGACAGAGCTAACTAATAACAACTATACAGTGAATGTAAACTGAACTATGTCGGACGAGTCAGATGGCCAATATTCGGATAGTGATTGTTTGGATAGTAATGAAATGGTGTGGGAAGAAGTTAGGAAAAAAAGTGTAGACCAAGATCAGATAGTGGATCTGAATCCACAGACACCGTTAAAAAGAAAAGTAGACCTGAAAGAGATGGAACTAAGACTAAGGTACAGCAGTCAATTAAAGAAATATAGAAAGTGGTTGTTGTATTTAAGCAAAAGGGAGGGCCACACTTACACCCAATCATGGTCACCAAAGCAACTGAGGAAGAAATAGGGACAATTAAGCATGCACAATTCATGGGAAATGGGAGGCTAATGATTTTTGTAGCGTCTGAGGAACAAAGGGAGATAATCTTAAAGAAAGACACATTGAATAAGGTCAATATAACGTCACACGTTCCAGGAGTAACGTCAAGAAAGAGAGGAGTTATAACTGGAATTCCACTTTCAGTTTCTATTGAAGAAATTAAGAATAGTCTGAAAGGGGGAGAGATTGTTGATGCAAAGCGATTGACTAAAGGAAAAGAGAAAATAGAAAGCACGTCTATATTACTGTGGTTTAAGAATGACATGCCTTCTAAAGTTCAAATGGGCTTCATGTGCTATCCAGTAAGGGAATACATTCCACATCCAATGAGATGTTTTAAATGTCAGAGATTTGGACATGTAGCTGCTCAATGCCGAGGCAAACTTAGATGTGCTAAATGTGGAAGTGAGCATGAGTATGGACAATGTGGGGAAAATACAGAGTTAAAATGCTGCAATTGTGGAGGTCAACACAGTGCAGCATACAGAGGATGTGTGAACCAAAAGGAAGCTAAGGAAGTTCAGAAATACAAGATAACACATAAAGTTCCACATGCTGAGGCAATCAAAAACATTGTGAAAAATAAAAAAGAAGAAAAGTCAGCTCCTGTGTATTCACCAGAACAAAGGAATTCAGATGACAATGGGTCAAACACAATCAGAGAGAGTAATAGGAATCCTACAGGGAAAATAAATCAACAGAGCAAGACACACAGGCCTCCTGTTCCAAACTGCTGTGAACGTAAGACAAGAATTTTAGATGAGACACTGTTGATGAAGAAATTCATATTGCTTTCATATGTTCAGTAGTTAATGTCAGGATGTTAAAGGAGCCAGTTGAGGTGGTTCGGGCATCTGGTAAGGATGGCCCCTGGGCGCCTCCCTAGGGAGGTGTTCCAGGCACGACCAGCTGGGAGGAGGCCTCGGGGAAGACCCAGGACTAGGTGGAGGGATTATATCTCCAACCTGGCCTGGGAACGCCTCGGGATCCCCCAGTCGGGGCTGGTTAATGTGGCTCAGGAAAGGGAAGTTTGGGGTCCCCTGCTGGAGCTGCTACCCCCGTGACCTGAGACCGGATAAGAGTAGTTAATGTCACTATGCTACATGTTAAGAAAAGTGACAAAATCAAATCAGTTGTGGAAGCTGCTGATGATATTTTGGGGTTAATAACAAAAGCAGATGCTATTCATGAAATACTAAATCAAAAGTATGGAGGGTCTCATAATGGTTAAAGCATTAATGATGTTTTTCAGTCTCCAGTGGAATGGGCGGAGTTTGATAGCAAACGGACAGGAATTTAAAAGGTATGTTCAAGAAATGACAAACACACCAGACGTTATATGTATCCAAGAAACATGGTTAAAACCTCATTTAGAATTTATATTGAAAGGATATCATAGTATAAGATTAGATAGAGGAAAAGACAGAGGAGGAGGTTGCATCACATTTATCAAAGAAGGGATCTCATTCAGACACATTAATACAGCAACTGAACATGAAAATGTGGTTACTGAAATCTTTAATGGAGACAAAGGAAAATGTACTGTCATTAATTATTACAACCCATGTAAAGCATTAACAAATGATTTAATGAGAAGTATTAATAAGAGGAGTCATAGAGAAATATGGTGTGGGGATTTTAATGCTCATAATAGTTTATGGGGAAGTAGACATACAGATTTGAATGGAGAAATATTAGAAGAGATGATAAATGACAGGATGCTAGTATGTTTTTGTAATGGTAATGGTACAAGGATAAATATTTTCAAGAATGAGACATCATGTATTGACCTCACTTTAGTTGATAGAACAATAGCCAGCAGGTGCGAATGGGAAGTTGATCAAAGCACAAGTATTGGAAGTGATCATTTTCCAATACTATGTAAAGTAGATATTGATTTTAAGATTGATGAAATATATGCCCATCATATATGGTTTTTAAGAAGGGAAATTGGAAGAAATTTTCTGAATGGTGTATAGATGAATTAAATGAAATGCCTGAAGAAACAGATCAAAGTATTGATGAAATTCAATTAAATTCAATTTTATTTATAGTATCAAATCATAACAGGAGTTATCTCGAGACACTTTACAGATAGAGTAGGTCTAGACCACACTCTATAATTTACAAAGACCCAACAATTCTAGTAATTCCCCCAAGAGCAAGCATTTAGTGCGACAGTGGCGAGGAAAAACTCCCTTTTAGGAAGAAACCTCAGCAGACCCAGGCTCTTGGTAGGCGGTGTCTGATGGTGCCGGTAGGGGATGTGATGAACAGTGGCAATAATAGTCACAATAAAAATAATGGACTAGTGACTACAAATGGTAGTCGTAGTAGTTCATGTCATAGCAGGGCACTGTAGGGCGTTATAGGATGTAGCGTGGCACAGCAGAGCATAGCAGGACGCAGCAGGGCTCAGCAGGACACTGCAGGGCACCGCAGAGCATAGCAGGGTGTAGCAGGGAGTGCAGCAGGACGACAGCTGCAACCAAGATCTTGGTGCCATCCTAATCCAAGGAAATATGCTGGGCGAAAAAAAAACAAAACAAGGACTCCGGGGATTAAACTCCCCAGAGCTAGGTTAGTAACAAGCATTTCTGGGACAAGGATGCACACAAATGGAAACAAATGGAAAGAGAGAGGAGAGAGCAACTCAGTGTGTCTAAGGAAGGAAGGAAGTCCCCCAGCAGTCTAGAACTATAACAGCATAACTAAGAGAGACAGGTTAAGGAGAGGAGCCTGGTCGGGCTAGAACTCTCCCCAACCGGATCGGGCTGTACTGGCCTGCCTCCCTCTACTTTGATTATATTATCGATTATATGGTAGATGAATCTGACGACTATGAAGAGAAGCAGGTGGGCCGGGCTAGGCGGACGCTGCAACTCTTCACTCCCTAACTATAAGCTTTATCAAAGAGGAGGGTTTTCAGTTTATTCTTAAATGTGGTGACAGTGTCTGCCCCCCAAACCCAGACTGGGAGCTGGTTCCACAGGAGAGGAGCCTGGTAGCTGAAGGCTCTGGCTCCCATCCTACTTTTAGAGACTCTAGGAACCACAAGTAGCTCATAAGTTAAGTATGGTTATCATTGCAGCAGCAAGCCGGAATATTCCTAAAAATATGAGCCAAAGGGGGAAATAAATGAATGTCCCATGGTGGAATGAAAATGTACAGAAGCTGTTAAGGACAGAAATAGAGCTTTTAAAATGCTGCGCAAAACACTTACAATGGATAATCTTATGGACTATCAAAGAAAAAAGGCTTGGCTAGGAAAGTTATCAAAGAAGCAAAAAAGGAATCAATTTTGTTCAACAATTGGAAGAGAAACTATGCTGAATAAAATGTGGATGATGGTTAAAAAGATGATAGGTAAATATAAGCCCCCATATATTCCTGTCCTAATTGAAGGACAAAATGAAGCAATATCAGATGTGGAAAAAGGCAATTTACTTGGATACAAATTTGCAGAGATTCATAAATGTAACCATTTGGATGAGTGTTTTAAGAAAAGAAAGGAAGATATTCTGAATGATAACAAAGACATTCTTAATTCCAGAGAGGGAAATATGTCTATATTAGATAGTGAATTTACGAATGAACTTAAAATGGCTTTAGGTAATACAGGATACTCTTCTCCAGGATGTGATAACATATGTTATGCAATGATTAGAAATCTACCTGATAAACTCTTGGAAAAAAAATCTTGAATTATTCAACAAGATTTGGAATGAGGGTAAATTACCAAAAGTATGGAAAAATGCAACCATTCTTCCATTTCCTAAATCAGGAAAGGATTCTAGCAATCCAGAGAACTATAGACCCATTGCTCCTCCTGACAACAACCACTCTTCTTCTTCTTCTTCTTCTTCTTTTTCTTGGCAGATTACTTTTGTATTATACCGCTACCAACTGTACAGGAGTGTGTAACCATGAACTTCATAGAGTCTAGGCTTTTATTAATTCAAAACAAACAGCCAAAAAAAAAACAACCTTATATACTTTTCATTATACCAGTAATATTAAGAAAAATAAATAAAGCTTTAAGTCTCTCCCTTGTCATTCCCTTTTCTTATAGTAAGTATATCATGTATTGAGTTCTCTCCTTCCATTTCCTGCCAGTTTATTCTATTATCGTTATATTTCTCACATGCAAAAAGTACATGTTCCACATCTTCTTTGTATTGGCATTCTATGCATAAGCCATTACCATTTCCTACTATTTGTAAGGTAGCATTCAATCTTGTGTGACCTAATCTAAGTCTGGTATAGACCACTTCTTCTCTTTGGTGTAAACTCAGCGAAGTAACCCTTTTCCCGGTCACATTCTTCTGTATTTTATGGTAGTGTCTAGCATTAAACTCTGCCTCCCATTCATTTTGCCATCTTTGTATAATTTTAGATTTAATTAGTCCTATGGATTTGGCTTCAGCCTTCCACATTGGAACATTAATTCCTATATATTTGTTTTTCAGCATTTTTTTTGCAATTTTATCAGCCTCTTCGTTTCCTTTAATGCCTATATGAGCTGGAACCCAACAAAACTGAATAATGATTCCAAGGTTCCTGAGATGTAATAGTAAATGTTTAATTTCAATAATCAAACGTTCCCTTGATGAGTGACCTGTATCTAGACTATGAATAGCTGCCATGGAATCTGTACAGATTACAGCTCTCAATGGTTTAACCTCTTCAATCCACCGAAGAGCTGCTATTATCCCAGTCATCTCAATAGAGTATACAGATAGAAAATTATTATATCCATCTCTTTTGTTAAATTCTGGAATATATATCCCACTACCACAATGCCCATTTTGTGGGTCTTTTGATCCATCTGTATATATTTTAACATATCCATAGAATTACGTTTTTATACAGTATATCCCTGGCAATATGCTGCAAAACTTTGATCATTTGTATACTCTCTCTTTCCTTTCAATAGTTCACTGTTAACCTCTGGTGATGGAAGAATCCATGGGGGGAATAGCACTTAGAACCAGTGAAGGACTAAATTTCAGTTCTTTAATTCCATATTGTTCTGCTATACTGTTGATGTTCCAACCAAACCCTTTTGATTTTGTTTGATATTCCCAGCAATCATTAAGAACTGACATTGCTGGATTATTAATACTTCCCAACAACCTAATCCAGTATGTTAGGGACAATTTAACATATCTTAGACTGAGTGGAGATTCTTCAGATTCTACTAATAAAGCACATGTAGGGGTTGTTTTTATAGCTCCTAAAGCAATTCTTATAGCTTTGAATTGAATCCTCTCAAGTTTTCTTAAAGACGTTTTGCATGCTGAACTACATCCATAGTCTATGGTAGATTAGGGGTGGGAATCACCAGAGGCCTTACGATACGATATCATCACAATACTTATGTCACGATACGATATTATTGCGATTTTAAACATATTGCAATATTCTGCGATATATTGCAATTTATTACCTTTTTTCCAACTTCAAATTTTTCCCAATTTCAAATGATGTCCCCAAAAGGAAACTTTGTCAACATCTGTTTTACCTAAAAAGATAAATTTCTCTGTTTGTTCATCTCACTTCAATTGTATTGCTGCAAAATGGGATAGTCAAGCAGACAAACTGACCAACACATATATAATAAAAGATCGATACTACGCGTCTGTGTATCGATACAGTATTGCCACGGAAAATATTGCGATACTATGCTGTATCGATTTTTTCCCCCACCCCTATGGTAGATCTTATTAAAGCTTTATATATGGACATCAAAGACTGCTTA
This sequence comes from Sander lucioperca, assembly GCF_008315115.2. Taxonomy (NCBI): domain Eukaryota; kingdom Metazoa; phylum Chordata; class Actinopteri; order Perciformes; family Percidae; genus Sander; species Sander lucioperca. Next base: position 34,620,377 of record NC_050186.1, on the reverse strand, counting down.
TCTGCTCCCCAACACTGTCCAGTGATCATCCTCATTAGATTTAGAACCTTTTTACATTTTGATACAGTGAGGAAAATAGGTATTTGAACACCCTGCTATTTTGCAAGTTCTCCCACTTAGAAATCATGGAGGGGTCTGAAATTGTTATCGTAGGTGCATGTCCACTGTGAGAGACATAATCTAAAAAAAAAATCCAGAAATCACAATATATGATTTTTTAACTATTTATTTGTATGATACAGCTGCAAATAAGTATTTGAACACCTGTCTATCAGCTACAATTCTGACCCTCAAAGACCTGTTAGTCTGCCTTTAAAATGTCCACCTCCACTCCATTTATTATCCTAAATTAGATGCACCTGTTTGAGGTCGTTAGCTGCATAAAGACACCTGTCCACCCCATACAATCAGTAAGAATCCAACTACTAACATGGCCAAGACCAAAGAGCTGTCCAAAGACACTAGAGACAAAATTGTACACCTCCACAAGGCTGGAAAGGGCTACGGGGAAATTGCCAAGCAGCTTGGTGAAAAAAGGTCCACTGTTGGAGCAATCATTAGAAAATGGAAGAAGCTAAACATGACTGTCAATCTCCCTCGGACTGGGGCTCCATGCAAGATCTCACCTCGTGGGGTCTCAATGATCCTAAGAAAGGTGAGAAATCAGCCCAGAACTACACGGGAGGAGCTGGTCAATGACCTGAAAAGAGCTGGGACCACCGTTTCCAAGGTTACTGTTGGTAATACACTAAGACGTCATGGTTTGAAATCATGCATGGCACGGAAGGTTCCCCTGCTTAAACCAGCACATGTCAAGGCCCGTCTTAAGTTTGCCAATGACCATTTGGATGATCCAGAGGAGTCATGGGAGAAAGTCATGTGGTCAGATGAGACCAAAATAGAACTTTTTGGTCATAATTCCACTAACCGTGTTTGGAGGAAGAAGAATGATGAGTACCATCCCAAGAACACCATCCCTACTGTGAAGCATGGGGGTGGTAGCATCATGCTTTGGGGGTGTCTTTCTGCACATGGGACAGGGCGACTGCACTGTATTAAGGAGAGGATGACCGGGGCCATGTATTGGGAGATTTTGGGGAACAACCTCCTTCCCTCAGTTAGAGCACTGAAGATGGGTCGAGGCTGGGTCTTCTAACATGACAATGACCCGAAGCACACAGCCAGGATAACAAAGGAGTGGCTCTGTAAGAAGCATATCAAGGTTCTGGCGTGGCCTAGCCAGTCTCCAGACCTAAACCCAATAGAGAATCTTTGGAGGGAGCTCAAACTCCGTGTTTCTCAGCGACAGCCCAGAAACCTGACTGATCTAGAGAAGATCTGTGTGGAGGAGTGGGCCAAAATCCCTCCTGCAGTGTGTGCAAACCTGGTGAAAAACTACAGGAATCGTTTGACCTCTGTAATTGCAAACAAAGGCTACTGTACCAAATATTAACATTGATTTTCTCAGGTGTTCAAATACTTATTTGCAGCTGTATCATACAAATAAATAGTTAAAAAAATCATACATTGTGATTTCTGGATTTTTTTTTTTTAAGATTATGTCTCTCACAGTGGACATGCACCTACAATGACAATTTCAGACCCCTCCATGATTTCTAAGTGGGAGAACTTGCAAAATAGCAGGGTGTTCTAATACTTATTTTCCTCACTGTATATGCGCTATATGATGTTTCCATGTAAGTCTTTCATCCAACCACATCCCGAAATTTAGGTATGGAAAACTTAAATCCCCAATCAATACCCCATTGTTGTATTACTTGTATATCCCTTTGAACAGCTGTGGTTATGTGTGATATGTTGCGTCCCCCTTTTCCATATGACGGCATCATCTGCATACAACAACCCTTCATTCCTTTCCCCTAATTATAATATTGAATAATATAGGAATAATAACACTTCCTTGAGGAATTCCACTTACAACTAGAGATGGTCCGATACCATTTTTTTGCTTCCCGATACCGATCCTGATACCTGAACTTGCATATCGGCCAATACCGAGTACCGATCCGATACCAGTGTGTCATAAATTTTATTATGTTTTAACAACTGTATACTACTCTCGCTGTATGGATGTGATATGATTTCTATCTTTGTTGTTGGTCTGGCTCAGGTTAAACTCTTTGTGAAACATGAACGCCACAGAACTTTCTTTTATTATGCAGTTTGACAGTCAGTTATAACGGAAGAAGAATATAAATAAACTACTTTAACGTAGATTTTCATTCTTCTTTTATTCTTTTTATTCTTTATTACGTGGTATCGGATCGGTGCATAAACTCCAGTACTTCCCGATACCGATACCAAGTTTTAGGCAGTATCGGAGCCGATACCGATAGTTTCGGAACATCTCTACTTACAACCATAAACTCTTTACTTATTCCATTACCAACTCTGACCCTTACTGTACGTTGTGACATGAAGTCTAGTATATATACATTCTCCCACTGATTCCCATTTTATCTAATTTAATTAACAGACCCTCTCTCCACATAGTGTCATAAGCTTTTTCAATATCTAAAAACGCTGCCATCTTGACCTCTTTCATAACTAGTGTCTTCTCTATTTCATTGCTGAGCTTTACTAAAGCATCAATAGTTGATTTACTTTTCCTGAACCCTGTTTGATATTTTTTAAATGGACATTTATATTCAAGAAAGTAATTTAAACGTGCCACTACTATTTTTTCCATTCATTTTCCTAAATGGGATGTCAGGAGGTAACGTTGTGTCACTTTCCTGAAAATGCAGCCTCTTGTAACTTAATGCAGAAACATATAGTATTGCTTTCTACAGACAGCACACAGAAGCAGCTAGGCAATGCAATAAGAAGCAGCGATGTAGCAGCTGTGAGAATGAACGGTACATATATTAAAATGCATAATGTTACGGTATGTTTAGAAAACCCTTTATAAACCTACGTTAATGAATGGTATTTGGGTGGGGAGGTTAGGAACAAGGTGTTTTGGTAAAGGAACAATCCTAACATGAGTCCACTCACTGGGACGCGCTAGTTGACTCTGGATCCAAACAGCGGTGTCTGCCCACTGTGTTGTGAAGACGGAAGTGATAGGAGGACTTCCCTCTGGCAAATAATTAATTCCTTTTTGGTAACAGTTAAAGGAATACACCGTCGCCTGCCCAGACATGACTACTGCGTACAGAAACAGGTGGGACACATTTAAATCTTCGTTTTTGCATGGGATGCAGGCGGACAGTCAAAACCAGTGCTAACGTTACATTATTTATTTTAGCAGCTAGCACCCTAACCGCACATTGGTATTAACTTCAGTCTTAAGCTAGCAGCAACAGCAGCTCAGCTAATCAAACTTACTCGAAGTTTAGGCTTTAGCAAGGCAATTATGCAAAAACATTCAGTTCGTTGCTGGTGTGGCATTACATTTAATGTCAAAACAGTGAGCCTTTACAAGTTAACTAACACCGCGACTTCGTTTTTAAGTGGCTAACGTTACGCTAGCTCCCTGTTAGCACATCAGCTGACACACCATACTTCCTTTAACCCAATTGGCTAACAATTACCTATCATCCAGCTATCTATATTTGCTGACAGTGTAAGGGCGAAGGTAAAAACATATGTGACTTATTTCCAGTTAAATTGTCGTGCTGACGTTGAATTAGCTAATGGCAAATTAACCATACCATGCCTCCTTGGAAAAACGCATTGGTCTCAGTTTAGAGACACTATCTCAACTATGATCGATTGAATTTAGTCTTATTTCTTAATAGGAAAGTGAATGTACACTGTAGCAGTTAGCAAGGCCCCATAGTCGTCAAACATTATACTACTTTTTTTTTTTTTTACTTACTGACAACCTCATTAATTGATCAAATGCCACCCAAAAGAGATATTTTTTTTACCACACACACACACACACACACACACACACACACACACACACACAGCTACTGTATATATCATTAATATAAATCAATTCTATTGTGTTAATGTTTATATTACTGTTTATTGTGTTCTGATGCTTTGGCAACATAGTTATAGAACCTTTCATGCCAATAAAGCCCCTTTTGAATTTGAGAGAGAGAAATACACAGCATGCACAATAATAACTATAATACTACTACTACTACTACTACTACTACTAATAATAATAATAATAATAATAATAATAATAGCAATACTAGCAGTAATGATAATACAACTATAACTAATAATAATACAAGTTATATGCTTAGAATATAACTTGTAGGGCTTGTATCATGTGGATGCGCCGAAAGTTTTGTTTGCTTAGAATTCCTCATGGGGGAGACAGAAACTACGCACCATAGCTTTAAGCAACTTTTGAATTTAAACTTTTTAAATGGTATTCATTTATTATCTGCTCTAGCTTTTCCAATGTTTTAGACACAGATATGGTAATAACAAGTGTCCAAAATGATGTCAAATTGCATTTCGTTTTATTGAAAAACTTAACATTTTCTTGAGGGAGGACCCCTAAACCCCATGCCAAATATGTGCACTTAAGACTTACACAAACCTAGGAAAAATACTGGTCTTTATGCTAAGCTAAACTAATCAGCTCCTGGCCTTTGCTTCATACTTATCACACAGACATGAGAGTGGTATTGATCCTTTCATCTAATCCTCTGCAAGAAAATGAACAAGTATATTTCTAGGGCTGCTCCCTCTTAGTCAATTAGTCGACTAATTGGTCGTTTTGGTCTTAGTCAACTTAGATTTCTTTAGTCGATTAGTCATGTTGTATGCTTTTTTCATGCTGAATGACTTATTTCCAAGAAACGTACGAGCACGTCTCTGGTAAACACAAGAATTAAAGTGGTGCTTTTGCATGACTCTTTGCGGAGAAACTCAGATTTACAGATCTGTCGATTAAATCAACTAATCGATTAGTCGATACAATTGAATGAGTGTTAGTTGACTAAGAATTTCTTCAATCGAGCACAGCCCTATATATTTCCCCAAATGTCAAACTATTCTTTTAAATTTATCGTAACTAAAGATTTAGGACTTGACAGAGAAAGCATCTTTTCATTTAAACCATTTAACAGTTGAGTTACTATTATGTTTATAATAGTATAAGAGGTATTTTTTCACTGAGCAGTAATTCAGAAAATAAATTGGTCCTAAACTCATGTTTTTTTCTTATTTCAGAATACAGGAATTCAAAGTAGCCTTGAGTGAAGAAAACATAAACTTGAAGACACTGAGGGAGCTGTGCTTCAATGGTAATTTTCACAGGTTGATGTATTTTTTTGTGTATATATTTTATTGTTCTGTATTTGAACATCGCTTTCTTTATCCAACTCAGGAATCCCATTTGAAGGAGGCATACGAGCGCTTTGCTGGAAAGTAAGTTGCCCTGCCTCTGTGTTGTTTTAGTAAACTTTTGTGCATGGCATATGAAACTTAATCATTAGCATAATCAACACCCCCAAGCTTCTACTGTATATTTCAATTTCTTTTACCATTAGGCAAAGGTAGGCAATTGCCTTGGGCCCCAAACTACCAGGGGCCCCGTTAACACCTATTAAACTTATGGTTAAGCTTATTTTTTTACTCTTCAATAATTAAATATGTCATTCTAAAAATCCATATGCTAAAATGCATGGATGTCTGACAAGACCAATTGGCATCAACAACCCCCTTTCACTTCATTGTACTGTACGGTTGTATGCAGGGATGGAAATGAACTTTTTTGTCCACCTGCTGGTGGATTCCAAAATATACTAGCCACTCAACTTTTTTACCAGCCACATTCTTTTTTAAGTGGGTAACTGCATGTGAAAAATAATACAAGATCTACAATACTCAAGCATGTTTATTTCGTAAGGTCTCATGGGAAATACTAACATTATCTTTCTCTCTTAGCACACGCATACAGTGTTTCCTCTAGGATTTATAGTCTTTGGATCAGAATAAAATGTTTTACTACTGTCAGTCTGTTCAGCTTTAACATTACAGATACCCCACAGAGCTAATGAACAATTCCAGAAACATAACACATTTTGCAATGTGCATCTCAGACCACATTTTAACTCACTATATTCACTACTACTGTAATTACTTAACATTGTGCCGAAATATGAACAATAACATTGCCATCAGTGGGCTTATTTGCTAGCTAAACACCGCTCCAACACATAGACGGTACCTTAGAACAACATTACATGAAACAGCTGGTTTAACATCACCACTCATTTAACATACAGTTTAATAACAAAACAAAATGTTGAGGGAACATTACTACGTTTTTTCATGTTGGTTTTGAAAAACGTTGAATAAAGATTGAAAAAGGTGGAGAACAACAGCTGTGGAGGGCTCCTGTGTTCGCCTTGGGCGCCAAAAGTTTCCCTGTACAACGGAATTCTTCCTTTGCTGTCCACAGAATGCCAAGCAATGTAAAATCTACAATATACACTACAAATATACAAAATAAAGAAATAAATAAAATAAAACAATTAAAAAAATGTAAAAGGCATAACTACTTGACTACCTGTCCCACTCCATTTTGGGGCAAGTGTCATTCAGAAAAAATATCATGCAATAGCAAATAAAAAGAACTTCTCACTGAGCCCGTTTTCCACCTGGTATTAAGTGGACAGCTCTAAGTACAGGTGAAAACGCTCTCAGGACGCATTGAGGACGCATTGAGATCCGATCACAAAAACCACATTTGGCCACGTGTCCACATTCCTATAGCAGTGAGAACGGGAATGTGTACTGGGCCACATTAAAGACCGCCTACTCAACTGTGAGCGGGACTACGTACTCATTCAAAGTATTTCTCGTGTCACAGAAACCACTGGGTGAATGTAATGTGTGGGCATTTTAGGGCACTTTCGCACCTGCCTCGTTTAGTTCGGTTGAATCGAGTTCGTTTGCCCCGCTGGTGCGGTTCGTTTGGGCAGGTGTGAACATGGAAATAGAACTCTGGTGCGCACCAAAAGCAGACCAAACAAGCGTACTGAGACCTGCTTGGAGAGGTGGTCTCGGTAGGCTTTCAATCCAACTGCGAGGAGCGGTTCGTTTGTGGTGAGAACGTGATCCGACCTCGAACCGCACCAATTATATATACTGAGACAAGTACATTTTGATTGACAGCTTTTTAAAAGCCCGAACCCGTTTACAGCCGGACGTTATTGAAATGTGCGCGTGCACACTGCTCTTTTGCCTTTTGTCAAGAATGAGTCATTTATAAAAAAAAAAAAAATTACATAATTTATTCATGACTAACATAGGCTATAGGCCACTTGGAAGTTGGATCAGAGAAATAAAATAAGTCCTCCTGAGGCCAGCCTCCGTTTCACCTCCTCAGCATCCATTTTCGCGCTAATCGAAACGCATCATTTACCGCACAACCCGGAGCGCGAGCCCGGCCCGGCCCCAGCCCGTGTAAAATGATAGAAATTAAGACCGAACCTGACAGAACCTGACAGAACCCGTCGGGTCCAGTCGGGTTCGGGCAAAGATCTTCAGCTCTACTCTGTGCGGCAGAGCGAACTCTTTGCGCGTTCATGTGGGCAGCAACTGCACCATACCACTACAGTCAGTTAAAAACGCTTCCTCTCTGCCACCTTCCCCTCATTGTAATGATGAGGCGGCGAGTTACTGCGGGTCGGTGTGGAACCAGCTTTCGTATGAGAATTTTTCTGAACGTCTTAATTGTATACCTCTCTGTAAAGTATTTAAGTAGATTTCTGTGACATATTTAAACAGCAAATTATTCAGATGAAGACCATAATTTGTAAGTAAAACAACAAGACATTTTTAGGCGACCAAAGTGTTCCAATCCACTTTACTGAAGTGAAAACACACAGGGAGAGGTAGGGCTGGACGATTTTGGCTAAAATCATAATCACGATTAATCAAACAAGTTACCTCGATTACGATTATTAAACGATTATTTAAAAAAAAAATTCTTTTCTTATACTGTAAATATGTTCACGGTTATTTTTTCTAATGAAAGAGTGCATAATCCTCTTTGTGATTCTAAAATAAGGAAACGACACACAGATAGCAATTAATGCTTATTTATTAAATATTTGAAACAACTGAACTGAAATCTACAACAGTAGATTTTACAATGAAATAAAAACGTCTTATAAAAAAAGTAATTTAAGTTTTAATGTAAAAACAAAGTTTCCTAAAAATGTAGAAAATAAATAATAAATGTCCATAAGATTAACGGGAACCTGTGGTTAACTGTCTTTTCGGAGTTAAACTCCACAAGCGTGTCCTGCGGCTCGCCGGCCGTCTCACACACACACACACACACACACACACACACACACACACACACACACACACACACACACACACACACACACACACACACACGCCCACACACATGTCCACAGCGTTGCAGGCAGAGGCGGGGTCTGTTCTGAGTATAATAAAGCCCCATCTGTGTTGAGCAAAACATTACGTGAATTACTACGAGAATGGACGTGCATTTAATATAGGAAAAGTCATGGGAAAAGTGCACAAGTATTAGCATCATTTGTTGTTGTTATATGTGACGCTAAGGTCTAGTGATGATGCTATAAAGACCGTTGCCGTGCTTGCGTCGCTCCCTTACCCCTCCTACCAGTCCCTATGGCCACTTGGCCAGTGGGAATGCAAACAGGAAAAAAGATTTTGGGGGAGAGTAGTTCTTAGAACTGCTTAGAAGTGTACGTTTCCTCTAAAAAGTAAAAGTACTATCCGATCGGAAAGCACCTATGGTCGCAGACTGGACGGGGCGGAGTCACGTGACTACACACGCGGCGGCCGTAATATGTTTTAAGGGGAAAGTACATTAACACACAGTGGGCGGCCGCGGAAATATTAATAGGATTAAAAGACCGAAATAACCGACTTGGTAAAATTACGTCGGTTATAGGCTCTGAATTTCGGTTATGATTATTTTTCGATTAATCATCCAGCCCTAGGGAGAGAGTCAACGTTTTAAGACGAAAACACGGACAACACCCAAAAAGAAGTTCATGGCTATTTTGTTGTACACAGTGCCATGGATAGCATTGCTAAGCCACTGTCTTGATTGACAGGTTGGCGTGTAGCCACGCCCCTAAAGCATCACATGCTTTATCATTTGTCTATTTTAAAATAAATGGGACCATAATTTACAAAATGAGCATCATGCTGTATTGAAGAAGACTTGAAACTAGCGATTGAGGCCATAAACTCATTATGAAAATCTTTACTGAATTAAGTAAGAATTAGGGTAATTTTCTCATTGACTTCTATAGAAACAGACTTCTTTTTGCAACCAGTGGAGTCGGCCCCTGCTGGAAATTAGGTAGAACGCAGGTTTAAGGCACTTTTTCAGACCTGTAAGCTTTGTCCATTATGTTTACAGTCTATGGTTTGAACACCAGATCACATGAGTTGGTAATGATGGCCTTGCTGGTGGGTCCAGCAGGGTCAAAGATGGTTACGGAAAGTGTTGGGCATAGCTGTAATTTGCAACTTTACTCTACAAAAAGTCTCTTTGACAAAATATAGAAATTACTAAAAGGTCTGGGTTATAAATAAGATGTGGCATTTCAAGATTTCCATAAGACTGTGAAGTGGGACAGATCAGAGTATTGCACATTTGACTATATGGGCTAAAAGGTATTGATCTGCGATCCTGAGTCATGTTATTGTTTCACTCTCTTTTTAGATCCTTCTTAATTATCTGCCCCTCGACCAGACGTTATGGGAGTCTTTCCTCAAAAAGCAGAGGTAAGGAGAACATGTAGATTTTATTATGGTGGTCTCTCATGTGAAGAAACAACCTTTACTACTGTTTCCTCCATTGTCCTTGTTTATATCAGTCCCAGCAGAGGACGTCCCAATTCTGTTTTCACCACTGTTTTTCTGATTTGGCAGCAGAGAAAAAAACATGACAGTACATTTTAGTTCTTTTTGTAAATTTTGGGCAGCAATTATTACTTTAATTATCAATTAATCTTTGATTAATCTTTTCAATTTACAGAGTATTTGTTCAGTCTATAAAATTTCAGAAAATTGCCATCACAATGTCCCAGAAGCCCCGGATGACATCTTCATGTGTATCGTTATGTCTGACCAAAAACCAAAACCCTAAAATATTCCATTTAAAGTAAGGCTGGGCAATATGGCCTAAAAATAAATAATCCGATTTACGATTTAAATCGAAAATAACTAATGGTAGTCCCTGTCGCTGCCATGTTGTTTATGCATCTCTATGGCAAACGTGCGGGGGGGAGGCCTGAGCCCATTCATAACTACGGGAGCCCAGAGGGGAGCGTCGGCGGATGTTAAAGAGAAAACCGATTTAAACAAGTCGACGTTAACTACACATTCAAGTTAACCAAAATATCGATTTATCACCCAGCCCTAATTTAAAGTCAACCAGGACTACCGTGTAAAAGAGATTCTGAATCTTACTGGGAATATTCCTTGTAAAATAAAGGTTGAATCAAAAAACGAAATTCAACTCACATTTTAGAAGCTGAAAACAGTGTTTTGTGCATTTATTTTTATTTTTATACATATATAATTTTTATTGGTGCAACAACATTGGTACAAGTTTAAAGTCTGTACAAATCACAGATTTTCAAATATTTCTTGATTATCAAAATACTTAACTAATTATTCAACTAATTTGGGGATACTTCAAAGTAACTTCTGAAGTATATTTGAAGTTTTCACCACTTTTTCCATTTTGTTCCATGTCTCTCATAGGGAGGTGTACTCCCAGTTCCTAAAAGAAATGATCATCCAGCCTGGTATTGCCAAAGCCAACTTGGGCCTTTTCAGAGAAGATGTGACTATGGAGGACCATGTGAGTCAAGCCTCCCTTGTTGTTTAAGTTTAAGTGAGGCCTGATTCAATGAAGCCACATGCATTTTAAAGTAGAGTGCATCTCAGTGATCCTAATCTTAATCCTAACGCTGCTGTCACTCTTTACAGAAGTAAGCAAAAAGCAATGGGAAATTCATGCAGGAGTATGCTTATTAGAAAAAGCCTTAAAGGGGTGATATAATGATTATATAGGGTATTTCACACTGTTCCTTAAGGTCTCCTAATAGGGTACGTAACATTGGTTGGGCTGAAAATGTCCCAGGTTTTATTCTATGGGTCCTTATGCATCCCTGTGGAATGTCTCTATTTGGAACGACAGCTTTTCTTCCAAATATGGTATGCTCATGAATATTTAGAGCTGCGCACTGATTGGTTGCACACTAGGGCTGTTGGAACGAATGCCGAAATTCGAATATAATTTGAATAGTAAAAAAAATCAATACTATTTGAATGCTGAAATTACTATTCGAATGTGACTTTTTTTTATAAATATGTTGGCTAACATTAGCTAATCTCCCTCTTCTCGCCTTGACCTACCCGCATGTGTCACTCATGTCACGTCTTATGAACAATAACTTAGCGGGAGTGAGAAACACAAGGCATTGTGAGGTCTAAGATAACGTTAGTACAACATTACGGAGCTGGCGTTACGTACTCATTTTGTATCATTATTCTCATTTTCATTAACAAATATTAAAATTAAAATGATTATAGTGTGATTTTTGCGAGGATCTGTACCAAACAAAGATGTTTTCTTTAGTCTGCAGGATACGATTTGAAGTTTGACACACGTGTGAACATATATATATATATATATATATATAAAATATGAATGATTGATTGATTTCATGTTGTTTATGAAGGAGAACCAGGAAATGAGTCGGGGGATATGCAACGCTACCAAGCCCCGATGTGTAGTTACATTTTTCGAGAGACGCACGTCAGGCTACAGCGTAGGGTCCGGCGTAGGGTCGTGTCTCCCCGTCATGTGAGCTTCCACTTCCTGTGTCCACTTTCGGTTGGACTAACTGCATAAGAATTACAATAACATGCCGTTATTACGTATATTTGGATCATCTGTTCAGCAGCAGCTTCCAGACCAGCTGTGTGCTTAAATTTTGGTTTTGGCATGAGACACACGCTTTCAGGCTCAGGCTCTCACGCTGCCCAGGCAAATGTCAGACCAAATAAGAAAAAACCACAAAGCTCTCCTGAAAAATATAGCTTTAAACTGTAAATTACAGGGGTTACAACAATTTAGACCTCTTCACTTTTTGCACACTTTGTGTTGTAGATTTAATTTTAAATGGATACATTTGCCATTTTTGCCCATCCGTCCCTTTCACACTGACGCAAAATTCTCTACACACATACACAACACACACACACAAACATAAACATGTGCACCTTTCCAATATGTCTTTTATTCACAGTGAGTACCTTGAGAAGAGATGAAATACATACTATACCCAAATAGTGTAAGAAGTCACTTATAACTGGGTAGTAATTATTCGTGTCTGTGTTTCATTTGATTTTTTTCAGCCTCTAAATCCAAACCCAGACAGCAGGTGGAATAACTATTTCAAAGATAATGAAATTCTACTACAAATTGACAAGGATGTAAGGTATGACTTTGGAAGAACTATTCTAGATATGTTAGTTTGTTCTTGATAGTATGTGAATGTATATGAAAAGAAAAAGACCACAGCCTGTCATTGTGTTTAAAAATGACACGTCATGTTTGCAGGCGGCTGTACCCAGACATGGCGTTCTTCCAGCGTCCTACAGATTACCCTTGCCAACTTATCTTGGACCCTCAGAATGATTATGAGACGCTGCGTCGACGAGTCGAACAAACCACGCTGAAAGCACAAACTGTAAACCGCAACCGCAGTGGAGTCACCAATGTAAGTGTGTGTGTGTGTGTGTGTTTTAAGTGCAGATGTAAGTACAGTGTTGAACCACTCATCACATCAGCATGAATTGGATCCACCGCACAGCACTTATTTTAAACGAAAATACGTCCCTTTTAAAGATGGTTAGCCTGTTACTCCGGCTATTTCCTTAAAAGCTATGTAGCATTTAAAAGGCCATTTTTTTAAACCGAGTCCAGCCCAGTGCTCACTCCATATAAAACGTTAGATTACATCACTTCCAGCAAACTTTACTGAGAACAAAAATCTCCTCCAAAACTCCTGTGCTAGCTGTGTAAACACCCTCCGAGCTTCCAGTCCTGGCAGCACAGCTAACTAGCTCAGGGCAGCTACAGTTAGCCTTTAGCCTTACTTTAGCAACAAGGAAGGAGAAGAGATACCATTTTTAATAAAATTGCATTTTTGTTTGTTACATATAACACTCAGGCCCGAAATACACACGTGCACAAACAGGACCTTATACATGCACTAATTGGAGAGAGATGTCAGAGTGAGGGGGCTGCCTGAGCAGTTGGGGATTTCGGTGCCTTGCTCAAGGGAATATTGGCAGTGAACTTGCACCTCTCCAGCTACCAGTCCAACCTCAGTAGTCAACCTCTGTTTCCCAAACCAGGTCCCTAGGGACTGAGCTACTGCCCCCCCCCCCCTAATCTACTGAAATGGCCACCATAACAGATCAGATAAGAATGCAGAGGTTAAGTCATGTATGTCCTGGCTGTAAAAAAAACAATGGGCATCTGTACATCTTTGCCAAGCGCAAACCAGTACAGAAGGCATCAATAAAATGTTGGGGAGGGTCATCCCTTTTTTTTTCCATATCATTTTGAAGGGTCATCCAAAATGTATATCTGGTGAAGGTAGGGTCAGGTCTATTCTGACTAAAGATCCCGAAACTCCGCCGGTGGTCCCTGAAATAAATAACAAACAGTCCCTAAACTGAATCTACTCTCCCAGGTCAGCTCCCCTGGAAAGGCATTTAACTTGTATCCATCTAACGAATATGAAGTGCTGCCCAATGGGAGTGAAGCACACTGGGAGGTGGTGGAGCGAATCCTCTTCATCTATGCCAAACTCAACCCTGGGATTGCCTACGTACAGGGCATGAATGAGATCGTTGGGCCAATTTACTACACCTTTGCCACGGACCCCAACAGCCAGTGGAAAGGTTGGTAACATTTGAAATGAATATATTAACATTTTGTGTTTTTCACGTGTTGGGAATAAACATTAGAAGAAGGTGAAGTCCGCACAACAGCTTAATGTTCCGGAAAAATACGGTAATGGTCCAAATAAGGCACACAACAGCTGTGTTTGAAACTGTTCCCTATCACGGAAATAGTGCACTGTGTAGTGTGTTCGCCATTTTGTTGTGGTGTTCAAATTCACGCAAGGATTTTCTTTTCAGTGAGTGTCCGAAATCTCGTTTGGTAGGTCCCTATATAGTTCACTAATTAATAAACACTATATAGGGAATAGTGAGTGAGTGAATGAGGGAGCGGTTTTGAACACAGCTAACGTTTCTGCCCACAATTTGGCCTTCCTCAGGTGTGTTTGATTGCGGTGACCCATGACCCTTATCTGTTTTCATCACATCACATGATCAGAGGTCATGTGATATGCAAAAAATACACATACTTTGAAATACTATTCAGACATAGATGTACATGCTAATACTATTCAGATTGACAAAATAATGACCTCGCTGTTTCACTTTACAATTAATGCATGTACTTGTTTCAGACAGACTCCAGCGGGTGTGACTCTTAGAAATACAATTCGAACTCCTAGCACAACAATTTAAGATGGCTACACATTTTTCAAAAGGTGACCATGAATAAATTGTGACACGATGTTTACAAAATAGATCAAAAACAGCAACAGTTTAATATAGGGCTTGTTGAGATGACAAAACACTGGCCTCACTGCTGCACTACAAAGTGTCAAAGATTAAAAATAGTTACAATTTGGCGCAAAAGACAATGTCAAACCAACAGTTGAGGTAGCCACTTTTTCCACTATTTGTGGTCTGTGCGCTCATTTGTTATGTCTCTATTGGCAGATTACAAGTGAGTTACTTAATTGCCCAATCTTAATAGTATTAGTGTGTGCATCTACACAAACATTTGGGGTCACTTCGAAATTTCCGTTCCACTCCATTATAGACAGAATACCAGCTGTTCTGAGTGGGTGGCAGATCTTTAATGCAATATCTACATTGCTCATTATCAGCAACCATTCATCTAATGTTCCAAAGGCCCATTCTGTTTACTAATCTGATATCATTTTAAAAGGCTAACTGAGAAAACATTGGAGAACCCTTTTGCAATTATGTAAGCACATAATGTAATCTGAAAACTGCTGCCCTGGTTAAAAAAGCAATGCAACTGATTTCAGTTGGTATTCTGTCTATAATGGAGTGGAATGGAAAGTTCTAAGTGACCCCAAACTTTTGACCGGTAGTGTATGTCTGAATAGTATTTTAATGAATGTGTATTTTTCGCACATCACATGACCTCTGACCAAGTGATGTAATGAGAACAGCGGAGGGTCATGGGTCACTGCAATCAAATACACCTGAGGAAGGCCAGATTGTGGGCCAAAACGTTGTGTGCCCTATTTACACTATTAAAGTATTTTTCCGGAGCATTAAGCTGTTGTGTGGACTTCACCTTCTTTGAACATTAACTTTTTTGTCCTACACCATGAATGTGCGCAACATTGTCTTTTTTAATTGCTCTCTGCTTCATTGTTCAGAGCACGCTGAAGCGGATACATTCTTCTGTTTCACCAACCTGATGTCGGAGAACAGAGACAACTTCATCAAGAGCCTGGATGACTCTCAGTGCGGCATCACATACAAGATGGAGAGTGTGTACTCCATGCTCAAAGACAAAGACCTGGAGCTCTATTTAAAGCTGGTATGGTCAAGGCCACATTTCCACTTTTACTCATTGTCTGTTCCTTTTAGGGTGCTATCGGGATGTTTTTAAACTGCTCTCTCTGGCTTCCCTCTGACAATCAGTGATTCGAATTAGCAATTGAGGAGCTGCCAATTCAAACTGCATGTTATTAACTGTACCAGATAGTGTCCACTGGATCCACTACGTCGCGCTCCGCCCCCCAAAGGCTGAATACTCTGTGACCAGGGCGTCTCACAACTCCTCTCTCCGTTCTGCCATCCATCCGTGCAGCTGGAGCAGTTCGCATCCCTGAAGAATGAAATTCACTTGTGAATTCAATTCAATTGTATTTATAGTATCAAATCATAACAATAGTTATCTCAAAACAGTTTACAGATAAAGTAGGTCTAGACCACAACAAGTCCAACAATTCCCCCACGAGCAAGCATTTGATGCGAAAGTGGCGAGGAAAAACTCCCTTTTAGGCAGAAACCTCGGACAGACCCAGGCTCTTGGACGGCGGCCATCTTCCGGTGTCGGTTGGGGCACAGAGAAACTGATACAGATATACGTAGAGAAATATGATTCATAAGAATTATAGGAGTTGGTATGATGAACAGTGGCAGTTATATTAGTCTCGCTTTGCCAGAGGAGGAAGGTCTGGCTAGTCCACACAGCATTCCGGGATGGGAGAAAAACATGCTCTGGTTTATTGACATTTCTTTAAACCAATCACAATCGTCATGCACGCTAAGCGCTGCACAGAGCCCGGTGCCGCTGGAAAATGGCCTCAGAAAGGAACTTGTTTTGGTGAAACATGTCTACGTTCAAAAGTTGTTTTAGTCGTGCAACAGAAAACTCAGATTGGACAGATAGTCTAGCTAGCTGTCTGGATTTACCCTGAAGAGATCTGAGGAGCAGTTAACCATAGTCCTCAGAAATCCACCGGAGTTTAGAATGCCAACACAAAGGAAGCTTTAGGTAACAGAAATCCGGTCGAAAAAAAGGACATACGGCAGAATTTCCGGCAGCAATCCCGGAAGTGGAACGTCGTGGATATAGACAACAGTTTTAGTACCAATAAAGATTATGGATCTATGACTAGAAGTAATAGTTGTAGCATAGCAGGGCGTAGAATGTATATAAATCATAATCTGTCGATTTATTTTCTTGAATAATCAATTGTTTGGTCTGTGAATCGTCAGAAGAAAGTGGAAAATGTAAAGCTGCAAAGATGAATCTATTAATCTTAAATTCTTACATTTAATGCCAACTGTTTTGATAACCGATTAATCGTTTAAGTTATTAGGAAAACTTCTGTGATTCCAGCTTGTTCAATGTGAATATTTTCTAGTTTATTCACTCCTCTATGACAGTAAGCTGAATATCTTTGAGATGTGGATAACACAAGACCTTTCAGGACGTCATCTTGGGTTTTGGAAAACACTTTTATCCCCATTTTCTGACATTTTTGTAGACCAAACAACTAACCTTTTCAATCGAGAAAATAATCGACAATGAAAATAACCGCTAGCCCTAGAAAAATGCCCATCGCAAGTTCACAGAGCCTAATGTGACGTCTTCAAAGTTGCTTGGTTTGTCCAACCAACCGTACCAAACCCCAAAATATAGAGTTTGCTATCACACAAGACAAAGCCAAGCAGCCAATCGTCACACATGAGAAGCTGGGACCAGAGAATGTGTAACCTTTTTGCTTGAAACATGGCTCAAATGATTTATCATCAAAATAGTTATCACTTCATATCAAATACAAATCCCCTTATTTTATTGCCGATTTATTTACTTTATTTTAGAATTAATATTTAACGATACATTTCAGCTGTTACTGACTTTGCCTTAACACATATAAAGCAAAACTATTTTTTTGGTGTACATAATTAGTGAGAGGAGAAAGACATGGAGGGAGAGATAATCTGAGCCTGTTAAAGCAGTGATTCTCAAAGTGGGGTGCATTTTTTTTTTTTTTCTTTACAAAAAGCTTCATAGTTCAACTAATATTACATTTTTTAAATCTATTATAGTTCAAAGTTTACGCTCCAATCTAACAAATCTATAACATATAGCTATAGCCCTTTTTCAAGTCTATCTTTAAAAGAACAATATGCCGGTGTCGTCTGTTTTCCCCTCATTTTTTTTTCTGTCCTCACAGGAAGAGCAGAACATCAAACCGCAGTATTTCACATTCCGCTGGCTGACCTTGTTGTTATCTCAGGAGTTCCTCCTGCCAGACGTCATCCGCATCTGGGACACCCTGTTTTCTGACCAGGACAGATTCCACTTCCTCATCCTGGTCTGCTGCGCCATGCTCATGTGAGCTTTTCAGATTATCCTCCCTGTACTCCTATAGCATTGATAACCTCCAGGGTGCGTTTTATGAAAAAAGCAGAGGGGGGATGTTTTTTTGATCACACACAACAAAGCAAAACATGAATTAAATCCCCCCTGTCAATACCATGGAATTAATGAATTGTTTATTTTCATGTCTGGCCGCTTACACGGCCCATCCATAGAGATCCAACAGTTTGGTTCCGGAAGTAAAAATCCCATAGATTTTTCTCCATAAGGATTTAGATTCTAAACCATCCGAGGTAGACTGACCACGAGCTACATGGTTGTGAAACAGAAGTTTCTGCTCCTGTAGAAGCTAGAAGTCTGTATGAAATCAACCTTGTTTTAAGAAAAACATGTTTTATCCGCGATCTTATGGAGAAATACTACACTACCCACAATCCTAAGTGTAACAGCAACGTCTCTGATTGGTCCAACTCGCTGTTACCATAGAAATGTTTACCGTACCCGCGAAACAGCGAACGGCTAGCGCGACGCAAGCTTCTGCCATTGAAGTCCATGATAGTTTCTATACACGGTCTTGTACCTTTCCCTTTTCGCCGTTTTCAAAATGTTTTTTTGCACTGGATCAAATGTTTTATGTTGACTATTTATCTCGTAGCTGGTCTGCTTGGTTCCAGACTTAAAACTCTTTATATAAGCAATTTTCCAAACGTCAATGAAACAATTGAATGGGGAACCAGAGCCGTTAAAAAAGTGGGCGCTCACTGTTGAGCTCTATTAATACAATACAAAATACCTTTTGTCCCCACTGGGGATAAAAAAAAATTAATTCAGCAGAGGCAGTGATACAGTATATAGACCAGAAAGGGGGGAAATCCCACCCCCGATAAAATCGCACCCTGGATACCTCTGACTCTTTATGTAAATCATGGTTTCTGTTGTCTTCTCCTGTTCACAGACTCATCCGAGATAACTTACTGGCAGGAGACTTCACAGTCAACATGAGATCACTGCAGGTAAGGCTTTTTTTTATAATACACCGAAACATAAAAATCCCAAAGCTTCATATGTAGACATGCAGTGCAGACAATGTTCTTACTGGAACTGACTCACACATTCTGTTTCTTAAGGATTACCCTATCTCAGATGTCCACACCATCCTGATCAAGGCCAAAGATCTGCAGGACAACTCCTAACCTGTTCACTTTTTTTCCTCCTGCCTTTTCTGCTCAGATGTGGTAGGTGAGAGTTTAAACATTACAAAAACATTGTCACGTCAAACATGTACCGTGGAAGGACTTGATCAATGAAGAGCTTGGACAGAAAACCCCAGCATACTGCTTTTTACTCAATGTCTGATGATTGCTCAGTGGGGGACTGCCGTGATACCTTTTGAGGAATGCTGAAACTATTACTTTCTTGAAGCAAAGAGAAGATGCCACTTGCTTTTTGAGGCATTATGGGAAAAGGCTACCTCGGTACATGGTCGTCCTCCTCCTCTCACAGCCATCTCTCCCAAGGAGACTTGTTGTGTTCAGATAATGATGATTGCACTGAACATCTGAGGGAGAGGAAGCCACATAAGTCCTACACTACAGATCTTAGTTTATCATGAAAACATACCAGACATGTTTAACAACAGAGCCAAGGATTCAGATGGAGCAAATGTTTAATTGGGTGGAGCAAAAGCGCATGTTTGTTTCATTAAGAATTTTTTTTTTTTAATTATTTTTAGAAGTTGGCCGTTTTTAATGTAAGAAACTTGTATGCCTTATCTGTTTTTAATTATGTGAAACAGGAGACAGTATTTCTGGGTACATTTTCAGTTTGGATAAAATAAATCAGAAGTGATGGGCCTGGCCTATTGAATATTTTATTATTAACATTATGTCTCAACACAATGCCTTTTGTCCCATTGGAAATGTAATGTGATGGATTTCCTTGTAAAGTCATATTACTTTGACAGAACAAAGTACAATTTCAAAGAACCATCGGAAGAGATTGTTGCTTTTCACACTGAACATTATTTGCTGAGCTTTTTCTCTAACCTGGGGTTACAAGTATCTCTATAGTATCTTCATTACAATACTTTGTACCAAGGCCATGGTGAATCATTCATCATGATTGACCATAGGTACACTATTTTCATATAATGCATGGCATAGTAGCACCATCTCTATTCATAAGTTTAACTCCTAGTTGGAAGGCTGCTGGTTTCTGCTGTTCCTAACCTACAGTAATTAGGCTCAGTATTGTTTGAAATGCAGCAAATATTAATGAAATACGATGCGGTACCAACAGGGTCCAAAATTAGCACCATCTACTAGCTATAATAATTCAACTTTATAATACCTCCAGACCGCAGACATACTCGCACTTTCCGCTTCAAGCTGCTTCCGTGTTCTACTTTGCCGGCATTTAACCAATAGCGTCTCCTCAACAAAGTGATGTCATGCCGCACACGTTGCTGTTTCTGTGTGGAGTCAAAAGGGTCTAACTCTGTGCCACCGCACAACTATAGATGTGTTAAAAAATAATGAGAATATATATACATATATATCTGAGTCCTGATCGGGAGGTAACGTCCAATTCCGATCGAGTCATTTTAAAAAGTTAAAAGGTGTCTAAATACAAGCTGCTGACTAAGAATTATGCCTGACACGTTGATTTACATTGGAATTATGTGATAAAGGAATTAAAGAAGT
This sequence comes from Sander lucioperca, assembly GCF_008315115.2. NCBI lineage: Eukaryota > Metazoa > Chordata > Actinopteri > Perciformes > Percidae > Sander > Sander lucioperca. The sequence goes on along the minus strand of NC_050186.1, from coordinate 34,599,680 downwards.
AGAACAGATCACTATTCTGACCAGACATCAATGCCAACTGTTGATACCTGACCGTTTTAAATCCTCTGTGCTAAGGATACATTTCAGTCAGTAACATATAAATTGAGATTTGAGAGCCGCTAATGATTCTACAGTTTGTTGGGGAAGGAAAGTAGCATTTATTTTGTGTCCAACAATTATGTCAACACCACAAAATGTCCATTAGATGGGATGTGTTGAGTCAAATATTTGATCACTGGCAAATGGAAATGGCCTAAGCTAGATAATTCCTTCACCCTGTGCTATTATCAAAAAACAACCCACCAAACATAGGCTAAACACTTGAACAGTATTTTTTTAATATTTTTTCATACAGAATGTTGTGTTATAAAATACTTAACACTAGGGGTGGTACGGTTCACAAAATCCACAGTTCGGTTCGTATCACGGTTTTAGGGTCACGGTTTTCGGTTCGTACAGTTCTTGTTATTTTTTCTTTTACACTCCAGAAATATACTTCAGCATATGATATATAGCTAAAATAAGCATATTGAATGCATGTTGCACAATACATGCACACAGTGGCAGTTCTATCTATTGTTTTATTTCTGCTGTCATTATAGGTAACATGAAATCCAAAATGTTCCCACACACCAGACTATATACGACGCTAGCACATCCTCCAGCTCCGGGCAGCCTTCCTTACCTCTCCCACTTACCATTTCTGCATGTGACGTGACCTGCAGCACTCCACACTCCACCTGAGGAGCGGTCGGCTCGGCGCCTCTCAAAATCTGACGAAAATCTTTTAAACTGACCTTTGTCAATCAAAAAAACAGACAGATTCAGCAACTGTATGGCCTATTTCTCGCTTAAAATGTTTTCAGAAACACTTTTCGGTCAACTATTTTCGTAAAGTACGAGATCGTATTCAGAACGAGACGGCATTAAGAGTCTGTTTTGATATTCGGGAACAGCAAGAACCACGTGACGCGTTCGTCCAATCAGCTGCTATGTGTTGCGTTCATGTTGCTCATCCCCCTCGTCGTATCCAGTAAGTGTTTTAACATAGGTGTCAAAGTGGGCACTATGGCAGTAAGTGGTTAGTGCACATTAACAGTGCACTGACGAACCGTGCGACACACACACGCTCCGAACCGAGACATGCAAACCGAGCGGTTCGGATGTTTTTTCATGAACCGTACCACCCCTACTTAACACCTTCAAAGAACCCACTACATCCTTGCGTTGTGTCAACACAACTCGCATAAATGAATGATGGATGAGTGGAAATCGATTTTAAAGTATATGTCATAATATTTGCTTGTATATTGAAAGCTAACCTATGTTCAGATTTGATACCATAATATTCATTTGATTACGTTACGTTAGCTACAAAAGGCTAGAATGACTGAAAATTGGGTATCAGTAAGAAAAATAAACAGAAATTTGGCCCAAGACAGGAGACTGAAGCAGCATGTGTGTATGGGGACTAGAATATGTTGTATGCTTGCCTCAGCAAAATGCATATTGCTGAGAAAAATGTGGTCAACTCTCTTAAAATGTCAGAAAAATGGCGATCGGTGTTTCCCAAAGCCCAAGATACTAAAGATTTTCAGTTCACTGGCAAAGAGGATGGAAGAAACTAGAAAATATTTGCATTGAAGATGCTGGAATCAGAGTATTTTTTACTCATTTTACATAAAGAATGACCCCAAACCAAAAATCTATTATCAAAATAGTTGGCAATGAATTGAATAGTTGACAACTAATCGAATAATCAATCTTTGCAGCTCTATCTTATTTTGCTGTTTAGCCTGCAGCATTTGATGGAACAAAGGACATAAAAAGGACATAAGCTGTAATGTTAAGCGCAAAAACAGCCTCTTAACTTAATGATTAGGATGAAACTCCCACTCTTTACTCTTTCCCTTTTTATCTGTTAGCTTATATAGCAAAAGCTTAACAGTGGAGTGACAAGCAAGCTGAAGTAGCATGACTGAACAACATTGCAGTTGTTCTAAACTCCTGTTTCACACTGGAAACAGGGCTACACCTGGTTGGTTTTTAAGGAAATAAAAAGCCTTAACTTGGAGTTAATAGCTTAACTACTCCAGGGTTAATGGTGCAAGTTAACCTTTGGTTAAGCGCTATAATGTTCAGTGGGAACACCAGCACAGCTTGACAGCGTTTTGATTCCCATCCCTTGTATTATTGGATCTTGTTTTGTTCACATACTATATGATCTATATGGCAGACTGCTCATGGCTTGATTAAGTCTAGATTATAATTTGAATGTAAATGTGTATCTGCAAATGTATGTCCAGTCACAAGCTTGGAACATGTTAATAAGGTTAAGGAGATATTTTGTTGATTAAAATCCAGCTCTGTGTCATGGCAGTGTTGGGAGTGTGTGCAGATGAACGGTGTTTGGCTTCCTTCCGTGGCCGCAGCGCACAGAGCTCAGAGCAGCCCAGGTCTGCCGAGATCCCTTGGATGATTTCGGCAGACCTTGGCTGCTCTGGCCTCCGTGCACTAGCGCCATGGAGGGAAGCCACGCATAGTTCCCCACACCAGGATGATACAGAGCTGGATTAAAAATCAACCAAGTATCCCTTTAATCAGTGGGGTAACAGACAAGAAGTCATCTCAGACAGCTGTTTAAAAGTTTAAAATATGTTGATGCTACTTTGGTTTATTGAATCATTGAATGCATACTCACATGTAGGCATGTAGATTGGTGATGAAATGCTTCTCCATCTTCTATATGAACAAGGATGTAACCGAAATTGTTGCTGAAGAGGTCGTTGTAACTCACTCAGTGTCCTCTCATCTTGTACAAAGTTCAGGATCTATAAAATCTGAGCGTTCACGTACATGTCCAAAATTGTAACGTATACAATTTCCAGGGCAATTGAAGTATCTAATGTCTCATTGTAAAATAACCTTTATAGGCACTTGGATGGGGCATTAAAAACTATTTTCCCTGTCTTGTTTTTTTCTGCTACCGAAGATGGCATCAAATCTTACTTGATCATTGTAATCAAAATACACTATTGAAATGTTATCTTTAATATTGTTGAGGGTTGTGTATGTGGAAGCTCTGTTTACGTTTAACAAACAGTATGGGGCAATACAATGCTTCTAATTGTGTTAATAAGCTGCTCAAAGGACACATTTGTTTGTGTTTTCTTTCATTACAACCAAAAAGGATATTCTTCTAAACTGTCAAGATTATTTTGGATTAAAGGCTTGGGGATAGACTGGATCCACTGTGAGTCCAGGACTAAAACAAATAATGATAGATTGAACAGATTTGAATATAATTTAAAAAATAAGTGACTAAAAACCCTTACCACCACAATTAAGACACAAAATGCAATGTCTAAAATATCAACCTTTTCAAGTTGACTTTAGCTAGATATCTATATCAAACCACTTACAAATGTCCAGAATATTCTGTTCAGTTTGAAAGAGCAAGAAGGCATTCTGAGACCAAAGCAAAAAGACGTTTTGCATTTGAAAGTTTTTTTTTTTTTAATCGTGCAAAAGTGTTGGGTGAATATTTTTTTTGATGGACTGTTATAATTGATGGCCAACACATGCTTCTCTTTTTAATGTGTATTTATTTCTATCCTGGTGTGCGTGCGTGTGTGTTTGTTGGGAGCGTGATGTTCACTATACTCTTATGTTATGTTAGTTATTTGCATGGTTCCAATTTTGTAAGCACATTTTTGTAAAGTCTACAGTGTTAAGACTTGTATGTTTTTACATGTTTGCAGAGTGCATTAAAATGAATGATGGTATGAATCAAATGTCCTACTTTGTGAAGTGGTGGTGTTACTAAACAGCAATAATAACCTGAGAGGAAATATTCTTGTGTCAGTGGTTTTAATTCATATCTGAAAAAATGCCTCAGGAAATGTTTCAGCTCCATATTGTTCCCGGATGGCTTGAATTAAATAATGTATAAATGTATGTACAGCGAAGCATGGTGCATGCTTCGCATCTTTTTTTTTTTCAAACCTTAGGACACATACATATTTACTGTCAAACACAGGTGTAATTGTAATGGCTGCATTCAATTCAGGTGTGCCAAGTCATGGTATTGTGCAAGCTGGCTCACTGGGCTGACTACCATACACTGGGAGACTCTGAAAAGTCTTTGAAAAGACTAAAGTCTGACACCACCTCACATCTAAAGACAATCTGTCATAATGTCACTGACTTAAAACTTAATAACAATAATATCAAACACGTTTGATTTTGTCGGAACGTCAAGACAGAAAAAAGACTGACAAAAAGACAGACTCTCATGATTTCATTCCGATTTTTTCCCGAAATTAGTTTTCACCTGTGGAATTGCTTGAAAAGTCATTTGGTTTAAGGTCGGCATACATGGAACAGAGTCCTCATTATTGTTTTTAGTTGCACCTGTACATTTCCTGCCCTGAGAAATCAAATAATTGGGCCCGTCTCGTTACTTAGTATTATGTGGCAGAATGTGTCACCTGGTTATGAATTTAACCTATATAGACCTTTTTCACTGCAGACATTTTGACATGTCATTATAGTAAAACCTCAGGTGTAACTAATTACAATAAGAATGGCTGCATTCTATTACCATTTCTTAGAGTCATCTTTAATCAATGTTTTAGTTGCATCTGTGCTTTTCCTGTTATGGCGAGTCAAAAATATCTCCCGTATGAGAAAGGGGTGAGACGTTTTTTTTTTCTTGAGCCTGTTATTGTTTTACCAGATTATGAAGTTCAGCAATATGGACCTTTTGAGAGCAAACATTTTGACACCATTACAGGAAAACCCCAGACGTGACTGACAAATCAAATCCCCTTTATTTGTCACACACACACACACACACACACAATCATGCACAGTACAATGTGTTGTCAAATGCTTGTGTGCATAGTATCCTGGGTCCATGAAATAACTGGCCTTTAAAAATAAAAATCTGCCTGCCTCTATGGGAATTTAACATAGGGGTGTACTTACTTATGCCCCCTGTATTTTATGGAAGAACATTTATTTATTCACGATACATTATTCATTCACAAAGAAAATTGGTGTACTTAAAGGTTGGAATTTTCCTAATTTTTTTAATTAAGGCCTTAAGATCAATTTCCAAAAGATGTTTTTTTTTTATTCCTCTCTTTAGTCAACTTTAGCATGGGTTCATAAACTTATGAGTGCCACTTTATTTTGCCTGATATGACAACTGATTATCACTCTCGTAATAGTCAACATGAAGATCCTTTCTAAATGACATGGTTGTTTACATATGTGCTCCCAATCTGCATGTGTAGGTAGTGTCACATTTGAGGTCATCTGAAAAAAAGCCACCCCGGCCCCCCCCTCTAGACCCACCCCTGCTTATTCACAAAGACATTGCTTACATACTGATTTGCTGTCTGACAACCAGGTTGTATTGTGT